>NC_052354.1:36138-357301 GCF_009727055.1 Benincasa hispida
CAAAAAAAAAAAAAACATGTTTGTTGTTTTCTGTTTTCTAAAAATTGAATATGGAAAAATATATTTGTTAATTAAGTTTTTGCTTTTTATTTTTAAAAATTTGAATATATTTGATGACGTTTTTAGTTTATGTTTAGTTTTTTTTTAATAAAAGTAAATCAAATTTCCTTTTCTTTCTGCAATATTTTCATTTGGAGAGGCGCAATATGTTCTAGGGATCAGATGATCGGGATCGTAAGAACAAGAGGTTAGCCTTATCTCAAGCATCGTACATTTAATCAAATGTTGGTCAGGTACAGAATGCAGGATTCCCAGGAGGGTTTGTTTACCCTTCAGGCATGGAATCGTTTTTGTCTAAAGATCAATGTCCTAAGACACCTCAAGAGGTTAAGGAGATGAGACATATTCTCTATGCTTCAGTTGTTGGAAGCTTAATGTATGCAATGTTATGTATCAGACCTGACATTTGCTATGCAGTAGGGATTGTCAGTCGTTATTTAGTCCAATCTAGGATTAGATCATCGGACGGTCAAGACGAATCCTCAATTATCTTTAGAGAACGAGGGACTACATGCGTGTGTATGGAGATAAGGATTCAATCCTTTACAGGATACATAGACTCTTAACTTTCAGACTGATAGAGATTCTCGTAAATCAACCTTAGGGTCAGTGTTCACTCTGAATGGAGGGGCTATTGTGTGGCGAAGCATCAAGCAAGGATGCATCACGGACTCCACTATGGAAGCCGAATATGTAGCTGCTTGTGAAGTAGCTAAGAAGGTTGTTTGGCTGAGGAAATTCCTTACAGATTTGGAATTGTTCCAAATATGTCTCTGTCGATTACTCTATATTGTGATAATAACAAGGATGTGGAAATTCGAAGGAACCTCGGAGTCATCGTAGAGGCAAGCAATATGAAATGTAAATATCACTTGATTAGGAAGATTGTGCATCGCGGTGATGTGATAGTCACGAAGATCGCGTCAGAGCACAACGTTGCTGATCCGTTTACAAAGGCTCTCATGGCTAAAGTGTTCGAGGGTCATCTGGAGTCTGGGTCTATGGGACATGCGACATCTTGTCTAGGGCAAGTGAGAATGATACTGGGGTAATAGAGTATGCCCTAGTTTATTGTATATATATACTTGTATTTTCTTGTATTTTTCTTGTATTGTACATTAGTCTCCCGAAGCATTAGGACATGTGGGAGATTGTTGGGGTTGGTGTCCTAATTCTCCGGAGTCTCGTTGTTTGTAAACATTGTACACATTGTTACGAATAAAATAAGAGTTATTTTATTTTTCATTTACTTATATCCAATAAACAAAACTCCATGGTTATTGTATGTAAGCTTAAGCATGTATATGAGATATACAAAGTGGATAATGCCTTAAGTAATAACCTAAAAGATCTGTAGTATATAGATTAAGGGGGATATCTTATCCTGGTGACACTACGGATACGACCTGCTTTGTAGAGGTTAAGTATTGTTGAAGTACTACAGATGGTTGTTCCTGACCATTCAATGTGGAGACATTCGGTTGTCGTATACAGTGTTTGTCTCTCGATGGGTGTAGTTGTGTTGTTTTGATATAACAACATTAGTTATTATAGTGTATTGTATAAGATTCTGGCTACTACATGATAGTAGTGTATATCCATTCTTTGTATTTGTTAGGTGGCGCTACGCCTGACTATATTCTATTTGTACCTTTTTAACATTGCATTCATCTACACGTGATTTTTGACTCCCGACCATAGGTGATACTATTAATTTATAGTGCATTTATCTAAGTTGTTAATATTATATAATGAGAGAGATTTGTACGTTATTTCACTAGTTCTTCGATAGGTGCATGTATGCTCTCTAGTACTACTTGACCATAATATATAAGTCCGTGAGGGTGAGTCGGGTGGTCGCCAAGTGGATAATATTGGCCCATGTTTTTTGGTGCATATAATGCTTAAGGACCTTACCGCACTTTTTAGTATTTGTCTAATTTGTGAGAGTACGAGTGTGATTAGATCTTACGTTATGAGACAAGATGGATTCACTCCTTTACCTGAGGCTTCTGTGGATAAGTAGTTAGATTGTCCCTTATCAGGCCTGGATTCGTTTCTGTTACTCCTCAAATTGACAGTAATGTAAGTTGTATGGCTCTATAAATCTCAGTTCTTCGTTTTAGTCGTGGTAAGAGAAGAAGACTTGCAAGCAATTATTAGTGTATAATGTGAGCTATTATTATGGGTTATCGATCACTCTCAATAGAGAAGATCGAATGTAGAGTAACTAATTAAGAGGTGAAAGTTTATGATGATGAGTCACCTTTACGGTAGGCGTTTCTCATATCATGGAATCTTGCAGTTTAAAGTGATCGAAAAAGTTTCATGCACGTGCGGCTTCACGAGATTCTTAAGATTTGGATTGCCATAACTCTGTAGAGTAGATCATAGTCTTGGTTTGGGTTATCACACTGTTTGATTGTTTTGAGGGAATTAAGGTTAGTGGACCAACAAGATTGTATTTATAATCAGTGTTGCCCTAGGAGGAAAGTAGGTAAGCTAAATATGTCGAGAACCACTAAGAATCGTTGATCTATGTAGATCGTAGTTGGTTGTACCTTGATGAGTTTATGGAGGTTGTGCTGATTTTAAAGAGTTATAGTTTAGATTATTCACGTTAGCCCAATTGATAAGCTTTAAGCTAAGGTCACATAAGGTCCCCTTGGTAGCTCCAATGCGATTAAAGTGTTTGCACGAATACAGTTCTTGGGGTTGATTTGAAGTGTTAAAATTAACAGAGAAATTTGCTTAGACTATGACTTTAATCTGGTGTAGATGTATGAGATACATCTGAGTCGTGAGGGAGTAATGTAAATTATGCATTTATAACATTAAGATACCATAAATAAAAAAATGACCACTAAGTGGCTCTTGTATGTTATGATTAATAAACTTATTAATACCATATAGATTATTAAATTATGAATATATGGTAGTTGATATTATAGTTGTATTTTATAAATGTTTTGTCTTTATATTATTTGATAATTATCTTTTTTCATCTAATAACCAAGATTTAAGAAATGGAGGAGGATTATATGGTGGAATTTATTAGTGGTAAACCGTGAGATTAAGAAGGGAATAAATATTTTCCTAAATATTTAGTGTTACTCTAAGATTCGTGAATTTCTCATTAACAGGGCTTATTGGCTAATCAGTGGAATTAAATGTGTACCGATAATTTCCTTCTAGAGCAGGAATACATTTCATACAGAGAGATAAGATCGGGTGGACATTACCTATACGCGATAGTTCACTCAGCTGCATTGTAGGTAAGCGCCGATCGTGTTGGGGCAGTTGGTGTATACGATGGGTTGCCATCTTCTACATGATTGAGCACAAGCGTCTATACAGAATATAGGATCAGTAGCTATTTTATCTCCCAGGTACTCTGCATCATATAGCTCTCATAACAACGGAAATTCTGTGGTTGGGTACCTGCTTAAGTCTCTGGTTCCTCTTAACTAAGATACGATATACATGTAAGACCCACATATTCTCTCTGCGGTTTTCTCACACCGGAGAAATTTATCAACGGTACCATTGTGGCGGTGTTCCTCCCTCTCACTCGCTGTATGTTGTGAGTTTCAGGTTTCTGAAGGATCGTTCGTTGGGTTCGTGATCATTTGTGTTCATTGTGTTCGTTGCTGCCGTTTGTGTATACACCATTCGTTTGATTCGAGGTGTGAGTAATTGTGAGATTATACTTTACCTAACTCTGTGGACGGTTAAATTGTGGATGCAATGTGTTTGTTTTTTTAATAACAAAAACTAAAAACAATTACCAAATAGGTTTTCTATTTTTTATTTTTTAAAAACGAAAAACCAAAAACAGTTACCAAATAAGTATGATTTTGTTTTTAAAAAACTAAAAACCAAAAATATATTTTCAAAAATTGAAAATAAAATTGTTATAAAGCGGGGTGTTATGGGTTGTTTGATAACCAATAAGTTATTAGTTTTTGAATTTTAGTTTTTAGTTTTTAGTTTTTTAAAATGAATATGTTTGGTAAGTAATTGAGTTTTTTTGTTTTTAAAATTTTAAAAATATTTTAAAAATTGTCAAAGAAAATTGAAAAACAAAAAAGGTCATTTTTAAATCGGTTTTTTTGTTTCCGTAAAACACGCATATTTCCATTAGTACAGTGGTAGCATATGTGCTTTGAGGATCCGAGCAATGACAATATTTTGCTACTTTTATTTAATTTTACAATAATAGTTTCTATCTTTTTATATAAAAATAAATGGTAAAAATTATCGAAAATACTTTTTTGTTTTACGCGTCATTTTCGTATCAATTCTAATTTTTTTATTTTAACAAATATTTCTTAAAGTTTTTTAAAAACAATTTCAAAATTAAAAGTTAAAATGTTAGAAAATATGAATACATTAATTTTTTTTATTGTTATTTTAATTTAGAAACTATAAGTACTAGGCGTGTTCAAAAAACTCGACGACTCAAAAATCTGATCAAAGTTGGATTGGATTATTAACACTTCATGAGAGAGATGTTTTCTAAAAATGACTCAACATGAATGAAAATATATATTTTCCCTCAAATTATGTTAATAATTATAAATATTTTCTTGTATTTTGTCAATATGTTTATTTTTGTTATTTTTCATTTTATTTGTAATTAATCCATGCATTTAAAATGATCGAACTAATATATTAGTTAGCCCATATGGCATGACTTAGAATGCCTAGTGCCCATGATATAAATGTTAGGGTAATATGCTTGTTTTTAGTTGATGATATTTCGAATGTAAAATGTACTTAGAGAATATTAAGGTATCCTTAAAATGAAATAACTCATCTATTTAAGGTAACATATATTTCAAATTTGATGGGGTCAATGCACAATCTCAAGGAATCATCATCGTCACTCCATAGTATGAAGCAGAGATACTTTATGTGAGGTAAAAAATCCGTATCAAACACGTATTGGATACCAATACTTACAGATACGTATCTGACACGTGATTTGACGTGTCTATTTCTACGCGTATTTTTTTAAAGAAAAAAGACAACTCATATAATTTTTCTCAATCTAAAACTAGGCAGCTTATTTAAAAAACTCACTACTTGAGTTCAAAACTAAAAGAAAAAAAAAAATAACAGACCAAACCCTAAGACTAGAATCATCTAATTTCCATCTTCACATTTGAATCCCCACAAAATTGACCAAAATATAAACCATTTAAAATGTATTTTCAACGTATACTTCTCCCTCTAATCTTCTTCTTCTTTGTAATATGAATCACTTTTCTATTGCATTTTTATTAACTATTGTACTTCAAGATCTTAAATGTTGTTTTTTTTTTTTTTGTATTGTATTTCAGTGTTTGTATTCTATTTTGTGTTATTGTTATTAACTTGTATGCTAAATTTATCTATATCCTAGATTTTTTTTTAAGAAAAATAAAATGTATTTTCAACGTATCAGTATCCTCGTTTTTTAGAAGTATATATATTAAAAAAAATATATAAAAAATGACGCATCCTTAGACGTATCCATATCTTAGTTTTTTAGAAATTGACGAATCGTCGTATTCGATCGTATTCGTATCGTATAGTCGTATTTGTATCTATGCTTCATAATTCATAGTGATACACTAGGCTTGATATATCATTTGCCAAGTAAATCATTTAGCACAACTCATATATCTTTCAAGTTTCAATTAACTAATATGAATATCAAGATGTGTCAAATATGTTGTGCAACCTTTCCTTAGTAGTTTGCTGGTTTTCAGTGCATAAATAATACACATTGGCAGGATTTTTCCACCACACTTGAAACCAATCTCAATTTTTCACTAGGTCATTTAAATACAACCTCTTTTAATCGGTAGTTGATTGATACATGATGTATAGGATTAAATGTCACTTTTTAAATAGTAGGTATAATACAATTTTCACTAGGTCATTTAAATTTTTTTCTCCTTTGATTTTTTTTAGAAAAAATTGACTTTAATATTGAAAAGTTTAATTAAATGTTAAATTTCTCACTCAATGTGAACAAAAGATATATTTAAAATGATTAATTTATATCATTTATTAAATATTACAAATAACATATTCTAATTTCAATTTAATACATATGTTGTATTTAAAAAAGCTATATATATAAACTTACAGTCATATTTAGTATAAATCACTTGTGAGTTTATATATTAAAAAACTCTCACAGTGAGTTAATTTTATAGTTTTTTTTTAGTAAGTTGAGTTTTATAATTTTAATGGATGAATTTTTATAATATATATATATAAGGTGGGTGAAGAATGTAATTTACTTCTTGCCAGTGGACATAAAATTCTCCCTACTTCTAATGAGAGCTCTTCGTTCTGTTTAGGGCAGTCCTCATGGGGTCTTTGGCCCAATTGGTTAAAAACATCTCTATCTCAACTCCTATTTTGGCAACTAGCTCAACAACTCTTCTTCTATAATAAAATCAGTTCGTATTATTTAATAATATTCTTTTATAGTAATTTACACATATAGAAATATTCTGAATATAACAAGTGTCAAATCAAGTCTGGACATGCAATTCGACAACTACTCCATTCGTAAGTGTCCTAATTTCATGCTTTTGGGAAAATCAAGCCTCGAGATAAATTTCCATACTCTCAATCAAGAAGAAAAACTTTTAGCACTTCAAGAGAGAAAGTTCCTCTAAAGTCAATGTTTTTAGTCACTTCGTGAGATATAGTTGTAAGTTATTCTCCTTGAAAGAGGTTGATCAATATCCTTAGAGAGTGTAAAGCTTGTCACAAGATTTGAATACATTAATTTCCAAATTTTGTTACTATCTTGCATTTTGTTGTGTTGTTATATTTCATTCTTCAATGTAGCTTAAATTTATATTCGTAATTATGAGTTTAATTCTACGAGACGTTCTGTTTGGTTGATACTCTAAAAGGATGAATATGCTTAAGATTTATCTTATAAACTTAAATCCTAATACAAAGTAGTGATTTAATACATCCATATTCCAAAAGCTCCTGAACATACCATGTCTCCACAAAGTATCCGGAGAGCTTCAAAGAATCAAACTATGGGTGGGTGCGGTTTAAATTTTAAATTTTCTTGACATTAGGAAGATGCTTGGGATGCGTGGGAGAGGTCATCAACAGCCAATGCCAGTGGTTCAGATACTAAATTGATTCAAGCTGCTATCGAGATTCTACTGGGATTTGATTTGGCTTCATAAAATTGATTCTATAGGGGAGTGATTGGACCTCACACTCAACTTAGCCTAGGTGGGCTATAAAATAATGTAATGATTATTTTAACCCTTGTTTTTTAAAAAATCTTGATATACTCGCAATATATCTATTATATATCCATCAAATCACATGTTCCATAGAGATATTGGAAGGCAACATCTTTTTTCTCCAAATTTTGCTATATAACTTTAACATATTTTTTTGGAATAATATTTTTTACAGTTCAACAAAATCACGGATATTGTGTTGATATATTATGAATATTTTTGTCAATATAGTAGAAATATCATAGATATCTCGTCTATTTTTGTCGTCTAATTATCTCTATGTATAGCTTTATTTTTTTTATTTTTTTTCCAATATCAAGCTTGTCCAATTGTTATATTTTCCTATTTCTAAATTTTTTCAATTTTCAATCCAAATTTTTCATTTTCAAAGAAATTGAATTTGGAAAAACCACAAAAAAATTTCAACCATGGTCATAAAGTTGATGGACTAGAAATTAGTCCATTCATTAGAGAATCTCAATTCATGCATGTCGCACAAGACTCCGACCGTGGTCAAAGAGTCGGTGGACCAGAAATTGGAGCACTTGGAAAATCTTTCATTTGTTGAAGATCTACCTATGATGATGCTCAAATCAATGTTGATTCAATTCTTTCAAATATGAAGGAGATGAGTTTGGACCGTTCAATATGGACATGGCCAATATATGTCTATAAAATAGTAATAATGATTGAATTCATAGTAACTATAGTCATTCAAGTGATTATGGTTCCTGTGGATATAATGATGTGTTTAATACATGAATCTATAGATGGGAACCACAACTTTCCCATAAAAGATATAAAGACTCAAACTTAGAGCCTCTATGTTATTTACATTCTTTAGACCGATCCAAGGTATCCTTCTTTTGGCAACATTTAGGTTGACGTTGAAACTCATTGATGATATACTTTCAAAATGTTAGAAAATTTTTAACATACAATGACTTGGGAGCAATATTGTCATATCAAATCAATTACACTAAATGTTGGATTGGTAACTCTTAGATCATCTTTTATTATTGAACCTTATATGTGACCTTTATTCTGCATGAATAGACTTTTGTTAATGAAATATTTGGTTCATAATAATTTTTCGGTCTTAATTATTATCTATTATTTCATTATTTCATTACCTACCATATATGTGATATTCGTGGTTTTTCTTAGCAGATTCGTGGTTTTTATGAATTTCTGTGATATATCTGTAAATTTGACTCATCAATATTTGCCCCAATAATATTTTAGTCTTTGGTTTTCAATAACTCCACCACCCACGACAAAATACAATGAGTCTGACAGTCAATTCTAGCAAAAACCACATTTAATGTTAGATTTCGGCAACAACCACTTCCGATGACCAATGCCGACGGTCACCTACACGACCAACTTTGGTGGCCAACTCGACAATCACTTTGGCATCCAACTCCAATGAAGATCACCTAACTCCCTATTTTGGCACTAGCTCCGACAACTCTCTTCAACGGCCAATTCCGATGATCATCTTCCACAACCAATTCATATTATTTAATAATATTCTTTTATAGTAATTTGACAATAATAAAAACACGTTGAATATAGCATGCATTTTGATAACTACACCCATTCCCTCAAGCCTAGATAAGTGTCCTAATTCATGCTTATGGAGAAATCAAGCCTTGAGATCAATTTCCGACAAAAAAAAACAAAAAACAAAAAACAAAAAACAAAAAAACAAAAAAAAAAACAACTTTTAGCCCTTCACAAATGAAAGATCCTCTAAAATCAATGCTTTTAGGTCGGATAGAATTGTAAATTATTCTTCTAGATAAACGTTCATCTACATCCTTCGAGAGTGTAGAAACTATCACAAGGTTTGAATACATTGATTTCCAAATTTTGTTATCATATTTCATTTTGTTTTGTTGTTATATTTCACTATACATTCTTTATGTACATATGGATTCATCTTCAATGTAGTTTATATTTATACTCGTAATTATAAGCTAAATTTTCCAAAAAGTTCGGTTTGGTGGATACCCTAAATGGATGAGTAGAGTATGCTTGACAAATTTGTGTTTGCATTGTCCTCCACATCATTTATGTTATTTCCTTTGTCGAGTTTAGGATTTATCTTATTAATTTAAACCAATCTCTTGAGTTAAATATACTAGTCTTAATGTTAACAAAATTATCACAAAATTCACACTGAGAATATGGGACTAAGAACTTAAACAAATATGTAACAACACTTTGACACTTAAAACGTGAAATATAACATTTTTTTTTTTTTTTTTTTTTTTTGCCATTCAAACCCTTATTTTCAAATGGTTTTCAGATCACTTAAATCAAGAGTTGGAAAGTTATGAAATCAAAAGCATCGATAGATGGGAGTTTAAGTCGGACCAACACAAATTTCTCTTTCTAGACAAACACATACATACAAAACAAGCAATTGGAGTGTGGTTTCAGCTAAAGTTCAAACCGAACCAGCTCCAAGTATTCAAAACCTAACATCCAAAAACCTTAGAATAAGTAGCAAAAGCAATGAACTTAAATCCTAGTATAAAGTAGTGATTTAACACATCCATATTCCAAAAGCTCCTGAACATACCATGTCTCCATAGAAGGGCTGTTGTTTAGCCAGCAGTTCAAGATTTCATTTGACCTTTCAATATCACGATCACAAATGCCTCCCTCTCTCACCCTCAACTCCCTCAATTTCTCAAACATGAAGCCTTCATCTTTAGTTGAAGAAGGAATGATAACAAACTTCGAAAGCTCCTGAAACAAAAAAGTTATAAATTAAACAACAATTTATACAGATATACAACGCTACCAAACAACATATATTTGAATATGTACCTCCACAGCAAGAGAATTAATCACTATTGAATTTGCCTTTCCAAGTAGATTAAACACACTTGTTAGATTTTCCACAACTTCTTTCTTCACCTCATCACCATCAAAAATTGATATTTCATAATCGAGATCAAACTCAACTTTTTGTAAAGAGAGAAAATCATCAGTAAAGCTCAAATACGGTACAACATTATCTAGTTTCACAAATGTCAGATTGGGAGTACACAAAAAGATCTCGGAGCCGAATCTATATTCACGACAAGACAGAGTTCCCAATTCCAAGTATTCAAGTTTTGGGGCACAGATGTCCAGATATTCAAAACAAGAACCTCGGAGAATCAAACGTTCGAGAAGTGGGTAATCGGGTAACATTCCTTCTTCAAGTTCTTCAAAATAAGAATGTGGATAAAAGTTTTTAATCTCGAGAGACCTCAAGAATTCAAAACCATGAGGAACCCATATGCCTTCGAAATACCCTGAGAGCTTTAGGGAACGACATGTCGTAAAATGGCCAAATCTCCGCCATGGATGGAGAAATCTTCGACATTGTTCAATGCTGCGAAGTAAAACAAGAGTTTGAAAAGTATTTGGTCTTCCTTCTCGAATCTTCGTGTATCCCAGAATTCTTCGGAGTTGGAACGACAACCAAAGGGCTCGGTGGCGAAAAACAGAGTTATTTTGTTGACCTTAGAGAGTGGAGTTAGATGAATACGGCGATAGGATAAAACCCGTTTAATGAAACGGCGGAAGCATCTTTCCCTTCGATGATTCGAATGAGGGCATGAGAAGGAGGGAAAGTCGAAGAGTAAAGTTGGGATTGAAGTCCAAAGATTTGTCCATCTTTTTGATAATAATAAAGTAGTTTTGATGAGTATATGAGTATCCATTGAGGAAAGAATGTGATGGAGAATGTCATCTGGTAAGAGGCTAATCCTGTCTTCTTCCATCTCCCTTCTATTTCTTGGCTCACAGTTTGGTGATTTGGAGTTATGGAAGAGACGTCGTATTGAAGGCTTGTGTGGGTGGTCGGTGAGTGCGGTTTAATCTTCCTAGTCATAATGAGATGGAGTTTTAGGGTTACTAATTAACGTCATGTTTACATTCTTTTAATAGAAAATATGTAATTTGTTGTGAAATTATTTTAAATGATAAAATTATTAAAAATATTGTTAAATATAGCAAAAGAAAATCTTTTTTAATGTACCAAGGAACTTTTACTAATTTGTTATATTTTTTTAATAAATGACTTGTAATATATAAAAATCAAATGACCAACTTATAAGAAATTGTTTTAAATGACAAAATTGGTCAGATGAAGAATAAAACAAACTAAGCTAGATGGAGATTCTCCACCCCTCCATGAGTAACTCTACTCCAACCAAGGAGGCTCCCTTAGCTTTGTCAACTGCTCTCTACAATAGAAGGGTAAGGAGAGCAAGGAGGATGAAGGGGGAAGATGTGGCGACAAAGAACCAAGTGGCATGAAGAGGTAGAGAAGAAGACCAAAGTGCGCTTGTAATTGTTATCTTTTATTGTTATTATTATTATTATTATTATTATTATTATTGGTAGCTAGGTGATCGCAAGAGCTAGTCGCTAGAGGTAATCGTCTGAGTGAAGGTGGTCCTGATGGAGTGGAGTCATTATAAACAGTTGATGAAGGGAAAGTTGTTTTATTAACCATTGTGAAACAGAGGGTTAAAATAACCCATATCTCCGTTTTCTTACTACTTACTTTAAACATTGGATGGGCTATTATAACCACCTCAATCCATTCCAAGTTAGAGCTTCAAATACTCCATAAATAAAACTTTCGATTTCATCATGTGACTCTAAACTCAAACAAAAGTAGTAAATTTTATCATCGGTTAGATTTTGTACCAACTAATTTTAGTTGAAGACAGCGTAGAAATCTTAATAAACTCATCAATATTTTCACCAAATTAAAGTTGTGCACATAGAAATTTTGGCAAATACACAAATTAACTATTAAATAATTTCAACAATATTCACATTTTTTTTTTAAAAAAAGAACTCAATTGTCATTTTTCTCTAAAAATTTATCAATTTCCTGTCGTGCATAAATTTTGAAATTATTTAGAAAAAAAACCCTATCACATTCTACTTTAAAATAAAACTATGCACATGTCCTTATTAGATTAAAAAATGTTTAGTAATTCTTTAATATTTTAATCAACATTCTCTAGTAATGACTAGTGCGATGGCAAACCCAATAAATAATGCAATCATCTTATATGTCTTATTTAAAACACATGTTTACATAGTTTGATTTCCTTCGGTTTGCTTAGACAATTATAGTTCCAATTCTATAAACAAACATTCAGTACCACACACAACGGTTTCAGCCCTAAAACATTGACGAGACTCATGATATTACTTTGAAATTAAAGATATAATTTAACAACCTTATATCAATTTGAGTACATTTTTATGTTTTGAAGTTTAGAGATCAAAATAAAATAATCGTGAAAACTAAATATGATGGTTTTAAGTAGGGGTGGAAACGGTTCGGTTCGATTTGATTTGGTGGTCAAAGCGAATTGAATTGAATTGAACCGAACCGAACCGGTTTATTGGTTCAAATCGAATCACATATATGCGGTATTCAAATTCGGTTTTGGCATTTTAAAATATCCATGTTATATTATTTTTTAATTAAAAAATGGTTCGATTCGGTTCGGTTCTAAATCAATTTTGTTCTTTAAATTAAAAATGATTCGGTTTTACTTTTTCTTTAAATATATATATTAGTTAAAAATGGTTCGGTTCGGTTTCAAATTTGGTTTTGACACTTTTAAAAAATCTGTTATATTTTTTTAATTAAAAACGGTTCGGTTCGGTTTGGTTTTAAATTCGGTTTTGTTCTTTAAATTAAAAGCGGTTTGGTTTTACTCTTTTTTTAAATATATAAATAAATATATATATATATTAGTTAAAAACGGTTTGGTTTCAAATTCGGTTTTCGTAAGTGGAATTGAACTGAACCCAATTAATTCGGTTTAAAATTTTTTTCAAACGAACTGCATTTTTTGATTTTATTGAATTTTCGATTCGATTCGATTAGATTAGATTTTAGAAATTTTTGCAGTTTGAATGACCACCCTAGTTTTATGGTAGACGTGGAACTAAAAATGTTGACTGAAGAATAAAACTTGGGGGCCCATGTGAAACCAATTACATAACGTATAAGAATATGGTGCACATATTCACATTGCCATTCCTCTCATTACTGGCTCTCCTTTTTCATTGACCCATTTGTTATCCATTTCATGTGGCCAATGGAAAATCCTCCATTTTCTCTCTCTAAATCCCTCTCTCTCTCTCCTCCCCTGCTTCTTCTCTCACCATCACTCTCCCTCTCCATTTCTCTTCTACTTCCTCCTTCCAATGGCCGTCAATTCCACTAATCTCACTTCCCATTTTGCCCCCACATTCCGCCGGACCCACCCCATCTCTGCACCATGCACCGCCGCCCTGCCCCTTCTGAAACCCGCCATTCACCGCTCCCTTTTCGCTTCTCCTCCGCCCGCTTCCCGCAAAATCTCCTGCAAAGCCTCCGAGATCTCGGTGGCCGAGGAATCCTCCGCGTCTGGTAACTGGGTGCCGGTGGTTCCGTTGTCGGCGCTGCCCAGAGGGGAGCGGCGCGTGATTATTCAGGGCGGTGAAACTATTTTGCTTCTTTGGTATAAGGATAAGATTTTTGCTATTGAGAATCGGTCCCCTGCTGAAGGTGCTTACACTGAAGGTCTCCTCAATGCCAAGCTCACTAAGGTTAATTTCATTTCCTCTGATTTCTGCTTTTCTTGTGACTGTCAACAAAAACTGTAGAATTTTCTGATTTCAACGAAGAGCTCCTTATTTGAAATCTGTGTTTTGTCTAGACTTGGATATGTTAGTTGCACGCACTTGAATCATTGATTATTGTTTTGCTACTACATATTTTCCTGATCTAGAGAAAGATTATGTTCGTTATTGGCATTAAGCTACTATTTCAATGCCCCTTCTAAGTTACTAAGTCTCAAAAAGCCATTACTGCTTTAGTCGAGTTTTGGACAATAGATCCCTCCCTTTACTTTACAATGATTCGATACTGTTCATTGGTCAAGCCCGATTTCATCTAAAACCCTCATATAATACATAACATATAGTGTGGATCAAGCTTGATTTCACCTAGTAGACCTCCTACAGTAGAGATGTGATCCTTATTTATGTACCATAGATCATATCCTATTTTTTAAAATATTGATAATATTCTCAACTTGTAAATCTTATCATTTATTGATTTGTAAATATTTATTGTTTTCATTCTCAATAAGTATTTTCACTTCTCAAAATATTGTATATTATACAGAAATCAATTTGGTACATGTCCATGAAATGTAGTTAATATACTACATCTTTCATTATAAGTATTCGAACCAACTTATGTGTATCTGTCACATGCTTATGACATCCCTTTCTATGGCTTGCAACAATGGTTTTCGAGTATTTTAAGTCAGCAAACGATACACTGTACGACTGGAAGTGTGTAGTTTACTCATTCAAATTGACTGTTAAGACTCCAATGTTCTGAATGTTCATCACCATTCAGTTTTTCAAACAGTAATGAGGTCTAATGTATTCTTGCAATTTAGAACACTTCATTGAATGATCATACTCTTTCCCTACTCAGGATGGCTGTATTGTCTGTCCAACGACAGATAGCACATTTGACCTCCAAACTGGAGACATCAAGGAATGGTATCCAAAGAACCCAGTCCTCAGAGTCCTCACACCAGCCTTAAGGAAGCTTTTCATATACCCTGTTAAAACTGATGAAGACAACATCTATATCAACATGAGAGGAAATGTAATATCAGATTCATCTGCTGAGATTGTCTTCAGTGGGAAAGCTCAACCTGGTGTAACTGCAACTGATGTCAATGTGGACGAGGTAACTAGAGAATGTTGGACCCTGAGACAAATCAAATCTGTTTTCTCTCTCTCTCTCTTTTTCTTTCCCATAGTTCTCTTCAGTTCTTGAACTTCTGCCTTGTGTTATGTTCAAGGTGAAAATGGTGGTTGATGAAGATCTTGAAGGGTTTGGCTTCACCGGAAAGAATGAAGTGATAAATGGAAAGGCAGCAGTGATTGGCTTCTTGTTGTTGTTGGATTTTGAGCTCCTAACTGGTAAGGGTCTTCTCAAGGGAACTGGTTTCTTGGACTTCATTTATTCTGTTTCAGATGCTTTCAAATAGATGTAAGTTCAATTCTTTTCTGGTTGGGAAATATCATATCTGTTCTTGTATACTATACACATACACAGCAAGAAATTAGATGGCTGTTGTTGAAGCAAAACAAATGTTCCATTCTTTTATTGAAGTTTACAGATGAACTCAAAAACGTACTGTTTATTAAACTCATAATCAGATCAAATCGAAAGAACAAAACATTCATATACAAGATTTTATAAGAAAATCAGTAGTAACCACTTATGATTCTCTATGCTAGAAAGGTTTTCATTCCAGCTTCTGGGCCTGTAGGCTGCTTTGTGGCGAATTAGCAGGAAGAAGCAGTCTTCTAGGCGACGCTCCCTCCAAAAGCGGCCTCCCACTCGCATTGCCTTCATATACAGGCATTCCCGTCCCGACAAGGGACGTCCTCCTTGAACCGTTAGCCGAAAGCAGCAACCTGAATGTCCAGTTCAGGACATTTGGTGCAAACATCCTATATAGCAGGAAGACGTCATACCAGCTTGGATACTTCACGTATATATTTCCCCGACATGCCCCTGACACGATCAACTTTGCAAACTCCTCAATTGGGCCTCCAGCTACATGCACCTGAAATGCAAAATGAACCATTTATCCATTATTTGAAGATTGGCCAAACTAAAGAGCTAATTCGTTCACCTCTCTTTCTTCCTTCCGTTGCATTTCTGCACCATCTTCTACCATGAACTTGCCTCTGGTCATTTCACTTCCAATCCAACCATGTGTAGCAATTGTTATCCCAACATCATCTTTCACTTCAAACCTCAATGTCTCATAGAAGTTCACCAGTGCTGCTTTTGCAGCCTATTATAATCGAAATCAAGACAGTTTGTTCTTAACATCAAATGACCATGAATCGAAAAATCTAATAGAGACTAATTTATCTGAAAATGGATATGTTCTGTTTGCTAGTTGCTAGAGAGATCATTTATAGTGAAGAATTGTAAACTCACAGAGTACAGACTCATTCGTGGCAGAGGCAACCAGGTCTCGACCGATGCGTTAACAACGACTCGACCGTTGCTTTGTCGTAGGTATGGAAGAGCCACCAGAGTTGGATACACATTTCCCCAAAAGTTTATATCCTGCATTACGAGATAGTATTAGCCAAATACTAATTAGAAGGCTTGGCAAAGGTTTTAGGAGCATCTCATCATCTTCACTCTCGAGTCTCGACTTTCATTATGGGGTCGTAGTATCATACCATCAAATGGGGAAATATCGATGTATCGGTAACTTCCTCAAAGTAGAATGTATGTCCCAAACTTGCAGTATTTACTAGATGATCCACTGCACAAGAACAAGGGATATAAATAATAATAATAATAAATTTGTTATGTACTTAAGTTTAGTTTGGACGAGTCTTGGAGATTGAATACAAACCTCGTCCAAAGATATGAACAGTTTCAGAAACAAATCTTCGACAATCATCTTCTTTAACAACATCAGCAGCCATAATCAAAACTCGTTTAGCTCCCATGAACCTAGCATTCTCACTTATCATTCGTAGTCTGGTCTCTCTCCTTGCCACCAGCATCAGATTCGCCTTCCTTTTTGCATACTCATAAGCTATTTGCTGCACTTTCACATTCCATTTAACATCATAAACATCAGGATGCATTCATTCTTCTTAACAAAATAGTCAAAATTTTGAATCTATCTCTCCCTCAACTGTTCAACCAAGTCCTCAAGAGTTCTTTTTTATGCGTATCACCCTATAATTGACTTGGATTTACAAAAAATCGATACCTTAAAAAAATTGAAGTTAAAATTTTAGTCAATGAGGTATTTTCATAGATTTAATCCCTGAACTTTGATAGCCTAGTTTCTACCTTGAAGAATATGAGTATGATTCAATGAAATTTCTTTTACAATTGATCAAGAATTAAACTTATTTGAAACGAAAATCGAAACTTAATTTTAAATAGGGAATATAAGTAACACAGGGACTAAATTACCCACTAAATTTCAGGACTAAAAGTTGTCATGAGAAATCAGGACCAAAACAATAGGATTTTAGAATAATAAAACAGATCTAGCAACCAAGAAATGCTGGAATAGCTCAGTTGGTTAGAGCGTGTGGCTGTTAACCACAAGGTCGGAGGTTCAAGCCCTCCTTCTAGCGAATTTAATTTTTTTTTTTTCGTTCGAATATCAAATTCGTCTCAAACTTCTAATGGACGACCGAAATAAAAAGAAATGGAAAAAGGGTATATAGGAAAAGAACAGAATGAAAGAATGAATTAAGAAAAACCTCTCCAATGCCAGAGGAAGCTCCAGTGATAATGACGACTTTATCTTCCATATTTTCAGTATTGAAGGAATTGTAAATCCATTCACAGGCACTGATGAAGGACAATGCCGGCCAGGAGAAAGCCAGCATCACCAGACTCGCCGGTGGCACCACCACATTCAAAAACGAGTTTATCAACTCCATCCTTTTCTTTACAATTCCAGTTCCAATTCCAATTCCAGTTCCGTAAACAGAACTAATTTGGAAGAAACAGTGAAGTGAAGTGTGCGTCAAAGATCAAAATGGCTATCTGTTGAGTGCCGGGATTCAATAACAGGTGGTGATATGCATGAGAGAGGTGGGGGACACGTGGAGTGACTACCACAATTGCCAATGCAAACAATCACCCATTTCTAATTTTGTTGCTTTTTCCTTTTTCTTTCTGGGAGTTTTATCTGAAAGGATTGTAAACAAACACATCTGTTTGGGTTTGGGGGTTTACTCTATGGTTTATGCTTTTTCTTCTTCGAAATCCGCACCATGTCTCATTTTTTTTAGAACATTTAATTTTATTGCTTTAAAACAATTATTTTTTTAAAAAATATTATTATTTTAACAAAAATAGGTTTGGTTGAAAGTACTGGTAAAAACAGATTTTAAAATTGTGTACCCGGTACATAATTACCCCTTAATCGTGTACCTAGTACACGACTTCCTTCAGAGTCCATGAAGTGAAAGTGACCTGGTGCATAGACTGTCCATATGGATAGTCGTTGACCATATAATTATGGATGGAGTCCACAATTACCTAAGTCGTGTATGGTCCCAATAAATCCCACGACCCCTCCCCGCTTCCTCCATCCGAAACTTTTCATCTTCCTTCCACACTCACAGTCGTGCCGCCGCTTTCTCTGCCTCCTCTCTCCCCCCTCCTCCGTCTCCGATCTTCTTGTTGCTACCATCCTACTCCGCTATCGTGAGTCGATCTACCACCTGCCTTAGGTAAAAGTTTTATTTATTTATTTATTTCCAAGTTTGTACATTTGGGCTACCCTTTTGTTCCAATATATGAAATTTCTTCCTTAGATCTACTATTTTGTTTTCATTTTGGCTGATTTAAGTGTATGTTTTATAAATTTTCATTTGGGTTGATTTATAGATCTTTTTATTTTTATTTTTTATGTAATGGAATTTTATTTTTGTGTAATGTAACTTTTAATTTTTGGGCCATTGATGACTTTGCTTAATGGAATGATGACTTTGTTTAATGGAGTTTTATTTTTATGTAATGGAACTTTGTGTAATGGAACTTTATTTGTTATGTAATGTAATCTAAACTTTGTAGGTAATGAAGCCCGATCCTTCTAATTCTATGCAACTATATTAACAAAATACCCATTGTTCACAATCGATATGAGATAGTTCTTCTACCGTGGTTTTGGGTTGTTGAAAAAGGGAGGCATCTGCACAACATACTATCCCATTTGATCCACGGATTGCTCCTTACGTTGGACATGTTGGTTTTCTTGGGGGTTGCACAAATTGGATTTATCCAACTTAATTGACACCTCATTACTGCTTTAGTAGAGTGTTGGAGACCAGAAACCCATACATTTCACCTACCTTGTGGGGAATGTACAATTACGTTGCAGGATGTTGCTATTCAGTTTGGGTTACGAGTGGACGGAGAACTTTTGACAGGTTCATTATAATATAATTGGAAAACTATTTGTGACGAGCTATTGGGTAGTCTACCAGATGATCTGAAAGGCTCAAAATTGAGTATCCCGTGGTTAACGTCCCAATTTTCAGAATTGCCTCCAGATGCCGACAACATTAGCATACATAGGTATGCATGAGCATACATTATGCAGCTTGTTGGAGGAATTTTTGTTCGTTGACAAGTTGTACACTCTAGTACATCTTATGTTTCTCCCTCTACTATCCGATTCCGAGCATGCTGGTAGTACTCGTGGGGTGGTGCCTGTCTTGCATGACTTTATAGACAATTAGGCTACTATGCACAAGCATTGGAAATATCGAGGCCACTGATACTACTACAAGTATGGACTTATGATAGATTTAAAATTATAGCATCACAAGTTAAATTAAAAGCCCCAGGTCGTCGTCCACTAAATGGTAGGTAAAATTCATTTTTATATTTTTATTTCATTATCATTTTAGGTAAGAATATAATTTAATTGTATTATATATATAGATATAATTTTAGATGAAATAGTGTATTAACTGCCTCTAAATAGTCGGCAAATATGTTGCTAGTGAAGAAACTCTATGGGGAAAGAACCTTGAGCGGAAACGGATCGACCAAATTCAATTTTTTCATTGAATATAAATTTCACAGTAAACATGAAACATGATATGCATTTAATTATAAATTACAGCATGCTAAAGAAATGGTTTCAGAAACCTCACCTTTGAAGACCTTTCTTCACGAATTCCCTCGAACAATTCACGAACTCCTTGAAGACTTTCTTCAAGAATAACCTCGAACAAGAACAAACACTACCACAAATGTTTCCTCGTTATTCTCAGGGTGAGAACCTAGGAGTGGTGGGCTCTGGCTATTTTGGATTTGAGGGAAAACTTAACATTGAGGAGGAAGGATTGAAAATGTTCTCAAAACTATAAAAAAAAAAAAAAAAAACACACACACACACACACACACATCTCTTCTGTTGTTTTCCCACTTTCTCATTAGATCAACAAAACTTCGCCAAGAAGAAGAAGAAATCTTTTCTTTTCTACTTGCCAAAAATAACTACCTACCACTTACGTGGGTGGAGAAGAAAGAAGGGGAAGAGAGTTGTAACTCCTTCCCTTGTTATTAAATAATAATAATACAAATACAAATATAAATATGATAGCTAACTTATCATATATATATATATATTAAATTATATGTTATTTCAAAAACTATAGTTTTAATATTGTATCACATACAATAAAGTTATAGTTTCTTCTCTCTTTTATATGACATTTAATATAAATCACATTTATATTAAATTTAACAACTATGAATCACATTCATAGAAACTATATTTGAATCTCATTCAAATATTTATTTTCTCTCATTAAGCTATAATGTATCAAATACATTATGACAATTATATCACATATAATTGAAACAACTTAATTATATCATATATAATTAAATCCCTCTATTAATTTGAACAATTCAAATTAATTCAAAAACTGACTCTCAAATCCTATTGAGCTACCAAGGGACTTAATGGACCTGTAGCTTGAAGCTCCAACGGTACATGAATAATTAATTAAACTCTTTAATTAAATTATCGCCATCCGTTAACTGTCGGGCACTCTACTAAAGACCGACAGTTGCACTCTTCACACTACAGATATATTTCTATATCCAACAACAGTACGATGACCCTCCACAAATTGCTCGTATGTACAACTAGGCCAAATTACCATTTTGCCCTTGTAGTTACATCTAGTCCTTAAGTACCACTGATTCCTCTAATGTACAATATATCATAGTCCAACTATGACCAAACCCCTCTCGAGCCAGGAGAGGGTGTGGCGCCACATTGTTCAAGACCTGAAATCAGCCCTTAAGGGAGCAATTTATCTACTTACCCCTACCTCGGGGAAGGAGTGAATTTCATCTTGTGTAACTGTGTTTCCAACTCCCCAATCAGACGAATCCTCAAAATGATAGGCTTGTTGAGTCGACAATCTGACAACTCTCACCCATACAAATTAAAGGACCGCCCTCATAGGAAGGAGTTCACAACTCACTCAGGATTCAAGTCATGTTACCTATGACCATCTTGGTGAAATGTAAGTCTTTATTATGAATGGCGTTATATAATGAGAACTAAACATTTTGTGGTCTGGTCTTATACAAACTCCTTTGTATAGAATATCCCCACTCGCATGTCTATTTATGAATGATCAGGATCAGATCATTTGTAGCACTTTACAACAATTGTAACACCTACAAAGCGGGTCATACTCGTAGTGTCACCAAGATAAGGTATTCAGCCTTATCCATCTACTACAGACCATTAGGTTATCAATTAAACATGATCCACCCATATGTCTCTATGTACATGTTTAAGTTACAAAGATAACCTTGGATGTTAGTTTATTGGTTTATGGTTAATGAAACTAAAATATCATATATTTTATAGAAAATGAATAAAATATCATATATTTTATTAAATACATAATGAGTTTGTTCAACAATGTTTACAAACTATAGGACCCTATGAGATTTAGAGCATCAACCCCAACTACCTTAGGATTTGACACTAACACATGTGTCGTTTTTTCCAAAATTCTGAAATATATAAACATCTTTTACTTGTCATAAATAGCTTTTATGACCTATCCACATCTCATATGGAGTTTCACAAACACTTTTAAAGGAATGTTGTTCAAAAGAGTATATAATAGTCTGTATCCCCAAAATAATTTAGGCAATTAAGCAAAACTCATCATACAACCAAACCATGTCTAACAGGGTTCTGCTTTTCTTCCTGATTCATCGTTCTGCCAAGGCACTAGGTGTAGAGAGTTATCATTGGATTTCATATTCTATCAAATAGTCCTGGAAATCTCCGATTTTCTGTACTCTCCACTCGATCTAATCGAAGTATCTTAATTGTGTTACCTAACAAAGTGTTTTCAACTTATGATCTAGGTATATATAATTGTACTTTGAATAATCATCAATAAAACCGATGAAATATTCATAACTTCCTCGTGCCTTGGCATTCATCGTGTTAGGGTTGATGTCCTAAACTCTCGTAGGGTCTTGTAGTTTGTAAACACCTGTATGGAAAAATGCTTGTGATGTAGTAATATGAGATATTTTCTTCACTACCCTCTATGAAATATGAGATATTTTATTTGCATTAACCACAAACCAATAAACTAAGATCTCTGGTTGTCGTTGTAATTTAAGCATGTATGTGGAGACATACAAGTGGATCATGTCTTAAGTGGTAACCTAAATGGTCTGTAGTATATGGATAAAGGAGGGAAACCTTATCCTAGTGACACTACAGATACGACCCGCTTTGTAGATGTTACAAGTATTGTAAAGTGCTATAGATGGTCTGATCCTGATTATTCATGTGGAGACATGCGAGCGAGCGTGTTATATACAGAGGAGTCTGTATAAGACCGAACCACGAAGTATTTAGTCTCGTTATATAATGCCATTCATGACAAAGACTTTCATTTCACTAGGATGACCATAGGTAACATGACCTTAATCCTGAGTGAGTTGGGAACTCCTGCTTATGAGGGCGGTCCTTTGATTTGAATGGGTGCGAGTGGCGAGATTGTTGACTCAAACCTATCACTTTGGGGATTCGTCTGATTGAGGAGCTGGGAACAAAGCTACACAAGATGGAATTCACTCATTCTCCGAAGCAGGAGTAAGTAGATAGATTGCTCCCTTAAGGGCTGATTCTGAGGCTTGAATGATGTGGCGCTAGACACTTTCTCATGGCCCGAGAGATGTTCACTCATAGTAGGACTATGATGTATTGTTCATTAGAGGAATCAGTGGTACTTAAGGAGTTAGATGTAACTACAGGGGCAAAATGGTAAATTGGCTCAGCTGTACTTACGAGCGATCTGTGAAGGGTTATCGTACTGTTGACTGGTTATATTCGATGAACACGAAAATATATCTATAGTGAGAAGAGTGCAACTGTCGGTCTTTAGTGGAGTGCTCGTCAGTTAACGGATGGTGGATCTCATGATTAAAGAGTTTAGTCAACTATTCCCTATCGTTGGAGCTTCAAGCTATAGGTTCATAAGGTCCCCTTTGTAGCTCAATGGATTCAAGTTGAAAATCATATTTTGGGTTAGTTTGAAGTGTTCAAATTAACAAGAGGGAGTTTGATTATATATGATATGATTAAACTGGTTCAATTATATGTGATATAATTGATATGATGTATGAGATACATTAATTGGAGGAATTGATATAAATATGATTTATATTAAAGAAAGAAGAAAGGAACTATGGTTTAAATGTTACATATGATGTGATATTAAAACTATAGGTTATAAATATAATATGATAATTTAGTTATTATATTTATTTATAATTAAAACAATTATATGATAATTGTGGGTAGTTTCTCCTTTAATCGTGCGTGAAAGTGAGAGGTTATGTTTAGTTTTCATAACTAAAGGATAAAATGAAAATTGTTTTCATTATGTCAAATAAAATGAAAAATGTTTTCATTATGTCAAGATCGCTTCATTAGTGCATTACTAATCATTTCGCTGACGAGAGACTACACGATAGCCTTCTAAGCAACAGCCTAAACGATCATGTAAGCGCCTTTATCTAAACAATCGTATAAAGTGATTTACTAAACGATCGTGTCCTAAGCGAGATTCTCTAAAGGATCAAGTGTGTTTTTTTAAACGATCGTGTACCTAGCGAGATTTACTAAACGATCAAGCACACAAAGTTTATGCGATAGACAGTTCTTTCTCTTGCTTGCTTGATCGTATAGTTCGATCGTTGTTTGCCTCCATCCCTCTACCAAATCCAACAGAGCCCACACCTCCTGGATTCTCACTCCAAAAATACCAAGGTTGTCGAGTGGTGGTGTCTAAGAGGTTGCTTGTTCATGGAGAAGATTGTTCGTGATCTAAGCGATAGCGAGAGATTGGGTAGGCGCTCTAAGTGACCGCAAGAGGTTATTGTTCCAGTCTTCACGAGAGCGAGAGATCAATAAAAGAAGAGTTCTTCAAAGGTGTGTCTCTCGTTCCTTTTTGTATTTATTATGAAAGCATGCTATAATTTGTTAGAAGATGCGTAACTGTTTTGTATGTTTGTGAATGCCTTTAATTTTGTCACAATGGATTTGGATTGATCGTGATTTCGCTCATGGGTTCTCTTTGATAAGAGTTCCTTCACATCAGACCATAAAGGTTTGAATGTGTGAGCTCTAAGGGTTTCTTGGCTATTAAGACTTTTTTCTTATAAAAAAATCTTTTGGTCATCTTATCTCCAAGATAAGATACACATAGTGTTAAAATGTTTTCTTCTAACTTATTTAGATGACCACTTTTAACCTTTTTCTTAATTCCATTAAGACTTATGTGACCAAATTTAATTTCTAAAGATAAGTACTTGAAAAAACCTTTGCCTTATGTTTTTCAACCGTTTAAATATCTAAATATTTGAAATGGCCTTCGCCTTGGTTGGTTTTAACATAGAAACTGGTTTATAGTAGAACAAATAAAAATATTTCTTTTGCTAATGAACATTTCATTTATGACAAAAGGACACTTTTATACAATTTTTTGTTTACAAAAGATAGATATAAAAATTTTTCACTACATTAACAAGAAGTACATTATCTAATATAATAGATCTATCTTTTGAAATCAACTTCAGGAGCTCCCACTGATTTTTCTGAGATAGACTCCCTGGTTCACAACCTTGAGTGTTATCTCTTCTTCTTTAAGCAATTTTCAGAAACTGATTTCCTTGTTTTGTTTTTTCTGCTCAAATATTCACAAGGCATTTTGGGCAGTTTCTCTTCCAATGCCCATTTTCACTATAGTAGAAACATTTTCCTTTATAAGCAACTTTAGCTTTGCCTTTGCAGCCACTAGAAGCCTTCTTTTCCCTCTTACTCTTTTTCATCTGAACACTTTTGTTCTTGGAAGAAGAAGTAGAGTCCGACTTTATCTTAGAGGACGATCTTTTTTTATCAGTATTGGCAACATTTACCTCTGCTTTCTGTCCCTTAGTTCTCAAAATGGACTGAAAAGCTTGAAGCTCGTTGAGAAGAGTAATCAAGTTATATTATATTTTGTTCATCAATGCGTTAGTGCGGAACTGGAAAAAGTTCTTTGGAAGAGACTCTAGAATAAAACTAACTTGACTTTTCTCATCTATGAAAACTCTGTTTACTTCTGCCATATTGAAATGGACCATCACGTCCAGGACATGTTCTCTAACAGAGGCCCCTTCTTTCATATGGCAATTGTAAACGTACTTGATAGCATCATGTCTCAGGAAGAAGAATGGTTGTCCAAATATCCCCCGTAGAGATTTCATAATCTCTTTAGTGGTATGCATGCTATCATGTTTCTTCCCCAAAACATCATACATGTTGGCAAGAATACAGGCTCGGGTTTTTTTATTCGCCTTTGTCCACCTATCATATGCTTCCCAAATCGTTCGATTCATGTTTGAGCTAGGAATTGGAGGACGTTCCTCAGTTAAAACAAACCTCAGATCATCTATCAGTATTGTATTCAGATTCGATTTTCATGTAGCATAATTGTCCCCAGTAAGTTTATCAGAAGCCAACAACTGTATTAATGAATTAATCATTTTGAAAGTATAAACAAATTCTATTAGTGAATTGATTTTAAACCCAATCATATTTTAGCAAAGTAATAATGTACTCAAATTTCATTATTTTATTTGCAGCGATACTATAGTGAGTTAGAATAAGTGCTACTAAGAGGAGGTCAAATACTCCTTCACTAAAGCAAGACATTCTTGACTAAGTACTATCTCTAGAATAACTCTTATTCCTATAGTCATTTAGTTACCGTTTTCGGTCAGAACTGACTAACAGTTAGTAATTTTGTAACTGTAACCCTCCATTTTTCAGACTTTAGAGGTTGGCCCCAACGATGCTACCGAATTGGAAAGTCAAGGTTGGAATCAATCTAAGAATTCCTATCCATTCCTGGAGTTTGAGTTGTTCCGAATCCTATGTTACAACCCTCCGAGGGGATAGTTGTTGTAAAATGACTAGTGTAGATCGCATAAAGTCGACAAGCAGGTACAACATAGGAATCTCATGGTCCAAACAAATGGAAGAGATCGTAGGACATGTTGACACATATCCTTCACCCACTTACTATGAACTACTTCCCCTATTCACCTTGCTATTAACTGATAACGGGCATAAATGCACGTTATTACAACACAAAAATATAAAATAATGTGAGAATACGACGATAAAAACATGTAAAATCGTGTCCAAAAGCATTAAGTTGAGAATATTGCGATTGCATGCACCCATCGCATTAAAGCAGCTAAATTTTCTTATTTTGTGTAGGAAAATGCGTTGGTGCAAAGAAAATTGCAGTCCAAGGAATTCGGCGCCCAAGCACATTAGAAGATTGCGATCGCAAAGCTATGCAATCGTATATGTCTGCAAAAATCTGCTCAAGAAGGTGGCCGTATAAAGACAGCGCATCAAAATGAAAGCTTAATAAATCATGATGGGAAAGAAAGCTGATGACGGTCAAATCCAAATTTAGTTAACAAGCCGTTAACGACACACTGTAGCAAGTACATTCAACTTTTCAGTGACCATTAATCAGCGCATCAGACAAAGATTTAATGACTTCCCATCATTGCAATCATTTAAGAGAAAAGCTCTTCACTCTGAAGCTCTATAAATACCGAAGGCCACCTTCGTTAAGGGAGTTCAGAATTTTTGGAGTTCCCGTTCGCCATATACATAGACGATAGATCATAAATAGCCGTAGTCAGTAATTCTTATACTTAGAAGGCGGAGGCGAGTGAAGAGAGAAGACATTGAAGGATCATTCCTGGTTAGCTCGAGAGACCGTTGGGAAGCGTTGCAAATGGAGAGAGGGTTGACTCTTGCGAAAGAAAGAACATTCTTTTGGGCAGAGTAGAGTGAAACACAGTGTAAAAGCTTCGGGAAGTAAGACATTGCTATCGTGCTTCTTATCCCTATCTTCCATTGTTGTTTTGTATTCTAACTTATCTATAAAAGGGAATTTACATCTCTACATCTGTTCATTCTCTTCACATTGCGCATGAGTAACTAAATTTTTGAATGGGTTGAGAAGCATTTAGCTAGCATGACCTAAGATCTTCATTTTATGCGATCATCTTGTCTTATGTATGCGTCCATCACCCTTTAGAATACTTGACAGAGTAGTCTAAAGAAAGAACCTAGACTTGAGAGAGTTAGATTAGAATCTAGGCTTGAGAGAGTCAGATTAGAAATGCATAAGTAAGAGATAGAGACTTAGAAATAAGTTCTGTTTTCTATCATGCATCACATGCACCCTAGAAATAGGATATGATAGTATGCGGTCGCCTTGTGTATGTGTGTATCATTCATCATTGCATAGACAAGAATGGAGGCTTAAACAAAAGTCCTATAGACATTATCGTATACATCGCATGCGTCTTAGGAATAGGAACTATGGAATTTGCATTGAGAGATGACATGCGATTGTATGTGTGTAGCATGATCGCATAACTTGAACGCAATCTTAGGAAGTGTTAGCTAAAACCATTCTCAACCCGTTCTCCGCATACTCATTGTAACTTTCACTGTCATTAACTCTTTACTCAATTCCGCTCATAGGATTTATACTCTAAACAAACATACCAACTTATTGTTTTTTTCACCATAAAGATATCAAAACTTACCATCGCATATTGTCTTAGTAGTCCCTGTGTTCGACCCTGGACTTACCAGGCAACCTAGTTGGATTTATACTTAGATTTTACTAGGAAAACTTGCATGATCGCAATATACACCATTATTTCATCACATTCACAATGCATCATTAACCCATGCAAATACTTTTTGAATGGAGTAGTCAAGGTATAATCGATACGAAGTCGAGCATGGATCTCACGGTGTGAACTCTTAGGGACGTGAGAGCTAAAAATAACATATGTCTAGGTTATTAATCTCCCACTGAAGTGTTCTATTTGTTTTAGATAAATATTTTACTCAGGTTTTCTGGCTAATTAAAACAACCTAAGTCTAGGTGATTATCCAAGTATAATGCTTATATTTGGATTTAACCTACAATGTCTAGGTGATAAGCCAGTTTTAAAACCTTACATCGCTCACGTATTCTTATAAAATTGAGTGAAAAACGTTCAATTATTGGGTCATAATTGAAGGATCTCATATCTAAGAGTTCCATGAGCGCGTTCGAATCGCTCCGATCTCACCGTGACCGAAATACACATTATACATTCAACATACAATTATGCAAACAAACACTTAATTAATGGCATGCTATGAACAAAAAAATAATAAGGGAAATATTGCCATACCAGTTGAAGACGTTCTTCAAACTTTAGCATTCCAAGTAGCGGAACCCTCCAAGCGATCTACCAACGCCCAACAACAGCATCAACAAAAACAACACGAACAACCGCATGAACATGAACGCCGCGGAAACAACACCACCACTAAAGAGCCCCGGGTATTCTCAGAGTGAAAACCCAAAGGGTGGTCTTTGGTGAATTTGGTAGACGAAGGAGGAAACACGAATCGTGTAGGCGATAAGCAAGTGGGAGGGAAAAAGACGCTAACGCATAGTAGACTGCTTATCGTTTAGGAGAAGCTACACGATCGTGTAGGATTTACTGAACGATCGTTTAGGAAAAGGTATACGATCGTTTAGCAAAAACGGCACACTATACGATCGTTTAGAGAAGCTATGCGATCGTGTAAGCGACAGTGTGCGATCGTGTAGGCGCGAGGTAGACGATCGTTTAGGCGGAGAGGGCTATCATATAGGCTTTCGAAAAAAACTTAAGCAATCGTTTTGCTTTCTACCAACGCATGCTCGATTTTTCTCTCTTCGGGCAATCAATTGAACGATTCAAAAATGAAAACTTTTTTCCATTTTAATTCATCGGTTATAATAACCGACTCGTTCCCACTAACCCACGTCCGAACGTGAAAATTGGCTTAATTATCATATAATTAACAACCTAATTAATTAATAAATATAATCATATTATATTTTTACCCTATAGTTTGATATCACATATCTACTATAGTATTTTCTCCTCTACTTAATATAAATCATATTTATATTTAATTTCCTCCAAAATAATGTATCTCATACATTTAGCCAATTATATCATATATAATTAACCAGTCCAATTATAGCATATATAATCAAACTTCCTCTTGTCAATTAGAACATTTCAAATTAACCCAAATACTGGTTCTCGACTTTATCCAAGCTACCCAGGGGACCTAATGGACCTGTGGCTCAAAGCTCCAACGGTCCGTGAATAGCTGACTAAACTCTTTAGCCACGAGATTCACCATCCGTTAACTATCAGACATTCCACTAAAGACCAACAACTGAACTCTTCTTACCATAGATATATTTTTGTGTCCATCGGATATAACCAATCATGAGTACGATGACCTTTCACTGATGCTCGTAAGTACAACTGGGCCAAATTACCGTTTTACTCCTATAGTTACATCTCATTCCTTAAGTACCACTGATTCCTTTAATGAACAATACAACATAGTCTAATTATGTGTGAACACCTCTCGAGCCAAGAGGAGGTGTATGGCACTACATCATTCAAACCTTGGAATCAACCCTTAAGGGAGCTATCTATCTACTTACTCCTGCCTCGGGGAAAGAGTGAATTCCATCTTGTGTAGTTGAGTTCCAGCTCCCAAATCAGAAAAATCCCCAAAATGGTAGGTTGGCAGGAGTTCCCAACTCACTTAGGATTGAGGTCATGTTACCTATGGTCATCCTAGTGAAGTGAAGTCTCTGTCATGAACGGTGTTATATAACGAGATGTTAACACTTCGTGGTTAGGTTTTATACAAACTCTTTGTATAGGACGCCCCCGCTCGCATGTCCCCAACACGAATGATCAAGATCAGACCATCTATGACAAGTCACAACACTTGTGACCATTTCACAAAGCAGGTTGCATCCGTAGCATTACCAGGATAAGGTTTCCCTCCTATATCCATATACTACAGACCATTTTGGTTATCACTCAAGACATGATCGACTTGTATGTCCCCATATATATGCTTGAGTCACATACAGATAACCAGGGATTTTATGTTTATTGGTTTGTGGTAAAGCAAATAAAACAAGTAACTGAGCAAAAATAATAAATGTGAAGTAAATATCATATATTAACAACACAAGCGTTCGTACAAACTGTTTACAAACTACAGAACACGAGAATTTAGGGCATCAACCCCAACAATAATCCCTAGGTAGGAGGTGTTTCGTAAACCATCAACTTAAGTACCTCCAACCTTAGACAGGATTATATATCAACTGAGTTTGTAATCTCAATTTTACACGATAGCCATCTATTTTAACTATTAAAACAAGTTGTTATTTGTTAACCTACGTGAACCTGCAACTTATCTTTGTCATAGATTTTAAATGTCTAATCCAATTTTATAACAATTTGTAAAACTATAGACATGTTTTTCATCCACAACATACATCAAACATTTTAGGATTTAATATAACACTTTATATTAAACACTTAATGTTGGGTTCTATGTCCTAAAACTCGCAGTTTGTAATGTTAAACATATTCTATTATCAATAAAGATATTATTGACGTTTATTCAATAAAATTATTATTGAATATATGAATTGCACTTATAAAGATGAAATCCAATAAACTAAAAATTCATGGCTATTGTTTGAATACATGAACTTTATGTGGAGACATAAGAGTGGATCAAGTTTAGTGTTGCCTTCATTTGAAGACACTTGTCCCACTAAATCCCCCTTTGAGTTAGTGGATTTTTTAGTGTCAAATTCTCATCAAACTCAAAATTGTATGTTTTGCATGCAATGGTCTTTAAAAGGGAGTGTTTAGTGATTTTTAAGGACTCTTGGCCATAGTGGCATTCGATGAGATTACGTGATAATCTCATAACATTTTTTTCTCAAAGTTTTAGCTTTTTTCCTCTCCAAATTAGTCACTCACCGGATTCCATCATCCCATTCTAAGGTCGGAGAATAGTTGGGAAGACTCTCGTGGTTGTCTGTGAACCGTTCATGAGGAGGGAGCTAATTTGGAGAAGATTCAAAGTCTAAAAGATTGTATTCTTCCCGCCCCCTGCCCCCCCCCCCCCCATATTTGTTTGAATTGCATTGTTATCTTTGTAATTAACTCTGGCAGAGCCGAAAGCCTACATCGTTAATAAGTCTCGATTCTGGTCAAAAGAAAATTTATAACATCATTGAACTAATCCTATTACTACTAAAATACAACAATGGTAAGTGCGAGGTCGAACCATAGAGAAACAAAGAATTAATTTCTTTTTGTGTTAGATTTGACTGCGGGAAAAACAGTAAAAATAAGGTTTTGGTTTCGATTTAGAAAGATGCAAGAAAAGTAAATTGCAAGGGATATATGGAATAGTAAAGGACTTGTTTAGTTCTCAGACCAAGTGCTCATTCGTTGTAAAATAAGTAATCGTTCTATGCCAAATAACTAATATTCGAATTATACATGCATAGCTTCTTAATTTGGCAAGAACTAATCAATCTCTACAAAGGCCGAAAATCAATTAATCCAACCAAATTGAGCATCCTAATCCATAGTTGAGGTTGGGAAGACCGTGCCCTAACTAGCCTACATGCTCCTAGATGCAATTGATCCTTAGCGGCCATAAAGAACTAGAATAAAAATCAAGGATTCAACTATGTTGATCAAGTGTCAGAAAAGCCATGTTCAAATAATAAAAGTATTTCTTTAATTCTAGATTAAATGTAGGATGCAAAGATTCAAGGTTAGCCTATACACCTAAGCATGCTCTCTAATCTGTGCTACAGGGGTAAATTGAAAGCATGGACGATTACAATGATACATGCGAGCCTAAACTTAACTAGCAAAGACATGCAATCGTGATAGGTCGTCAATCCAACACACAAAAGCAAGTCTAACTCATGCGAAATTAAAGAAAAACACAATTCTTAATTGAAGTAAAAAATTGAACATATAACTCATTAAATTACAAAGAACTCTTAGTCCAGGAACTAATCGAAAATTACCTCATTGATTCATAGATAAAGCACTGGGATACAATCTGATACAAAACCATAATTCGGAAAAATAAATCTAACCTATGATACTGAATACATAGAGGAAAAAGAAGAAATCAAGGCTTCTCCCCAGCCTCCATGAAGAGTTTGGCGTTTTAGGGCCTTTTTCTATACAATTCAGCACATTTTTGACTAGCAAAACGAGACATTTATAGAAAAATTCAGGGCAGCGTTGCAACGCTATGGTCGAGCATTGCAACGTTCACTCGCGCGTGCGCTCCTCCTCCATCCATCAAATGTCGTTGCGTCGCAATGATCTAAAGGAGCGTTGCAACATGTGCAGTGATGAATTGATGTTCTCTAAATAAGCATATATGGATATGGACAATGATGAATGTGAATCATACAAGCTCATGTTGCCATAAACTTGTTGACTTGGAAAGATGGAGATGGAGTACGGATGTTGTGTCATGCTTATTTACACTTTATGCGATACTACTTCTAGATGTATGCATTATTGAAATGCTTGTAGATGCGTTGTCACAAGTTTCCTTGCGCTGAAACCAAGTATAATTCCAACGCAAGTTTCTCAGAGTAATCCGAGGTCGAACACAGGGATTGTTGTCATTAATGTGTTACATTTGTGATATATGCGACCGGTTTTTACAATTAATAAATATTGTGTGTTTGTACAACAAGGTAAATTGTGGTAAAGTAAAATTGTACAGATAAACTAAAGTTGCGTTAATAAAATAAATTGCAATGAAAATAAACCTAAGCTGACATGATGCAAGATACAAGATACATGATATACATGATGTTGAGTTCAAGACTGACTGTGAAGTTTATACAAAGGATCATGGTATGCGATGGAAAGTCTTTATGGATGAATCAGAAAGGGGAAAGAATAATTAGTACAAACATCGCAAGTTTGTTAATTGCGTTAAAGATATAACTAAGGTTCCACTTTCCCTTGGCGTAAACCTCTCGGTGATCGGCCGCGTTCCCATATCTCTATGGTGAAACAGGGATGAACGTAATGAACGCAAGGTTGCTTCCATCTCTGGAAGTACTTCTTACTTTAGTTAACGCATTCTTCCAACTCTCTCTCGATAGGCGGAATGGCATCTTTACTTCTGCTCTCACAGGTGAAGATGCCGTCTAGTATGCTTTAGCTAAACATAATTATTTTCTTAACCCAATTAATTTACTTGCTTATTCTTGCTAATTACCAAGAGATTAAGAAAACGTCATGGAGAAAGTGAATTACGGATGAACGGAAATAGACAGAAAGATGGAGATGAAAATGATCATAACAATTAATACTGAGATTAAGCGTTTGATCCATGGTGCGAATGATAGACTAAGAAGATGAATACAACTGATGATGAAGAGATAGAAACAAATACAGAAGAGTGTCAACGTCTTGACATAGATCGGACGGTGGATTTGCTTACCGGCGTGTGGAATGGATGAACAGAAGAGCTTCCCTCTCAGGCTTGCTCGTCTGGTAAAAGTGACCTTCGTACAGAGCTTCAACGGTGGGGATCGGAAGGATTCTTGCTCGGAGACTCACCTCTCAGCATTGTCTCTTAATTCTTCCCGGATCTACTCTGATTAACGCTTAACCAATCTCTCTCTCAGATCAGTATATACACTTTTCCCTGTATTTAAGCATATTTTTTCAGTGGAATGGTCGAAGCTATTTATAGGCTCAGCTTTGACTCTTTGTATTGTGGTCCCCACTTTATTGTTAAGGAAGTTCCTGAAATGGTGGAGTGAATATTTCTTATGTTACGCAATCAATCCCGTCAGAAATGCACAATGGTCAGCTGTACATGCGTCAGAACCCTCCGCAATTGCGTTGCTCTTTACATCTTCGATCATTTGCCCACATGCAGTGTTGTTTTTTTATTACCGCATGTGGTTGAGATTGCGTTAATTGCTTAGCTCTTGATCGATTTTCGTATGCGCCGTCATTGCATTGATCGTCTGTTCATTTCTGAATGATTGGCGCAATGTGACATAGATGCGTTGTTCAGTTTATCTTCAGCCATGAACGCATGCAGTGACTTGATTTTCTGCAAAACAGACTTGAAATATTCCTTTTTATCATCGCAATGATGTCAGTGGGTGTATTGACGACAATTTATAATTCTTGCATTTCTTAGCTAATTTCTATAGAATTGACGCAACTTTCCTTTCCTTTGACCGCAATATCTAAATAAAACCGTATAAATAACTTGTATTTCTACAAGTTATCACAACGCTACGCTACTGTCTTACAATGTTGGGCTTGAGCATTGCGCGATATTGTGATGCTGATGCTGGGGGTATTTCGGTCATTTCACATCCTTTGAAGCTTGGATACTTCAATTCTACTCCAAATCGCTTCAAATTGGCCCCTATCAACTTCAAATGCCTGATTCTACCTATTGGTTGCTTATTACCTACAAAATAGAGAAATAAACATATAAATCCATTAACAAGTTCGAATTAAGCCTAGGAATAATATCTCTTTTTGAGAGCTATCATTAACCTACTTAGAGTACTTTAGATCTGTTTTTCTTCCATTGCGCATGTGTTCATTCCATCATTCAAACCCTAAACATGCATACTATATATTATAAGTCTTTATAACATATTTTCAATGCATGCAACATGCTTCTTATGGTGGGATTTTAAATCTACATGGCATACTATATGCACATACAAGATTTATTTAATTATAACATACATTCATACTGCATAAATAATTAAATACACACTGATATGGACCAGTTTTCGCATTTTAAACAAACAAACAGCCTAAATTATTACAAATATAACCAAAACTTGCTCCAAATAGCTTCTGGACTGCTCGAATCGACTCGAACCGAACCCGAACTGCCCAAATCGGACCTCCAAGGCTTGAAAACAGGTTCAACCGGCCTAAAATGGGTGGAACCAGACCTCCCAGTCCTGAATCGGTTGAACCAGTTCATTTGAATCATCGAAGGGGTCACACACGCATCTTTTGGGCTGGGATGAGCAACGTTGCAACGCTTCATCCTAGCGTTGGAATGCTCCGTGGGCAGCGTTGGCAGAAGCTTCACTCCCAGTTTTCTGCTGTTGACATTCTTTTCTTCTTTCTTCAATTACAACCTAATTGCAACTCTAATGACTCCAACAAATTTACAGACCCTTAAACACACATTAAAGCCCATCAACCAAGAGCCAATGACAACAATTAACACTTAATTAAAGAAAAAATAAATGTCAAAATTGAAAATATCTATATCAGTCTACCATTTTCATACTACTTATGCAAAACACCCACCAAGCTAGATTTTACACGAATTGAGTGCTTAAATCTGCTCTGATACCAATTGATGGAGTTAGCATGCAGCCAACAGAAGAAAATCAAGATCATTAGGCACTGTAATTCATCAATTTTAGCAAATTAGTAAGCATGTTCATATCAGAAAAAGAGGGTTTCATAAAAAACTCATGTTTGAAGACTTAGAACTTCAAATCCAGCTTCAATCTCCTCAGCAACAAGGTGTAGACCACCAATAGATCTTTCCTATGGTTTTTCTCTTAAGTTGAAGAGCTTCAACTAAAATCTTAGCTAAATTAATCTTTTGCATGGCCTCAATTCTCAATATTAAAGCTTGAATTTTTTATCAACACCTCATGCAATCAAATTGCATCTCAAATAGACATCTCCCACTTGAATTTTGAGTGGGATTTTGGTGGAAAAAAAACTTGAAAGTGGGATAAACCCACTTCATAGAATATTTGAATTTAAAATTCAATTAATTTTGAAACTCATTTTCAAAATTAAATTAAATTTTTTGATTTTTCAAAAATCAATTCTAGTTAAAAATGATTTAAAATCAATTACTTGAATTTTCATTAAAATTCAATTTTCATCTAATTTTTTAAAATTTAAATTAAAACAAAACTTGATTTTCTAAATTTTAATTTTCACAACATTCAAATTTGCAATTCTAAATTTAATTGATTTAATTAATTAAATAACTTAATTAATTAAAATAATTTAATATCCAATATTAAATTAAAAAAAGACCAATTCCACAACCATGAATCTCTATTCATGTAGTTAATATTTAAGTCATATTTAAATATTATCCGATTCTCCAATCTCGTTTAATTCTAATGGACCTATAGATCATGGGCTCCAACGATTCGAGATTAATTGGCTAAACTCTTTAAACCAAATTATTCAACATTGCTAACTATCGAGTCACTCCACTAAAGCCTAATAGTTGCACTTCCCTCACTGTAGATATAACTGTGTCCACACGATATAACCATAATTAGTAAGTTAACCCTTCACAGGTTGTTTGTAATAATGTTTGGGCTAATAGTTGTTTTACCCTCGAGATTACATCTTATTCCTTAAATCCCACTGATCCTCTGATGAACAATTGGTTTGAGATCCAATCATCAAATCGAATTCTTCTCTGGCCAATGAGAGCGTGAGGCCCCTAGTTCAAGACCCAAAGTCAACACTTGGAACAACCTCTTTATTATCCCTAAAAGTGGGTAGGAGTGAATTCCATCTTGCACCCTAAGTCCTCAGCTAACTACCCGATCTTACCCCAATGTTGTTGAGCCAACCCTCACCCGTGTAAATCTAAGGATAATCCCGAATAAACAGGAATTCATAGTTAGCTCCGGATTAATATCAAGTTACCTAGGTCATCGCATTAAAATAGTCAATCTTAAACAGTAAACAACATCATAAAGTAAGAGTGACTAATTTCTTTGTCCGATCTTATACAAACTCTTTGCTTAGACGCCCCCACTCGTATGTTTCTACATGAACGAATTAGGATCACTTCGTTTATAGCACTTTACAACAATTGTAACATCACAAAGTGGACAGTATCTAATAGTGTCCCCAAAATAAGGTACTCAGCCTTATCCGTATATTATAGACCATTTTGGCTATCTACTCGAACTTGATTTACACTTATGTCTCCACATAAAGTTCAAGTAATCATGTAATAGCCATGGATTTTAGTTTATTGGATTTATTATTTCTAAAATGAAATGAGCAATTAATACATTTAATAAAATTTTTATTGAATTAAACTTCAATAACACATATATTGATTAACAAAATAAGTTTATTGTTTATAAATTATGAGTTTTAGAATATAAAACCCAACACAAGTGACGATGCATGCAAAATATCATGTCCCCATATAGATGTAGGAAGCTTAGCTCTCATAAGTAATGGTCTATCAATTAACTGCAAATGTTTATGAATGATTTTGTTAAACCATTTTGTGTATGAACATGAGCTATATAAAGTTCAACAATTACCTCAATTAACATACAATAATTATCAAAAGCTTCGGATATAAATTCACCAGCATTATCAAGATAAATGGTCTTAATTGTATAATCAGGAAATTGTGCTCTGAACTTAATTATTTGAGCAAGTAATCTTGCATTTTGATAATAAGTATACATGTGACCATCTGCTGAATGCGTCTACTACTTTTATCATAAAATATCTAAATGGTCCACTTTGTACGTTAATAGGTCCACATATATCACCATGAATTCATTCTAAAAATGTAGGTGATTCAGTCCCCAATTTGACTGGTGATGGTCTAATGATTAATTTGACTTGAGAGCAAGCATCACATGATAATTCATTAGATTGAAGAATCTTCTAGCTCTTCAATGGATGTTCATTTGAATTCTCAATAATTCTTCTCATCATTATAGACCTTGGATAACCTAATCTATCATGCCAAATTATAGATATCTAGATTCATGAACTTTAAGTTTATTGTTGCATATGTTTCAATTACTCGTATATGAGTATAATATAATCCAAAAGATAAAGTAGGTAACTCTTCCAGTATACGTTTTTCATATGAGAGAGTAGCTATGATATAAAGATACTCCATTATTCTTTCTATCGGTCTTAATATGATAACCATTGCAATGTATATCTTTAAAACTAAGTAGAATTCTCTTTAGTTGACTAGAGAACAATGCATTGCCAATTGTAAATTTTGTTCCTCTAGGCAAAATAATATTTTCTTTTCCAAATCCTTCAATTAGGTTTACAGAACCTATAGTTTGATATCACATATCTACTATAGTAATTTCTCCTCCACTTGATATAAATCATATTTATATGTAATTTCCTCCAAAAATAATGTATCTTATACATTTAGCCAATTATATCATATATAATTAACCAATCCAATTATATCATATATAATCGATCTCCCTCTTGTCAATTTGAACATTTCAAACTGACCCAAACACTGATTCTCGACTTTATCCAAGCTACCTAGGGGCTGTCTCTTATACACATCTAGATGTGTATAAGAGACAGATTTCAAACTGACCCAAACACTGATTCTCGACTTTATCCAAGCTACCTAGGGGACCTTATGGACTTGTGGCTCAAAGCTCCAACGGTACGTGAATAGCTGATTAAACTCTTTAGCCACGAGATCCACCATCCATTAACGATCAGGCATTCTATTAAAGACCAACAGTTGAACTCCTCTTACCACAGATATAACCAATCATGAGTACGATGACCCTTCACAGATGCTCGTAAGTACAGCTGAGCCAATTTACCGTTTGCCCCTGTAGTTACATCTCACTCCTTAAGTACCACTGATTTCTCTAATGAACAATGCAACATAATCCAACTATGTGTGAACACCTCTCGGGCCAAGAGAAGGTGTATGGCACCATATCGTTCAAGCCCTGGAATCAGCCCTTAAGGGAGCTATCTATCTATTTGCTCCTGCTTTAGGAAAGGAGTGAATTCCATCTTGTATAGTTGAGTTCCTGATAACTGGTAGAAATACAAGTTATTAAAGTTCAAATTATTAAAACAATAGGAGAAAGCGATGGTGAATAGAAAATATTACGATTGAATGCACCAAACTAAAAGAAAAATCGTGATCGCTCACTCTCATCACATAAAAGCAGTTAAACTTGCAGGAACAAGGCAATAACACGTTTTGAGTTGGCGATCCAAGGGTACTTCAAAGATGATCGTGTGATGACCTTACATAAAGGCGGTGGCCTAATGTAATAAAACATGATGGGACGTAAAGCCGATAACGATCAAATTAAAAATTTAGTTGACGGCCGTTGAAGACCATACCATTGCAAATCCATTGAACTTCCAGTGACTATCAGATGGTGCAATAGAGTATGCAAATTCATGCTGCCTATCACGCAATCATTTGTGAGAAGAACTGTTTTGTCTGGAAGTCTATAAATACCCAATACTACCAAACCAAGAGGACGACTAAGCGAAGGGAGGGGAATTCTTGAGAAGAAATTAATGCTCGAAGAGGTCGAGAGACTGTAAAAAACAGCACGAAGGAGAGATTCCAAACCCTTGCGAGAGCAAGAGCTTACAATTTGGGAAAGAACTGAAGCGATAAGAGTAGTGTAAACGTCAGAGGAAGCAAGACATTGCTTACATGGCTTGATAATTACACCATTTATTGTTTTTTACTTAAACAATTTATTTGCAAGAATGGAAACTTCATTTCAATTTATGTTTAGTCTCTTCACACCATACATGAGTAGATAAATTTGTGCATGGGTTGAGAAGTACTTAGCTAGCATGATTTAAGCTATGCACTTTATGTGATCATCTTGTCTTATGTATGCTTCATTCATCATTTGGAGTACTTGAGAGAGTAGTCTAAAGACAGAATCGGCTTGAGAGAGTCAGATTAAATCGCATAAGCAAGAGTAGAGACTTAGAAATAAGTTCTATCTGCTGAATTCCATACACATCACATGCATCCAAGACATAGGAAATGTGTCATTATGCATTGAGAAATGTAGTGCTTTATATTTGTGTATAGCATGATCGCATGACTTGTACAATATCTTAAGAAATACTAGCAAAACCTATTCTCAACCCCTTTATCGCATATTTGTTACAACACCACCCTTTCATCGCTGTGCATTTAATTCCATCGTGTTAGAAAATCAAAGTTAAATCATCATCTACTTCTTAATCACCATCGTAATAAGATCAGAGAGTCTGTCGCATATCTATTTATTAATCCTTTCGTTCGACCCTGGATTTACCAGGACCCTAAGAAGGCTTATACTTGGTCTTTATTAGGAAAACTTGCATGATCATCGCATCCACACATCCTTCCATCACGTGATAAATCAATGCATCCACACATCCTTTCATCACATGATAACTCAACGCATCAAGTTTTTGGCACCGTTGCCGGGGATTACGGTATAGATTGCGCTAACATCAAACCTCGTTGATCTTTGCAGCTTTCGACCTTTGGAATATTGCCATTCCTCCTATGAAGGAAGAAACAAGCATTGTATGAGCGAAAGAAATACTCCTGAGCTCATGTACGACCCAGAGATTGAAAGAACTTTTCATAAAAGGTAGAGAAACAGACGTAAACGGCAAGGAAGAGCTCGAAGAATGGCTGAACAACCTTAAGAATGAGTAGTGAATGAAAATAACATGATGACAAATCCCATTCTACTGACAAATGATCGCAATAGACCCATCCGGAACTATGCGTCACCAAATTTGTATGATTTCTCCCCAGAAATCATGAGACTAGCATTGGATGGATCAAGGTTCGAGATGAAATCAGTAATGTTACAAATGATACAAACAGCAGGATAGTTCGGAGGACAACGTGGTGGAGATCCGCACGCCCAACTACGAAGCTTCATTGAAATTTACAACACTTTTGTGTTCCTTAATATTTCCCCAGAAGAGGTTCGACTCACGTTATTTCCATTTTCACCATGTGATAAAGCGAGAAAATGGGCATACTATCTCGAACTAAGAGAGATAACGTCATGGGAACAAGTTGTGGAGAAATTTATAAAGAAGTATTTCCCTCCCACAGAAAATTCCAGGAGAAGGAACTTGATCACCAATTTTGAACAAGAAGAAGATGAATCGCTCAGTGACACATGGGCGAGATTCAAGAGACTAGTACGCGACTGCCCACACAATGGATTATCGGATTGCCTTCAAATGGAGATTTTCTATCATGGACTCAACTCTGCATCGCAAACAGCTGCCAATGCGGCAGCAGGAGGTCTTCTGGAAAACAAAATATGATGAAGTAAAGAATATTCTTGATCGCATCTTAAAAAACCATGAAGATTGGCAAGAAAGCGATCAAAGAACAAAGTCCAGAGAAGGTAATTCGAGTAATGGTGTCATCACATCATTACAAAATCAGATGAATGCAATGGTAAACTTGTTGCAAGGCATCACATTAAACAATTCAGAAGCTCGAAATGGGCAAGTCAATGCGATAGAGCAAACAAGCACCAACTGTGTCTTATGTGAAGAATCACATTCTTTTGAGGAATGCCCACGAAATCCTCAATCAATTTACTTTGTCAAAAACAATCCTTTTTCACACACTTACAACCCGGGGTGGTGAAATCACCCGAATTTTTCTTAGAAGAACAACCAACAGCAAGGCAGTCAGCTTGTGACTCAAAGAGAGAGACCGCCAATGTTTTTCCATAGATCTAATGGACAACAGTAAGTTAGCAGTTCTCAACCACCATCCTCATTACCTCTGCAAAACATGTTGAGGCAATACATCGAAAAGAATGAAACAGTCCTTCAAAACCAAGCTACATCCATCTGCAATTTAGAAATTCAAATGGGACAAATTGTGGGAGAGCTAAAGAACAGACCCCAAGAGATATTGCCTAGCCCAACCGAGCTTCTACGCAATCTAGGGAATGTCGGGAAAGAACATTACCAAGTAGTCACCCTAAGGAGTAGAAAGGCAGCGATAGAAGGCAAAAAGGAGCCTCGCAAGACTGAGTCAAAAGAGCAACCTGCGATTGAATCGAAAAAGTCTCTATCACAGACTAAATCAAATGAGTCCGAGACTAAGGAACCAGAAGATGCGACAACCTCTAAGCTCCAGACCAGGAAACATTCGAAGTGCAGTTACCTTCATTTCCTCAAAGACTAAAAAAGAAACATAACGATGAAGGCCAGTATCAGCGTGATGCGTTATTTTATGTGATGAAATAATGGAATGAATTATGGTGATGGGAATGCGTTGTGCAAAAAGTTTTTTCAACAGAATCCAAGTATAAACCCTACTGAGTTTCCTGGCAAGTCCAGGGTCGAACTCAGGGACTAAGAAAAACGGTATGCGGTGATAATTTTTAAGAAGACTTTACGGTAACCAATAAATCAAATAGATGTTTTGGGTTGTTGACTGTGGTATAAAATAAATGTATGCAGCAGAGTTACAAAAAGAGTTGATAATACGGAAGATGCGATGAATATGCAGGGGAACGGGTTGAGAAGGGTTCAGCTAATACTTTCTAGGATTGCGTTCATGTTATGCGATCATGCAACACACATAAATCATCTCTCAATGCAAATGCTATGGCTTCTAGTCTAGAACGCATGTGATATATGCGATAAGTCTATAGGACCTACACATAAGCCTCTATTCTTATTTATGCACTGACAAATGACACACACATAAATAAGGCGACTGCATAATATCATAACCTATCTCTAGGATGCATGCGATGCATGTTGGCAAACAGAGCTTATCTCTAAGTTCTTATCTATCGCTTATGCAGATCTAATCTTGCTCTCTCAATCTAGATTCTAACCTAGCTCTCTCAAGTCTTAGTTTCTTTCTTTAGACACTCTTTCGAGTAGCTCTAAAGGGATGTTGGGCGCAGCATAAAACAAGATAATCGCATGCAATGAAGATCCTAGATCATGTTAGCTTGGTTCTTCTCAACCCATTCGACAAATTTAGCTACTCATGTGTGCTTTTAAGAGAGTGAACAAATGTAGATAAGCAAGTTCTATTTTATAGATATAGAGGGAAATACAAAATAACAATGCAAAATGAGAATAAAGAGCCCGGTAGCAATCTCTTGCTTCCCAAGGCTTTTACACTGTTCTTCTCTACTCGTTCAAAAGATAGTCTCGCTCTCGCGAGAGTCAGCCCTCTCTCTGCTTTTCCACGCCTCTGGGTTCTCTCTCGAGCTGACCAGCATGACCTTTCGACGTCTCTTCCTCTTTCTTGCTCCGCCTTCTAAGTGAAAAGGAAAACTATGAACAAGGCTATTCTATCTAAGGGAAAATTATCTAACTATCCGAACTTGGACGAACAGACGAACCCCTTCTCTAAAGGTTTCCTTTGGTATTTATAGAGCTTCGGGGTGAAAGGCGTCTTCTCTCTTATGATTGCACTGATGGGATGGCATTAATTTTCTATCTGATGCGTCGAATATTTGTCACTATAAAGTTGAGTGTACTTGCTATAGTAGTTCGTTAGCATCTTGTCAACTTAATTCGGACTCGACCGTCATCAGCTTTCTGTCCCATCGTGATTTACATAAGAATACAACACTATAATTCCACCAAAGATGCGTGACCCAGGAAGTTTTAGAATACCTTATTCAATAGGAGGAATCTATATTGGTCAAGCATTATGCGATCTTGGGGCAAGCATAAACTTAATGCCCCTTTCAATTTTCAAAAGATTGAATGTGGGACAGCTAACACCTACAATGGTGGCTCTTCAACTCGTCAATAGATCCTTCGTGCACCCTAAAGGAAAATTAAAGGATGTCTTGGTAACAATAGACAAATTCATTGTACCTGCAGATTTCATTATCTTAGATTATGAGGTAGATAAAGATGTTCCAATCATATTGGGACGACCATTCTTGTTTACTAGTCGTGCTTAAATAGATGTGCACAAGGGAGAAATCACAATGAGCGTCAACGGAAAAAAGCTTAGGTTCAATATTATCAAGGCAATGAAGTTCCTAGATGAAGAAGGCTTATCAGATTCGATGATGAACAAACTTACGTTGAAAATTGGGAGTCCGAAGAAGAGAATGAAGAAAGAGAGGATGTGACAGCATCCATTGAGACTTGCCATGCAATAACAGAAATGTTGAAGAATGATGAAATGTTGAATTTAGATGAAGAAAGAAAGGCACAAAAGCCCTCCTTAGAGCAACCATCTACACGAGAACTAAAAACTCTACCAACCCACTTGAAGTGCATATTTCTCGGCCAGAATGGAACCTTACCAGTCATCATATCCTCTACGTTACCTGAAGAAAAAGAAATCGCGCTAATCAGTGTTTTTTTAAAAAAATATTAGAGCGATCAGATGGATGCTCACAGACATCAGGGTAATAGTTTGACGTATTGTATGCATCGAATCCGGCTTGAAGAAAATAAGAAGCACTCAATAGAACCTCAACGCAGGCTGAACCCTGCAATGAAAGAGGTTGTCAAAAAAGAAATCATCAAATGGTTAGATACTGGCATTATCTACCCTATCGCAGATAGCACGTAGGTCAATCCCGTGCAATGTGTTCCCAAAAAGGGTAGGATGACAGTGGTTCCTAACGAAAACAATGAATTGATCCCCATGAGGACTGTCACGGGTTGGCGGATTTATATGGACTACAGGAAACTCAACGTGGCGACAAAGAAAGATCATTTCCCCTGCCTTTCATTGATCAAATGCTCGACAGATTAACGAGGAATGACTATTTTTGCTTCTTTGATGGGTATGTAGGTCATAACCAAATTATGATCACACCAGAGGATCAAGAAAAGACCACGTTCACATGTCCATATGGAACATTCGCCTTTCGTCGCATGCCTTTTGGATTATGCAATGCACCCAGTACGTTTCAAAGGTGTATGATGTCGATCTTCTCCGAGTACCTTGAAGACTCGATTGAAATCTTTATGGATGATTTCTCAGTTTATGGACAAACATATGAAATTTGTCTGCAAAACCTGGAGAGAATACTAAAAAGATGTGAGGAAACTAATCTAGTGTTGAATTGGGAAAAGTGCCATTTTATGGTCAAGGAAGGAATTGTGCTAGGCACAAGGTTTCAAGAAATGGGTTAGAGGTGGACAAAACAAAGATTGAAGCTATAGAAAAACTTCCACCTCCAGCGAATGTGAAAGCTTTGAGGAGTCTCCTAGGACACACGAGATTTTACAGAAGGTTTATGAAGGACTTTTCCAAAATTGCCTGACCTTTGAATGCATTGTTGGAAGCTGATAGACCCTTTGATTTCGATTCACACTGACTCACTGCATTCAAAACACTAAAAGACGCTTTAACTACAACGCCAATTCTGATCGCACCTGATTAGGCGAAGCCATTCAAATTGATGTGGGACGCCAGCGGATATGCGATTAGGGCAGTCTTGGCACAAAAGGTAAAGACAATGTTACACCCCATCGTGTATGCTAGAAGAACGCTAAACTCCACGCAGGCGAATTACACCACCACCAAGAAGGAACTTTTAGCGATGATTTTTGCGATTGAAAAATTCATACCTTATTTGTTGGGGTCAAAAGTGATAGTCCACACGTACCACTCTGCGATAAGATAATTGATGACAAAAAAGGATGCAAAGCCTAGAATAATCCGATGGGTTCTCTTACTCCAAGAATTTGATATGGAAATAATCGACCGAAAGGGAACAGAGAACAAGGTCGTTGACCATTTATCGCGATTAGATAATCCAGAAGTGGATCGCATCCAATCAGTGGTGAATGCTTCATTTCTTGATGAGCAGTTGTTAAGATTGAAAAACTACCTCGGTATGCGAATATTGTCAACTTCTTGGTCTGCAAACAATTTCCTGAAAACTGCACATCCCATCAAAAGAAAAGGCTCATACATGAATGCAAATTTTACTACCGGGACGATCCAAATCTCTACAAAAGGGGACCAGACTATATTTTGAGACTCTGTGTTCCAGAAACTTCTTTCCATCACCTATTGTTTCAATGTCATGAAACACCCTATGGAGGACAAAGTTTTGCAATGTAGGTATTACTGGCCCACTCTGTTTAAAGATGCACGAGAATATTCCATGAAATGCGATAAGTGCCAACGCACTGGAAGCATTTCAAAAAAAATGTGATGCCAATGAACATCATTTTGGAGGTGGATCTATTCGACGTTTGGGGAATAGATTTCATGGGACCATTTTCATCGTCAAATGGTCATAAATACATTCTATTGGCTATCTGCTATGTTTCCAAATGGCTTGAAGTTGTTTCATGCATTGCAAATGATACTGTAATAGTCTCTAAGTTCTTACAGAAAAACATCTTTACTCGTTTTGGCACCCCACGTGCCATAATAAGTGACGAAGGGACCCACTTTGTGAATCGCATTGTTAGTAAACTGTTGATCAAATATAATGTCCACCATAAGATCGCGACCGCGTATCACCCTAAAAAAAACAGACAATCAAAGGTTTCTAACAGAGAAATAAAAACAATCTTAGAGAATGTGGTAAACCCATTGCGGAAGGATTGGGCCATGAAACTAGATGATGCCTTGTGGGCATATAAGACTGCTTATAAGACACCCATAGGCATGTCACCATATGCGTTGGTGTTTGGAAAGGCTTGTCATCTACCGTTGGAACTGGAATATAAGGCAATGTGAGCAGTTAAGAAACTTAACTTTGATCTTAAGGCTGCAGGAGAAGAGAGAAAACTTCAACTACTAGAGCTGGACAAGTGGAGATTACAAGCGTATGAAAATTCCAAAATTTACAAAGAATGCACCAAGCGATGACATGATAAGCGTATTTGCGAGAAAAACCTGAAGGCAGGTCAAAGGGTATTGTTGTTCAACTCTAGGCTGCGTCTCTTTCCTGGAAAATTGAAGTCCGTTGGTCTAGGCCTTTCATAATCAAGGAAGTATTCTCGCATGGAGTGGTAGAAGTGACCAACGAAGATGGGACCAATGCATTTAAAGTGAATGGGAAAAGAGTAAAGTTGTACCATGGAGGGGATTTCCAATGCGAGAAAACCTCCACTGACTTGGGTAAGCCAGAATAAAAAAGAAACACTCAGTCCTTGCGATGATAAGAGACATACATTCATCAAGGACGAAGTATATCCTTTTGTGTATCATTTTTGTTTTTCTTTCAAGAATCTATTTTACTTTCTGCATGATTACTCCTTTTTATGATTGTCAACTATTTTCTCCGTACTATCTTTCAAAAGCTCAATCGATCGCGTGTTTTAAGCCCATCACATCACTCCATCGCACTTGTTTATTGCGATCAAAATGATGCGAGCGAAAATTAAAATTGGGGGTTGTGTCCCTCCTTGCCTCATTTTATTTCAATTCTTATACTTCTCAGTTTCAATTTAATATTGTTGAATTCTACTATTGCATTCTCTCTCGTTTAGCTCATTCTGAATTTTTTATTGCTTTATTTGATCGCCGCATTCATCCTTTGCCCATTACGACTTCAATGATGAAATATATGCCTCTTTTTTTATCGCATGAACTAGCGCCAGATTAGTTTCAGGACATTCAATTCACAAAGCATTTCTAAAATTTAGTTGGTCTGTCAGCTTTACTTCAAAACTATTTTTACAAAATTTTCTGAGTCCATCGCATGAATTATTTCGTTTTCAGCAATGAGGACATTGCTGCGTTTTAAATTTGGGGTGGTGTTATTTTCAGCCTTGTTATTTTTAGCCTTGATAGAGTTTCATTTCAAAAAAGAAAAAAAAAGAAAAAAAATATAAGATAATAATAATAATATAACATTGAGGTCGGATCCTGCTCATAGTTGGATGTGCGCATGACACCCATGGGGGCAAGCCAAAACGAAGGTGGGAATCGTGATCAACGCAAAAGCTAAGTGATCGCAACTCTGCTGCCAAATAAAAAGATGGGCATGAGTTTGACTGAAAAGAGCGCCTCGCTCGTAGTTGGATGTCCGCATGACACCCATGGGGGCAAGCCAAAATGAAGGCTGGGCACTCGAATCAGTGCAAGATCATAAAATTAATATCTAAATCATGCGAAGGCCAAAACCACTTGAACACCCTGGTTTGATAAAATTTGAAATAAATCATACGATGTCCTGGGAAATGAGTAAAGGCTTTTTGAAGATCAAGCTCGTGGTCCCTAAAGGTTGGAAATATTTTAGGAAGAGATTAGGATAGAAATTAATAATGACAACGGTTCAGTGGTTTGAATAAGGCATCATGAGAAGCCTAGGCAGGGTAAAGGCGATTGAAATTTTAAGAAATCTTTAGTTTATGCTTGAGGGCAAGCATTGTTTTAAATTTGAGAGTGTGATAACTAGTAGAAATACAAGTTATTAAAGCTCAAATTATTAAAACAATGGGAGAAAGCGATGGTGAATAGGCAATATTACGATTGAATGCACCAAACTAAAAGAAAAATTGCGATCGCTAACTCTCATCGCATAAAAACAGTTAAACGGAGTTATCCTGTGCAGGAACAAGGCGATAGTGCGTTTTGAGTTGGTGATCCAAGGGTACTTCAAAGATGATCGTGTGATGACCTTACATAAAGGCGGTGGCCTAATGTAATAAAACGTGATGGGACGTAAATTCGATAATGGTCAAATCAAAAATTCAGTTGACGGTCGTTGAAGACCATACCGTTACAAATCCATTGAACTTTCGGTAACTATCAGATGGCGCAACAGGGTATGGAAATTAATGATGCCCATCCACGTAGTCATTTGTGAGAAGAACTGTTTTGTCTAGAAGTCTCTAAATTCCCAATGCTACCAAAACAGGAGGATGACTAAGCGAAGGGAAGGGAATTCTTGAGAAGAAATTAATTCTCGGAGAGGTCGAGAGACTACCGAAAACAATACGAAAACAATTCCTTTGTGATCATCATTTTGTGTGGTTCATTTGAAATTCGAATGATTAGAATGAGTACTATGAAAATAATAATTATTTCTTCCTTTGCCACGACCCCGACCTCGATCTCGACCACAACCACGACCTCGACCATAATTATTATTAAAATTTACAGCATTTACTTCAGGGAATGGTGTCATCCCGGTTGGTCGAGATTCATGATTTATCGTTAATAACTCGTTATTTTGTTTGGTCACGAGAAGACATGAAATTAGTTCAGAATATTGTTTAAAACCTTTCTCTCGATATTGTTGTTGCAGGAGCTTATTCGAGACATGAAATGTAGAAAATGTCTTCTCTAGTATATAATTAGTTAACTTTCTCTCAGTATATCAATAGTTTTGAGCTGATTTTAAATAATGTGAAGTTGTAATCACTTACTGATTTGAAATCTTATAGCTTAAGTGTATCCACTTATAACAAGCTTTAGGAAGAATACATATTTTTTTTATGATCATACCTTTGAAGGAACTCTAAATCTAGAGAACCAATAAGCGGAAGCAGATCGTTCCAAATCCCATTGTGAAAGAACAAAACATTTACAATCAAACAACAACAGTTATTCATCAAGGATAAATTACAAGCATGCTTCTTGTAAAAAACACAAAGGATTGAGTAAACATACCCTTGAAGAACTCTTTCTTCTCCTCTATTCTCGATCCAACACCAATGCGTCCAACAACACGAATGCAACGAGAAAATCAACAAACAGCAGGAACTGGTAGATCCTCAATCACAATCAAGCAACACTCGATCCTCGACCCTCAAACACGAAACTCGACACTACCATAAGGCTACCTTGGTATTCTCGGTGTGATTATCTAGGAGGGGTGGGCTCTGTTTGGATTTGGGAAGAGGGAAGGAGGAACTGGACGATCGAGTAAGTGGGAGGAGGAATAAGCCTATCATATAGACTTGAGTACTCAATCGTTTAGTAGCAAGTAACTATCATGGAGTAAAACTCATTTGATCGTTTACTCTCTCAACAAGCTATCGTATAACTTGCTTCTCTTTTTCCACATTGAATGTGTGTCTATTGAAAAATGAAGACAATTTTCACTTTTATCCATTCGGCTGCCATAAACTGAATAAAAACTTCCCATTAAGTTGGTTATTGGAGAAAAGGATAACTAATTATCTTATAATTAATTATTTATAAATAAATACAATAACTACTTTATCATATTATATTTATAACCTATAGTTTTAATATCACATCACATGCAACATATAAACCATAATTCTTTTCTCTAGCATTTAATATAAATAAAATTTATATTAGTTCCTCCAATCAAATAATAATGTATCAAATACATTAAATTAATTATATCATATATAATTTAATTAATTGAATTATATCATATATAACCAAATTCCCTCTTGTTAATTTGAACACTTCAAACTAACCCAAAAACTGATTCTCAATATGAATCCATTGAGCTACCAAGGGGCTTTATGGACCTGTAATTTGAAGCTCCAGCGGTACGTGAATAATTGACTAAACTCTTTAATCATGATATCCACTATCCATTAACTGCTAGGCATTCTACTAAAGACTCATAGCTGCACTCTTCGCACTACAGATATATTTTTGTGTCCATCGGATATAACTAATCAACAGTACGATGACCCTTCAAAAATCACTCGTAAATACAGCTGGGCCAATTTTTCGTTTTGCCCCTGTAGTTACATCCAACTCCTTGAGTACCACTGATTTCTCTAATGAACAATCCATCATAGTCCCACTATGACTAAAACCTTCTCGGGCCAAGAGAAGGTGTGGCATCACATTGTTCAAGCTCTGGAATGAGCCCTTAAGAGAGCAATTTATCTACTTATCCCTGCTTCGGGGAAGGAGTGAATCGTTTTGTGTAACTGAGTTCCAAACTCCCCAATCAGAAGAATCCTCAAAGTGTAGGTTTGAGTCGACAATCTAGCCACTCACACCCATGCAAATCAAAGGACCGCTCTCATAGGCAAGAGCTCCCAACTCACTCAGAAGTAAGGTCATGTTACCTATGGTCATCCTAGTGAAATGAAAGTCTCTGTCATGAACGGCGTTATATAACGAGACTAAACATTTCGTGGTCCAATCTTATACAAACTTCTTTGCATAGGATACCCTCATTCGCATATCTTCACATGAATGATCAGGATTAGATCATTTGTAGCACTTTACAACACTTGTAACATCTACAAAGTGGGTCGTATCCGTAGTGTTACCAGGATAAGGTTTCCCTCCTTTATCCATATACTACAGACCATTTAGGTTATCACTTAAAGCATGATCCACTTGTATGTCTCCACATACATGCTTAAGTTACAATGATAACCATAGATCTTAGTTTATTGGTTTGTAGTTAATGCAATTAAAATATCTAATATTTTATAGACTGGAGTGAATAAAAATATCTCATATTTTATATCACAAAACTGTTTGTTCATATATGTGTTTACAAGTTACGGAACCCTACGAGTTTTAGGGCATTATCCCCAACAATCTCCCACTTGTCCTAAAGCTAGTGGGGTGTACAAGATAATCACATTACAAGTACACAGAACAATAAACTAGGGAACTAAGGCCCAATACTACATCTCCCACTTGCCCTAGTCCAACCGCAGTCGGTTCAGTAGACCCATACTCTACAGGTGACCCTCAAACACTGTAACTGTGAGAGCCTTCGTAAACGGATCAACAATGTTGTGCTACGAAGCTATCTTCGTGACAATCATGTCCCCTCGATGCAATATCTCGGATGAGATGTTATTTCCGTTCTATATGCTTGTCGCGCTTATGACTTTGAGGTCACGGGAATTCGCCATAACACCACTATTATCATAATAAAGGGTGATGGGCCTAGACATGTCTGGAACAACTTCCAGATCAATCAGGAACTTCCTGAGCCAAACAGCCTGCTTAGCAGCTTCACAAGCCACTACATACTCGGCCTCCATGGTGGAGTTAGCGATGCATCCTTGTTAATTGTTCGCCACACTACAACTCTCCGTTAAGAGTGAACACTGATCCTAAAATGGATTTCCGAGAATCCTTATCAGTCTGAAAAATTAGAGTCTGTGTATCCTGTAAGGATCAAATCTTTACAACCATACACAAGCATGAAGTCCCTCGTTCTCTGAAGATATTTGAGGGTGTTCTTGACGGCTGTCAAGTGACCCTATCCTAGATTAGAATGATATCTACTGACTATCCCCACAACATAGCAGATTTCAGGCCTAGTACATAACATTGCATACATCAAACTGCCCACAGAAGATGCATAAGAGACCTGTCTCATTTCCTCAACCTCTTGAATAATCATTATTAAAAGTGATAAAATACTTGTAGCCTCTCCTGGCTCGCACATTCATCGAACCACAAAGGTCTGAATGCACTAACTTTAGAGGCTCTTCGGCCCTATAATCTTTTCCAGTAAAAGGTCTTTTAGTCATTTTGCCTTCAAGGCATGACTCGCACATAGGTAAAGAATTTTCTTCTAACTCGTTTAGAAGTTTATTCTTCACCTACCTCTCAATCTTATTGAGATTAATGTGCCCCAAACGAAGGTGCTAAAGTTTGGCATTTTCCTTAGAAGAAACTTTAAGTCTTTCGTTTTAAGTTACGGCAGTTTTAAACATCTATATGTTATGGAGGATATCTGTTGTTAACAGCCTTAGCACATACAAATTATTTTTCAGTTTAGGTGAACATATTTTCACACCATCTTTCATAATAAACACTTCATTAACCAAAAAGTTCAGGGTGTATTTACATTCAAGCAGAAATCAAGTTCCTCTTTAACTCAGGAATAATATAAACATCATTCAAAATGATAAATCTATTATGTAAAGTCAACTGGAGGCCTCCCACTGCCACAGTTGAGACGACGTGCCTGATGCCAACTCGCATCGTCATTTTACCAGCCTTATGCTGCCTCCAGAATCTAATCCCCTAAAATGAAGAAAAAACATGGTTAGTGGCCCCAGAGTCTATAATCTAGACAGAATCATCATTCTCCACTTAAGAAGTCTCCAAAACCAGTAAATCACATTTACCTTGTTTGGCCTTCTTCTTCTCCTTTAAATAACGTGGGTAGTTCCGCTTTCAGTGCCCGTCTTTGTTGCAGTGGAAATACTTTCCCTTGTCAACCAACACTGGTCATCTACCCCGTGAAGCGGCAGGTTGTGGGTTAGCAGGTGCCTTACCTTTCCCCTTACTACACTTCTTCTTCTTCCTCCACTTGCTGGTGTTGGAAGAAGAAGGTACAAACTTAGTTCCAGAGGTCGAACCTCGATGGAACTTCTTAGATGATGAAGCAACATTTGCTTCACCAACCTTCTTCTCCTTGCTTTTCAGCAAGGATTGGAATGTCTGCAACTCGTTCAAGAGAGTTTTATGGGTGTAATCAACCATATTTAGAATAGCGTTGTTTACAAAGTGTAGGAAACTTTCTGGTAACATCTCCAAAATTATGCTAACCTGAATGGCCTCATCGATGCGAGACCCGTTCATCTCCGCCACATTAAAGTCGACCATAATATTTAGAACATGTTCATGGTTAGAGGTTCCCTCCTTCGTTTTGGAGTTGAAAATGAACTTAAGAGTGTCATGCTTGAGTTATGTGGATGGTTGTCCGAACATTCCCCTCAAAGGCTTCATGATCTCACATGCAATGATCATGGGCTCATGTTTCTTGGCCAAAACGTTGTTCAGACTGGCCAAGATATACGCTCGGGCCTTCTCATTCATTCGTGTTCATCTCTCATACAACTTCTGAACATTTCGAGCAGCGTTTTGAGGTGGAATAGGAGGACACTCCTCCATAAGGACGAAGCGGAGGTCATCAATGATAAGTATAGTGTTTATCGTGTTTTTCCAACTCGCGTAGTTATCGCCGGTCAGTTTGTTGGCGACTAATAAAGCTAAAGTAGTGGTTGTCATTTTAAAAGTTGCTGAAAACAAGAACAAACTTAATGAGTCTACTTGGATTACCACTTTTAATACCAATTTTAGGTTTTAGCAAAATAGTTTTATTGTACCCTAAGTGATATCTATTTTGCAATGATGCCCCAGCGAGATAGGACAAAAGTCACTGATGGGGTGATCAAATGTCCCTTCACTAGGATGAGACATCTCAACCATTAGACAAAAACAACTCTTTATAACTGACTCTAATAGTTACCACTGTTCGGTCCAGAATTTGTTAACAACCTTAACAATTCCGCGTAAGTGTAGTCCCTCATTTTAGGCCTTAGAGTCTTGCCATAATGTACCCACCATATGGAAAAAGCATATTAGGACGAGAGACTAAAGCAACACTATCCTTTTCAGGAGATCAGATAAGGAGTTGTGCAAATACAACCATCTTTTGGGGGGATACTTCCAGGGTGCCTCGAGGTGATGCACGAAAACGTTATCCAACCTAATGAGAGAGATCGTGGTATATGTTTTCACACGTCCCGTTCCCACTTACTATGAACATTTTCTCCATTTACCTTGGTATTGACCTACCTAAACACCATCCTTTAGGGGGACATTCCCAGGGTGCCTCAAGGCCGAGGATAGATCTCACGGTGTAAACTTTTAAGGAGAAACGTGTAGAGGTTTACGTGAAGTATCAAATACCCCAAGTAACTCCTACTGAATGTTCTAGCTAGGGATTCATTAACTTAGTAAATCCAGGTACTGATTTTAACTAAGTGAGTGTTTAATTTGCTCAAAAAACGACTCTTGCTTTTAATAATTAAACAAGTTTGAGTCGGTCTCACTAAACACTTTAACAGACTATCATCAAATTTGCATGCATGCATCAAATCTATCTAATTCACCTTTCTAGGTAGGTTCCCAGGTAGGGGTGTTCCGTTTTTGTCAGCTTAAATACCCCAGCCTAGTTAGAACCCGCCTTAGACAAAACTGAAGGAACTCTTATTCAAGAGAACCATTGAGCATAAGCAAGATCGTTCCGATAACCCATTGTGAAATAATAAAGCATTTACGAACATACAACCACAGTTATGCATTATAAAGTAAATTACAATATGCTTTCAATTAAAACAAAGGAAATCGAGTGATATACCTTTGAAAAACTCTTATTCAAGTATTCCCTCGATCTACACCAGTCACGCGTCCCAGTAAACTCGATCACGAGTATAAACGCAACGAACAACCAGAGCAATTCATGAACTGTCAGATCCTCGAACTCAATCGAGTAAGACTCAATCCTCGTCCCTCGAACAACAACACTTGACACCACCACTCGGTTGCCTTGGTATTCTTGGTGTGAGAATCCATGAGGTGTGGACTCTGTGTGGATTTGGTAGAGAGAAGGAGGAAGTATATAATCGAGTTAAATGATTGAAGAAGTGGGAAAAAGGCTAAGTCTATCGTATAGATTGGGGACTCGATCATCTAGTAAACGAGAAGACATCGTATAGATTGGGGACTCGATCGTCTAGTAAACGAGAAGCTATCATATAGTAAACTTACTCATCATTCACTCTCTCAAAGGGCTATCGTATAGCTTTTTCTTTCACTCGATCCAATGTGTTTCGATTCCAAAATAACTGAAAACCTTTTTCACTTTTATCCATCAATTATCAAAACTGATAGTAACTTCCCACATGTGACGGTTAAAGGAGAGTAACCAACCAAACAATTATCTCATAATTGTTTTTATTATAAATAAATATAATAACTAATTTATCATATTATATTTATAACCTATAGTTTTAATATCACATCATATGTAATATATAAACCATAGTTCTTTTCTCCTTTATTTAATATAAATCATATTTATATCAATTCCTCCAATTAATGTATTTAATATATAAAATCAATTATATCATATACAATTAAAACTGATTCTCAACTTGAATCCATTGAGCTACCAAGGCGACCTTATGAACCTGTAGCTTGAAGCTCCAACGGTACGTGAATAATTGACTAAACTATTTAATCACAATATCCACCATTTGTTAACTGTCAGGCATTCTACTAAAGACCGACAGCTGCACTCTTCGCACTACAAATATATTCCTATGTCCATCAGATATAACTAATCAACAATACGATGACCCTTCAAAAAACACTCATAAGTAAAACTGAGCCAATTTACCGTTTTGCCCATATAGTTACATCTAACTCCTTAAGTACCACTGATTTCTCTAATGAACAATACATCATAGTCCTACTTAAAGGAAATCGGATCCCGAGATTTCCATGAGCAGTGGAAACAAGATTATTTCAAATCACAATTATAAATGAACAATATATTTACAATCGACTTCAAACAAGCGGTTATACAATTCATATAGAAATTACAGCATGAAACTACAAATGCACAAAGGGACTTTACGAACATTTGTAGATGCATCTCCACGCTCCATTGTGCATGAACGCTCGAACAACAGCAACCTCGAATGCTCGATCTACACGACCGCCACACAGCACGAACACTTCACGCTCATCCTCAACGATCGCCTTGGCCACGAACTCCTCAGCAACAGCATAAACGACCTCCAGAAAATGTCGATGGTATCGAGTTGAGTATGACACCACCAACAAGGCTACCTTGGTATTCTCGGTGTGAGAATCCAGAGGGTGGGCTCTGTTCGGACTTGGATTGAGGTAGACGAAGGAGGAAACACCGATCGTGTACACGACTGGGCAAGTGGGAGATGGCGAAGACCTATCATATAGGTCGATGCCCAATCATTTAGATAAAGCTAAGAGATCGTTTAGCAAAAGCTATATGATCATTTAGCTTATCGTTTAGCTAGGTCTGTCGTCTATAGACAGTACACGATCGTTTACTTTGGGCAAGTGATCGCTAGCAAAACTATGCGATCGTTTGGTAAATACTGTACGATCGTTTAGCTCGCCACTGCACGATCGTTTAGCTCGCCCAACCGTCATTTAGTAAATCTGTATTTACTTGACGAACTACCATGAGATTCTTTTGTGCGAGAGAGAAAACTCCAAAAAATTTTTACAAAAACTTTTCAACAATTTGTAAATCATACTAAAATTAGGAAAACCATTTTCCTTTTAAACTCACGATTACCATGAATCCAATAACCCCCACTCAATTAATTATTAAAGAAAAAGAATTAATTATCCAATAATTAATATTATTATAAATATAAATGATAACCAACTTATCATACTATATTTATAACCTATAGTTTTAATATTTCATCTCATGAAACATACAAACCATAGTTCTTTTTCTATTCCATGGTACTTAATGTAAATCTCATTTACATCAAATCCTCCACTAGATGTATCTCACACATCAAACCGATTATATCATATATAATCAAAATACCTCTTTTCAATTTGAACATTTCAAATCAACACCAAGAACTGATCCTCAACTGAATCCATTGAGCTACCAAGGGGACCTTATGGACCTGTAGCTCGAAGCTTCAACGGTACGTGAATAACTGACTAAACTCTTTAGTCACGAGATCCACCATCCATTAACTGCCAGGCACTCCACTAAAGATTGACAGCTGAACTCTCCATACCACAGTTATATTATGTGTCTTTCTTAACCAATCAGCAGTGCGACAACCCTTCACAGATCGCTCGTAAATACAGCCGGGCCAATAACCGTTATGCCTGTGTAGTTACATCTGTCTCCTTAAGTACCACTGATCTCTCTAATGAACATAAGTCATAGTCCTACTATGACTGAGTCTTCTTTACCAAAGAGAAGCTGTGGCCACTATGTTCAAGCCCCAGAATCTGCCCGTAAGGGAGCAATCTCTCTACTTATCTCTGCTTCAGGAAATGAGTCAATTCCATCTTGTGGATTGAGTTCCCATCTCCCAGATCAGACAAGTCCCCAAAAAGGTAGGCATTTTGAGTTGGCAATCTGGCCACTCTCACCCATACTAATCAAAGGACCGCCCTCAAAGGCAGGAGTTCCCAAAACACTCAGGATTGAGGTCGTGTCACCTATGGTCGTTTAGGTGAGATGCAAGTCTCTAGTATCAATGGCGTTATATACAGAGTTTAGTCATCTCGTGGTCTAGGTCTTATACAAACTCTTTGTATAGGATACCCCCGCTCGCACGTCTCCACATGAATGGTTAGGATCTACCATCTGTAGTAGTTTACAACATTTGCAAACGTCTATAAAGCTGGCCGTATCCGTAGTGTCACTAGGATCAGGCATCTCATCTTAATCCTTATACTACAGACCTATTTAGGTTATCACTTAAGGCATGATCCACTCGTATAGCACATATACATGCTTAAGTTCACATAAGATAACCAAGGAGCTTTGTTTATTGGATATGAGTAAATGCTAGAATTAAATAACACTTATTTTATTCATTAAACAATGTGTATCTTTACAAACCAACGAGACTCCAGGAGAATTAGGACACCAATCCCAACACTACTATGAGTGAACACTTCTTGGGCCATGAGAAGGTGTGGTACCACATTGTTCAAGCCCCACAATCAGCCCTTAAGGAAGCAATCTATCTACTTACCCATACTTTGGGGAAGAAGTGAATTCTGTCTTGTGTAGCTGAGTTCCCAGCTCCCCAATCAAACGAATCCGCAAAGTGGTAGGTTTGAGTCGGCGATCTGGTCACTCCTATTGAAATGAAAATCCACAAAGGACTACCCTCATAGGCAGGAGTTCCCAATTCACTCAGGATTAAGGTCATGTTCCTATGGTCATCCTAGTGAAATGAAAATCTCTGTCATGAACAGCGTTATATAATGAGACTAAACATTTCGTGGTTAGTCTTATACAAACTCCTTGTTATAGGATAGTCCGTTTGCATGTCTCCACATGAATGATCAGGATTAGACCATTTTAGTACTTTACAATACTTGTAACATCTACAAAACAAGTTGTATCCGTAATGTCACTTAAATAAGGTTTCCCTCCTTTCATCCATATACTACAGACCATTTAGGTTATCACTTAAGATATGATCCACTTGTATGTCTCCACATATATGCTTAAGTTACAACAATAACCAGGGATCTTAGTTTATTGGTTTATGGTTAATACAACAAAAATATCTCATATTTCATAGGCAATAGTGAAGACAATACTCATATTATTACATCACAAATGTTTGTTCATACACTTGTTTACAAACTACAAGACCCTTTGAGATTTAGGGCATCAACCCCAACAATCTCCCACTTGTCCTAAAGCTAGTGGGGTGTACAAGATAAATACAAGTACAAACACAATAAACTAGGGCACAAAGACCCAGTATAAAATCTCCCACTTGCTCTAGTCCAGCCACGGATGGTCCCGTAGACCCATGCTCTGTAGGTGACCCTAAAAAACTATAGTCGTGAGAGTCTTCGTAAATGGATTAGAAAACATTGTCCTCTGAAGCAATCTTCGTGACTATCATGGCCCCTCGATGCAAAATCTCGCAGATGAGATGGTATTTTTGCTCTGTATGCTTGTCGTGTTTGTGACTCCTAGGCTCCCCCTGAAAAATCGCCACAGCACCACTATTATCACAATAAAGGGTGATGGGCCTAGACATGTCTGGAACAACTTCCAGATCAGTCAGGAACTTCCTGAGCAAAACAGTCTCCTTAGCAGCTTCACAAGCCGCTACATACTCGACCTCCATAGTGGAGTCAGCGATGCACCCCTGCTTAGTGCTTTTCCATTCTATAGCCTCTCTGTTAAGAGTGAACACTGATGCTAAAGTAGATTTTCGAGAAACCTTATTAGTCTAAAATTCAGAGTTCGTGTATCCAGTAAGGATCAAATCCTTATATCCATGCACAAGCATGTAGCCCCCCACTTTTCGAAGATTCTTGAGGATGTTCTTGATGGCAGTCCAATAACCCTGTCCTGGATTAGACTGATATCTACTGACTATCCCCACAACGTAGTAGATGTCAGGTCTTGTACATAACATCGCATACATCAAACTACCAACGACAAATGCATATGGGACCCATCTCATCTCTTTGACCTCTTGAGGCATCTTAGGGCACATTTCCTTAGACAAAGTAACTCCATGCCTAAACGGTAGTAGGCTCTTTTTGAAGTTCTGCATCGAGTACTTGAGCAACATCTTATCATTGTACAAGTCCTTAAACAGTGCTAGCACTTTGTTCTTATGATCCCAAAAGATCTGTATACCAAGAACAAACTGAGCCTCTCCCAAATCTTTCATTTGAAATTGGGTCGCTAGCCAGTTCTTAACTGTAGTCAGTAGTCCTACATCATTCCCAATGAATAGGATATCGTCTACATACAACACTAGGAAAACTACTAAACTGTTGATCATTTTCTTGTAAACAGAAGACTCATCAACATTTTGGTCAAAGTCGTATAATTATATACCTGTTGAGTTTGTAACCCTAGTTTTACAAGTTTAACGACCTATTTTAACTATTACAACAAGTGGTTAACTTATGTGAGCATGCGACTGTTCTATGTTATGGATTTTAAATGTCTAACCCAATTTTATAATAATTTATAAAACTTTAGACATGATAAACATCCACAACATACATAAAGGCATTCAATATTTAATATAACCATTATATTAAATACAAAAAACCCTAACATGCATACTATATATTATAACAAATTATAACATACTTTCAATGCATGTTGCATGCTTCCTATGGTGGGATTTAAAATCTACATTGCATACTAGCTGCACATACAAGATTTATTTAATTATAACATACATCCAATACATAAATAATTAAACACGAACTGATATGGTTTTAGTTTTAGCAAAAACAAGCAAGTAAAAGCCTAATTATTACAAAACAACTTCTAAACTGCTTTTGGACCGCTCGAACTGCTCCAAGCCGAACCCAAGTAGCTTGAATCAGACCAGCCGTGTCTGAACCAGACCAACTAAAAACTATTTGAGGTTGAATCGAATAGGACCTTAAGAGAAACGGACCAACTATCTATCCGGTCTTGCCCCTGAAATGGGAGGTTATTAAGTTGGCGCTGTTGAGCCAACCCTCACCTATGGAAATCTAAGGATAATCCTGAATAAACAGAAATTCATACTTAGCTCAGGATTAAGGTTAAGTTACCTAGGTCTCTTTGAAATTGTAGTCTTAAACAGTAAACAACGTTATAAAGTAAGAGTGACTAATTTTGTGGTCCGATCTTGTACAAACCCTTTTGCACAAGGATACCCCCACTTCTCATGTCCCAATATGAACAAATTAGAACCACTTCATTTGTAGCACTTTACAACTCTTTGTAATAACTATAGAGCAGGCCGCATCCAATAGTGTTACCAGAATAAGGCACCCAACCTTATTCATATACTATAGATCATTTTGACTATTTACTCAAATCTGATCCACTTTTATGTCCCCACGTAAAGTTTAAGTACTCATGTAATATTCAAAGGACTTTTAGGTTTATTGGATTTCTAATAAGCAAAACATCTATTCAATAACAACTTATATTTTCAGAATAAGTTCTTTTGTTTACAAAACATGAGTTTTAGGACATAAAACCCAACAAACTCCCACTTGGACTAAAACTCCAGTGATAACTTATATATCCAATATATAAGACCGAGTTTCTTAGTTTTTTAGAGAAATACAATAAACTAGGGCATCCCATACCCATGGTTTGCCATTTGGTATCCCATACTCGATATTTCTCCTACTTGCCCTAGGTTATTAACTTGGTAATCCTAGTCTTACTAGGTGATTCTCAAACACTTTAGCCGAGATAATCATTGTAAACATGTCAGTGTACAGTAGGCTTTTAATTAAACTATATGGGATGGCATCTTATTCTCAATAATGGTTAGGAAGCACATTTTCCTCCCACTACATTGAGGTACTCTGAACTCTTTGAGTAAAACGCGTCTGACCTGTCTCAACAACTCTTGTTAACAGTCAGATCTAGAAATCTTTAAACTTACTATACTTTGATCTTAGCCATTTAAATATCTAAATATTTTCAAATAACTTTTAACAGTTTGATTCTTAACAGAAGTTGCTATGAGATAGAATAAACATAATTTTCTGAAAATGAACATTTCATTCACAACAAAAATATATACAATTTGTACTTTACAAGATACTGAGGGCAGTTTCTCGTCCAGTGCCCTTCTTCGTTGCAGTGGAAAAACTTCCCTTTATTTCCTTGCCTTTCTTTCCAGTAGGTTTCTTCTTCCCTTTCCCTTTGCCTTTCTTCACAAGAATACTCTTACTCTTCGAAGAGGAGGCAACATCAGGCTTGGAGGATATTCCTCTCTTTTCAGTAGTAGTAACGTTTACTTCTGATTCCAGACCCTTAGTTTTCAACATAGTCTGGTAAGCCTGTAGCTCATTCAGCAGAGTCGTCAAGCTGTATTCAATTTTATTCATCAATGCATTCGTACAGAATTGCAGAAAACTCTTCGAAAGAGATTCTAGAATAAAACCAACATGACTTCTCTCGTCCATAACAACACCGTTTACTTCTGCCACATTAAAGTGGGCCATCATGTCCAGGACATGTTCATGAACAGAGGTCCCCTCTTTTATGCGGTTTTTGTAAACATATTTTATGGCATCATGCCTTAGGGAGAAGGATGATTGTCGAAACATCCCTCGCAGAGATTCCATAATCTCTTTGACAGTACTCATTTCCTCATGTTTCTTCGTCAAAACATCAGATAAGCTGACAAGGATATAAGCACAGGCTTATCATTTGCCCTGACCCATCTGTCATATGCATCCTGAACAGTTCGGGTTGCATTAGAGCTAGGAATGGGAGAACAATCTTCTGTTAAGACAAATCGCAAATCGTCTATCACAAGTATCGTGTTCAAATTTGATTTCCAAGTCACATAATTATCCCCGATGAGTTTATCCGATGCCAACAATTGTATTATTGAACTCGTCATTCTGAAATTATAAACAAATTCTATAAGTGAATTGCTTTTAAATCCAATCAAGTTTTAGCAATTTTAATAATGTACCTAAGATTATTCTTTTGCAACGATACTACAGCAAGACATTCTTGACTAAATACTATCTCCAGAATAAATCATATTCTGATAGTCATTTAGGTACCGCTTTTGGTAAAAAATTATTAACACTTAATAATTTTGTAAGTGTAACCCTCTGTTTTCAGACGTTAGAAGATGACCCCAACTATGCTACCGAAGTGGAAAGTCAAGGTTGGGAATGGACCTGAGAAATCCTATCCATTTCTAGAGCTTGAGTTGTTCCGAATCCTATGTTACAACCCTCCGTGGGGATAGCCGTCGTTAAACGACCAACAAAGGGCTGCTTAAAGTTAACCAACAGGTGCAACATAGGAATCTCACAGTCCAAACTAACGGAAGAGACCGTAGGATATGTTGAAAAATTTCCTTCAACCACTTACTATGAACTACTTCCCCCGTTCACCTTGGTATTGACTCATACATCCATTTTCTGAATGGAGGTCACTTCTAGGGTGAAACGAAGTGTCATATGAATCTCACGGTTGAACTATGTGGACACGTGGCAGTTGAAATCGTATACTTGATTTTTATTCGAACAACTTCCCCTTATTCACCAAAACCTAAACTTAAGCTAAAAAACACTTTTCGAATGGAGGTCACTTCCAGGGTGACACGAAGTACCGCTTAAATCTAGATTGTGAACTCTTAGGGACGTAAGAGCTAAGAATAACATATCGTATATGTTATTAATCTCCCACTAAATTTTTCTAATAACTTTATCATATAGAAGTTATTGAACTACCACTTAAGTGTTCTATTTAAAAGGGTAAATTTATACTTAGGTTCTTTTTCGACTAATAAAACAACCCTAAGTCTATGTGGTTTATCCAAGTATAACACTTATAAATGGACTTAACCTAAGATGTCTAGGTGATAAACCTTTTTATTACCTCACCTCGCTCACGTATGCTCATAAAACCAGTTACCAACACTCAATAAATCGACCATAATCCCCAGGTAGAAGGTGTTCCATAGACCGTCAATTTAAATACCCCCAGGCTTCGACAGTATTATATACCGGTTGAGTTTGTAACCCTAGTTTTGCATGTTTACTGACCTATTTTAACTATTAAAATAAGTGGTTAACTTACGTGAGCATGCAACTATTCTTTATTATGGATTTTAAATGTATAACCCAATTTTATAACAACTTATAAAACTTTAGACATGATAAACATCCACAACATACATAAAAGCATTCAATATTTATTATAACCATTATATTAAATACAAGAAATCCTAACATGCATACTATATATTATAACAAAATATAACATACTTTCAATGTATGTTGCATGCTTCCTACGGTGGGATTTTAAATCTACATGACATACTATATGCACATATAAGATTTATTTAATTATAACATGCATCCAATGCATAAATAATTAAACACCGACTGATATGGTTTTAGTTTTGGCAAAAACAAGCAAGTTATTTATGTCACCTTATCTAGATATTGCGGCCAAAAGTTAGTAATTATGTGCCAATTGTATGAAAATTAACCTAGTATGACAATAATTATAAATGTTTTCAATTACACCCACTAATGCCAAAAAGATGGAGGACAAACCAAACTTTACTTTGTTTTGCAGGAGACCAAGTCATCGTTTGTGCTCAAGACGTATGAAAAACTAATCAACGCATCTCTGTCACATTGTGCCCATCGATCAACCATGAAGAGACGATTACCAAAGTAACGGTGCAATGCGACAGTCGGTCCAGAGTTATGCTTCGACCGCATGCGGTAATAAAAACAAACACCGCATGCAAACCCATGATCGAAAGATGCAGCTAAGCAATGCAAAGGCGGAGGATTGAGACACATGTACAACTATTCGTTGTGCAGATTTGACAGTCTGATTGCAAAACAGAAGGAATAATATCCCTCCATCTTCAGAATTTCCATAACAAAAGTGGGGACCACAAGGTTGGAGTCAAAGGATCTGCTCCTATAAATATCCCAGCAAATTCAGAGAAAATTATGCTATTTGATACTGGGCTAAGTGCTGTAAGATTTTAGAGAGAAAAAGGCTGAGTTGAGTGCTGAAAAGAAGAAATCTGAGAAGAGAAAGAGATAAGGCCGAGAGGTAAATCTCAGATCCGACCAGCTGTATACCCGATCGAAGCTTTGTACAGAAACCCCTGCTACCGGTGGAGCAAGCCTGAGAGAGAAGCTCTTCCTACCATTGAAACCATCCGATCCGGCAAGCAGATTTCCATCGAATCTGTGCCAAGACATTGGCACCAGATTGTATCTGTTCTATCTCTCTTTCACTATATTCCATATTTTCTTTATCTCTTCATTCACACACCATGTATCAAACACTTAGTAGAAATATTGAATGTTTCGATAGATTTCATTTACCATTCTCTGTTTATTTTTGTTCACCCATTAGTCACTTTCTCCTTGATGTTTTCTTAATTCCTTGATGAGCAATATAAATCACCAAGAACTTAATATGTATTAAAGTTATAAAATACGTTTAGCTAAAACATGCTAGATGGCATCTTCACCTGTGAGAGCAGAAGTGAAGATGTCATTCTGATCTATCGAGAGAAGGTCAGAAGAGTGCGTTAACTAAAGCGAGTAGTACTTTCAGACATGGAAGCAACCTTGCGTTCATTATGTTAAACTCTATTTCACCACAGACATGTGGGAAACGCGGCCGATCACTGAGAGGTGTACGCCAAGAGAAGAGCATAATAGTATTTATACCTTCAATTCAATTAAGAACTTGCGTTATTTGTACTACTTATCTTTCTCTTTCTAATCTGTTCACAAGACTTGTCGTCACATCCCATGTCTTTGCACAACCTTCACAACCAGCCTTAATCCTATTATCTTGCACATAAAGCCTGTATCTTGTAACATCTAGCTTATGTTTATCGCATTTTTATGTTTTATCGCATTTTTACCGCTTTCCTTTATTTTACTATAATTTACATACTGTACACACTTTTATCAAGAAATGAAAAACCCGGTCGCATATACCATGAACATACCGCAATAACCGGCACCACTTCCCCATGGTCGACCTCGGATTAGACCAAGAATCTTGCGGTGGAATTACACTTGGTTCCATTGTAAGGAAATTTGTTACAACGCAGGAAAACTTGAGCATCTCTAATTAACGCATAAATAGTAGTAGTATCGCATCATAATGAGCATTGAATGTCATATATACAAATCACGCGTTACAAAAACAAGCAAGCAAAAGCCTAATTATTACAAAACAACTTCGAAACTGCTTCTGGACCGCTCGAACCGCTCCATACCAAACCCAAATAGCTTGAACTAAACACGAATCGTCTGAACCGAACCAACCGAGTCTGAACCGGACCAGCTAAAAACCATTTGAGGCTGAACTGGACCGGACCTCAAGAGAACCGATCGAACTGACTACTCTCGCTCCATGCTCAATATCTTGCTAAGGCTCATCGTTTAGCAATGACGACCATCGTTATGCGTTTGCCTGATCATTTAGTGTTTGTGTGATTGTGTAGCAACTAATGCATAGCACTTGACCAAGCAACATGATCATGTAGTGTCTTCCTTCTATCGCATAGTGTCATCATCTAGTGTCAGACAATGCTACACGAATGCTTAGTGTCTAACACTATCGTGTAGCACCATCGTCTAACGCCAGACAAATACTAGACAATCACTTAGCGCCATAGTCTAGCGCCTCATCTTTATCATTTAATACGCATACAAAGGTAAGCGATCGTGTAGTACTATTGCATAGCTCTTCAACGCATTGCTTAGCTGCCGCATAAAGTTAAATGATTGTGTAGTTCTATCGCATAGCTCTTCAACGCATCGTTTAGCTCCTACGTGAAGCTACACGATCGTGTAGTACACAACACTTCAATGCTCAACGCCCGAAGCTACACGATCATCTAGCTTTTCTTCACATCGTCTAATGCCTGAAGCTTTATGATCGTCTAGCACTGAACCTTAACGACGATATGAACAGAGGTTGATAAACTAGAATCTACAACTCGATCTCTTCACTTGTTTCTTCAATTATAGCTTAATTTCAACTCTAATGACTCCAAATAAACTAAAGACTCTTGGGAACACATATAAGCTCATCAAACAAGAGCTAATTACAAATTTAATTGAGAAATTAAAGAGAAATTAAAATTCAAAACTCAGAAAACCATATTAGTGCAGCAGTTTCATATAACTCATATAAAACATCCACCACACCAAAATTAAACCAAATTGAATGCTTATATGATGCTCTGATACCACTTGTTGGATTGTATCATCACGCAGCGTAAGTGTCGAGGATCGATATGCACTCTAATTCATTAATTTTGGCAAAAACTAAAGCATGCTTACATAGAAATTAATGGGTTTCAAGTCATACCTTTGAAGAACTCTCGAAATCCAGCTACAAATTCCTCCAAATCTTATTGCAGACTACCACAAGATCTTCCCCACTATTCTCTTGGTGCTCTAGATTGAGTTGTGGGACTCAAAATAAGCTGGAATCAAGCAAACTTGGAGAGGTACTCACAGCAGCAACTCACTTGAAAAACTTCTTCTTCAACCCGAATTTTCAACAAAAAAAATTTGATTGCATTGCCTCAAATTCACTCCAATCTCTTCAATATATTGCAGACCATCATGTAATGAGAATGGTTGCATGAGATGCAACTCATGCTTAGAGTAATTGAAGCTAAAAATGGTGGGTTTAGTGTGAGCTACTTGAAGAAGATAATGGAAAAACTCAATTTTCCATCTTTTGTGTATTTTTCAATTTTCAAATCCAAATTTGATTTTAGAAAAACAATTTTGATTTCAAAAATCAAAATTATTAATTTTAGAAATTAATTTTCTAATAAAATTAATAAATAATTATTTAAACAATTTAAATAATACTAATTAATTTAATATCCAATATTAAAATAATTTTACAAATTTTCATCTTCATATATCTAAATCATATTTAAATATAAATTCTCCAACTTCATTTGATTCTAATTTGAACGTTTCAAATTAACTTATCACGCTACTCTAGAGCTAATCCATTTTCAAGCTAGTAGGGGGACCTCATGGACCTACAAATCATGGACTCCAATGATCCGAGATTAATCGGCTAAACTCATTATATCGAACTAACCCTCATTCGTTAACTAATGGGTCACTCCACTAAAGCCCATAGTTGAACTCCTCTCACTGTAGATATATTATGGCCACTCGATATAACCATGATTAGTAAGTTAACCATTCACAGATTGTTCATAATAACGGTTGGGTCGAATCTCTGTTTTACCCCCGAAATTATCTCTTGTTCCTTAAGACTCACTGATCCTTTGATGAACAACTGTTTTGTGATCTAATCAACAAATTGAGTCTCTCTCGGGCCAGTGAGAGGGCGGGGCCCCTTGTTCAAGACCCAGAATCAGCACTTAACGGAACAACCTTTCTACTATCCCTAACAGCGGGTAGGAGTGAATTCCATCTTGCACCCTATGTCCCCAGTTATCTATCCGGTCTTACCCCTGAAATGAGAGGTTATTGAGCTGGTGTTGTTGAGCCAACCCTCACCTATGAAAATCTAAGGATAATCCTGAATAAATAAGAGTTCATAGTTAGCTCAGGATTAAGGTCAAGTTACCTAGGTCATCGCTTTGAAATAGTCAGTCTTAAACAGTAAACAGCGCTACAAAGTAAGAGTGACTAATTTCGTGGTCCGATTTTGTACAAACCCCTTTGCACAAGTGTGATAATAAATGATTGTGAATGATTCAAGTTCTTGTCCCCGGCAACGGTGCCAAAAACTTGTTATATTAAATTTATATTTTTCTTTATCTAATGAGTTGCTTATGAATGAATATGAATATGATGATGCTCTATGCGCTCAAGTGCTTTGCGATAAAGATATTGTTGCGATACTACGGTCTATATGTATGCGTTGATGGTAATATGCTTCGTAGTATGTGATGATGTAGTGCGTGTCACAAGTTTTCTTACGCTGGAACCAAGTATAATTCCAATGCAAATTTCTCATAATGACTTAAGGTCGAACACGGGGATTGTTGTTGTTTAGATGCGATACTAATGTGGTAAATGCGACCGGTTTATCATAAATAATAAAGAATTTGGTTTGTGCAGAAATGTAAATTGCGTTGTAAATAAAATGCGATGATAAAATAAATGACTAAACTACTAATGTTACAGGGTAAGGACTGGCTGTGAAGTTGTACAAAAGAATCTAATAAATGCGGTGGCAAGTTTTGTGAATGAATCAGAAAGAGAATGAGTAGAGGGAAAGGACATCGCAAGTTCGTCAATCTCGTTAAGGACACAACTAAGGTTCCGCTTTCCCTTGGCTTACATTTTTCAGTGATCGGCCACGTTCCCATATGTCTATGGTGAAACAGAGATGAACGTAATGAACGCAAGGTTGTTTCCATCTCTGGAAATACTTTTCGCTTTAGTTAACGCATTCTTCCAACCTTCTCTCGATAGGCAGAATAACATCTTCACTTCTGCTCTCACAGGTGAAGATGTCGTCGAACATGCTTTAGCTAAAATTAGTCGATTACCTTAACAAGGATTAACTCACTTGCTTAATCCTTCCCTTTAACCTAGGGGATTAGTGACACATGATGGAGAAAATGGATGATAAGTGTACGGAAAAGAACAGAGAGATGATAATGAATACGATAATGATATTTAAATCTAAAGATCAGCGTTTGATACATGATTTGTGAATGAAAGATTAAAGAAAGATGAACACACTAGATGAATGAAAGAATAGAAAAAAATACGGAAAGAGTGTCAACGTCTTGACACAGATCTCGATAGGAGACGTTGTGTTTGCTGGCGTGTGGATGAGATGGAGTGGAAAGCTTCCCTCTCAGGCTTGCTTTCTCGGTAGAAGTGACCTCTTGCACAGAGCTTCAGATTCGGGAATGGGAAGAATTTCGTGCTCGGAGACTTACCTTTCAGCCTTGTCTCGTCGTTCTCCCGGATTTTCTCTGTAATTTCTCTTCAAACCAGCCTCCTTAACAATGAATTCAAGGAAGCTATTTATAGACCTTGACTCTCTGTGTTGGTGGTCCCATTGTGTAATTATGATAATTCCTACCATGGCATACTCCACAATCAATTTGTCAAAATCGTACAACAAAAAAGTTGTACACTTTTCAGAATGCTCTGCGAATGCGTTGCTCTTCACATCTTCGATCAATCGTCGTATGCGGTGTAGTTGTTTCGATCTCTTGTTGATCGTCGCATGCGGTGGAAATGCGTTGATCACTTGAATCCATGATTGATCGTCGCATGCGCTGCAATTGTGTTGATCTTTTTCATTCTTGATCAGTTGTCGCATGCTGTGTGGATGCTTTGTTCATTTTGTCCTTGAGCAATTAATGAATGCGATGACCTATTTCCTGCAAAACAAAGACTTTGACATTCCATTTCGCCATCACAATGTGGTTAATGGGTGTGTTTACAACACTTTACAATTTTCGTATTTCTAAGCCAGTTCTTATACTATCGACGCAACTTTTCCTTCTTTTTGCCTCATAATCTAAATAAAACAGCATAAATAACTTGTATTTCTACAAGTTATCAATAAGGACACCCCCACTCCTCATGTCCCAACATGAACGAATTAGGATCACTTCGTTTGTAGCACTTTATAACTCATTGTAACAACTACAAAACAGGCTGCATCCGATAGTGTTACCAGAATAAGGCACCCAACCTTATTCATATACTATAGATCATTTTGACTGTTTACTCGAACCTGATCCACTTTTATGTCTCCACATAAAGTTCAAGTACTCATGTAATAGTCAAGGGACTTTTAGGTTTATTGGATTTCTAATAAGCAAAACATCTGTTCAATAACAACTTATTGAATTTTCAAAATAAGTTCTTTTGCTTACAAACCACAAGTTTTAGGACATAAAACCCAACACTCTTGAGGTGGATTGGACCGATCAGATGAACTTCCATCAACAACTATTGCTGATGTAGCAGGCCCTTCAATAACTCATGTTGAAGTTTCAGTAGTTTCATTGGAAAGCTCACGCAACACGATTTTACTTTGTAGACTGTGCCTCCTTATATGATCCTTCTCAAGGAAGGTAGTGTTTGTCGATACAAACACCTTGTTTTACTTAGGATCATAAAAGTAACCCCCTCGTGTCCCTTTGGGGTAGCCTACAAATAGGCACAGCCTTGAACGTGGTTCCAGTTTCTTAGGATTAACCTCAAGCACATGTGTTAGGCAACCTCAGATGCGAAAGTGATGCAAAATAGCTTTACACCCATTCCAAAACTCCAAAAGTGTACTGGTAACACTCTTGGAGGGAACAAAGTTGAGGATATAAGCTGCAGTTTTTACTGCAAAACCCCAAAACGAGTCGGGTAAGGAATCCTAACTTATCATCGACCGAACTATGTCCAATAGGGTTCTGTTTCTCCTCTTCGATACACCATTCTGCTGAGGTGTACCAGGTGCTAAGAGTTGGAAAACGATTCCATGTTCTATCATATAGTTCTGGAACTCAAAATCCAAAAACTCTCCACCCCGATCTGATCGAAGTGTTTTAATCTGATTATCTAATGCATTTTCAACTTCAGCCTTGAACTCTTTGAACTTTTCAAAGGATTCTGACTTATGTTACATTAAATAAACATACTCATACCTCGAAAAATCATCAGTAAAAGTGATGAAATACTCGTAGCCTCCCCTGGCTTGCTCATTCATTGGACCACAAAGGTCTGAATGTACTAACTCTAGAGGCTCTTTGGCTCGATAACCTTTTCCAGTAAAAGGTCTTTTAGTCATCTTGCCTTCAAGGCATGACTTGCACACAGGTAAAGAACTTTCCTCTAACTCGCTTAGAAGTCCATTCTTTACCAACCTCTCAATCCTATTGAGATTGATGTGCCCTAATTAAAGGTGTCAAAGTTGGACATTTTCCTTAGAAGAAACCTTAAGTCGTTTATTTTGAGTTACGACAGTTTTAAATATCTTTATGTTATGGAGGGAATTTGTTGCTAACGGCCTTAGCAGATACAAATTTTTTTCCAGTTTAGCTGAACATATCTCAACACCATCTTTCAAAATAAACACTTTATTCACCAAAAAGTTGAGAGTATATTTACATTCAATCAAGCACTTTACACAAGTTAAGTTCCTCTTTAACTTGGGAACTACATATACATCATTCAAAATGATGAATCTATTCTGTAAAGTCAACTGGAGGCCTCTCCACTACCACAGCTAAGACGACGTGTCCGGTGCCTACTCGCATCTTCATCTCACTAGCCTCAAGCTACCGCTAGAATCTAATCCCCTGAAAAGAAGAACAAACATGATTAGTGGCCTCAGAGTCTATAATCCAGACAGAATCATCATTCTCTACTAAATAAGTTTCCAAAACCAATAAATCACATTTACCTTGTTTTTCCTTGGCCTTAGCCTTCTTCCTTTCCTTTAACCAGCGTGGACAGTTCCACTTCCAGTGCCCATCCTAGTTGCAATGGAAATATTTTCCTTTCTCAATTGGCGTTGGTCGCCTACCTCACTATGCGGCAGGTTGTGGGTTAGTCGGGGCATTCCCCTTCCCCTTACTACCCTTCTTTTTCTTCCACTTATTAGTGTTGGAAGTAGAAGGTGCAGACTTAGTTCCTAAGGTCGAACCCCGATGGAACTTTTTAGATGATGAAGCAATATTTACCCCACCAACCTTCTTCTCCTTGCTTTTCAACAAGGATTGAAATATTTGTAACTCGTTGAGGAGAGTAGTAAGAGTGTAATCAACCCTGTTCAGAACAGCGTTACTTACGTGTGCAGGAAGCTTTCTGGCAAAGTTTGCAGAATATTGCTAATCTCGCTGCCTTCATCGATGCGAGCCCAATTCATCTCCGTCACATTAAAGTGGATCATCATGTTCAGAACTTGTTCTTGAACAAATGTACCCTCCTCATTTTGGAGTTGAAGATGCACTTAAGAGCTTCATGCTTGAGCTGCCCGGACGTTTGTCCAAACATTCCCTTCAGGGACTCCATGGTTTTTTACAAACTCCTTTGTATAGGATATGTCCCCCCACATGTCTCCACATGAATGATCAGGATCAGACCATTTGTAGTACTTTACAATACTTGTAAAATCTACAAAGCGGGTCGTGTCCGAAGTGTCACCCGGATAAGGTTTCCCTCCTTTATTCATATACTACAGACCATTTAGGTTATCACTTAAGGCATGATACACTTGTATGTCTCCACATACATGCTTAAGTTACAACAATAACCAGGGATCTTAGTTTATTGGTTTGCGGTTAATGCAACTAAAAAATCTCATATTTCATAGACAATAGTGAAGAAAATATCTCATATTATTACATCACAAATGTTTGTTCATACACGTGTTTATAAACTACATGACCCTATGAGATTTAGGGTATCAACCCCAACAAAAAGGTCCCTATAGATAGATCTGATACATATTTAATCTTTTATTAGTCAATTAAATCCTATTAAACTGAATTAAAAGATTAAACTTAGGTTTCTAATCTCATTAGAACCGTGATCTTAGGTCTATCACAATCAAATTTTAAAACTCTTTTAAAAATTCCTTAAAGCCTAAGTTTACATGCTTTCTCATTGATTTTAGTTCTAATTTGATTAATCATAACACTTATAAAAAATGTAAAAAAATCACATTGTTGAACTAGACTAGGTATTTATAATTCTTATAAATTAACCTAAGGGTCATGCTTCATGCAATGTTCATTCATTACTGAATATAACTTTTATATTTACAAGTAATAAAGTAAGCATACATGCTCTCATACACCCTTATACTATAACACTTATAATATAAAGATGATACATGGATATGCTTAATGCATGCATATATTATAACTCTTATAATATGATGCATAAGCATGCTTTAAAGTAATTTAATCATGCAAACTACTATATTGTAATACTGATAATATAAAGATGATGCATGAAAAAAATGCATAACCTATGGTGGGTTTTTAAAATTATGTGACATACTTGATGGCATATAATTAAACATACATCACATGTACATTCATTAAAAATTGATGGACCGGGACAATTGGCCTAAAAATTCGGAAAAGAAAAACTATCTATTACATAAACCATCGAGTCAACCGATTCAAACAGGCGAACCGGGTCTTGAAACACCCGGGCGAAGCCTCGTTCCTTGATCGTGTAATAGCTTCTTGTGTTCGTCGAGTGACGCTGATCGAGTATAAACAATCGTGTAGCATGGATCAAGTGCCTTTGACAATGCGATGAAGCATGAAGGCCACACGATCGTGCAACACACATCGAGTAACGCATGCCTAAACGATCGAGTAAACGACAACTATGCAATGAAGCATGATCGTCTAAATGATCGAGGAGCAAGCGTCGAGTATCACATACCGAATGACCGAGTAGCTAGTGACTATGCGATGAGCATGTTGGCCTACTCGATCATTTAGTGTGTGCGCCTACCATGCATCGAGTATCATATACTCAGCGATCGTTTACCCTCATTGTTTACTCGATCGAGTAGCCAACGCAACACGATCAAGTAAACTCTTTACTCGATCATGTAGCATCAGCCATGCAATCATTTAGCAAATGCTACTCGATCGAGTAGAACTTTTCTACACGATCGCGTAGACAAATCTAGTCAATCATTTAGCCTGGACTACACGATGCGACCAACCTTTGGTCTTCTTCCTCGAAGTGAACGACATTTCCATGCATTGAAGCTTCATCACGAATGACTAAAACAAACTAACTTTGAAACGCAAGGACCCTTACAAATTAACTTTGAAATATAAAAGAAAGCATTAAAACAGAGGCAATCATCCCAAAACATCCATCAATTCACATCCATAACTACATCTAACACTTAAACGCATTGTGGATATGCTTAAAACCCACCAAGACTACAAATGTAATTCAATACATCAATAGAATTTGGAATATCAGAACAATCTGGCTCTGATACCAATTGAAGGAACTCTAAATCTAGAGAATCAATGAGTGGAAGCAGATCGTTCCAAATCCCCATTGTGAAAGAACAAAATATTTACAATCAAACAACAACAGTTATGCATCAAGGATAAAATTACAAGCATGTTTCTTGTAAAAAACACAAAGGATCGAGTAAACATACCCTTGAAAAACTCTTTCTTCTCGTCTATTCTCGATCCAACACCAATGCATCCAACAGCACGAATGCAATAAGCCAATCAGCAAACAACGGGAACTTGTAGATCCTCGATCACAATCGGGTAACACTCGATCCTCGACCCTTGAATACGAAACTCAACACTACCACGAGGCTACCTTGGTATTCTTGGTGTGAGAATCCAGGAGGTGTGGGCTCTGTCTGGATTTGGGAAGAAGGAAGGAGGAACTGGACGATCGAGTAAGTGGGAGAAGGAATAAGCCTATCGTATAGACTTGATTACTCGATCGTTTAGTAGCGAGTAACTATCGTATAGTAAAACACGTTTGATCGTTTACTCTCTCAACAAGCTATCATATAACTTGCTTCTCCTTTTCCATGTTGAATGTGTGCCTATTAAAAAATGAAAAATTTTCACTTTTATCCATTCGGTTGCCATAAATTGAATAAAAACATCCCACTAAATCGATTATTGGAGAAAGGATAACTTATTATCTTATAATTAATTATTTATAAATAAATACAATAACTACTTTATCATATTATATTTATAACCTATAGTTTTAATATCACATCATATGCAACATATAAACTATATTTCTTTTATCCTTTATGGCATTTAATATAAATCAAATTTATATAATTCCTCCAATCAAATAATAGTGTATCAAATACATTAAATCAATTATATCACATATAATTGAATTAATTGAATTATATCATATATAACCAAATTCCCTCTTGTTAATTTAAACACTTCAAACTAACCCAAAAATTGATTCTCACCATGAATCCATTGAGCTACCAAGGGGACCTTATGAACCTGTAGCTTGAAGCTCCAATGGTATGTGAATAACTAACTAAACTCTTTAATCACAATATCCCCCATTCTTTAATTGTCGAGCACTCCATTAAAGACCGACAGCTACACTCTTCACACTAAAGATATATTTCTGTGTCCATCGAATATAACCAATCAATAGTACGATGACCCTTCACAAATCGCACTCGTAAGTATAGCTAGACCAATTTGTCGTTTTGCCCATGTAGTTACATCTAACTCTTTAAGTACCACTGATTCCTCTAATGAACAATCCATCATAGTTCCACTATGACTAAACCCTTATCGGGCCAAGAGATGGTGTGGCACTACATTGTTCAAGCCCCGGAATCAGCCCTTAAGAGAGCAATTTATCTACTTACCCCTGCTTCGGGAAAGGAGTGAGTTTCATCTTGTGTAGCTGAGTTCCCAGCTGCCTAATCAAACGAATCTCCAAAGTGGTAGGTTTGAGTCGACGATCTGGCCACTCGCACCCATGCAAATCAAATGACCGCTCTCATAGACAGGAGTTCCCAACTCATTCAGGATTAAGGTCATGTTACTTATGATTATCCTAGTGAAATGAAAGTCTCTATCATGAACTGCGTTATATAACGAGACTAAACATTTTGTGGTCCGGTCTTATACAAACGCGTTTGTATAGGATACCATCGATCACATGTCTCCACATGAATTATTTGGATCAGTTCATTTGTAGCATTTTACAACATTTGTAACATCTACAAAGTGGGTTGTATCCGTAGTATCACCGCGATAAGGTTTCCCTCCTTTATCTATATACTACAGACCATTTAGGCTATCACTTAAAGCATGATCTACTTGTATGTCTCCACATACATTCTTAAGTTACAACGATAACGAGGGATCTTAGCTTACTGGTTTGTAGTTAATGCAACTAAAATATCTAATATTTTATATACTGAAGTGAATAAAAATATCTCATATTATATATCACAAAACTGTTTATTCATACATGTGTTTACAAACTACAGAACCCTACGAGATTTAGGGCATCAACCCCAACAACCCCTCTTTCAAATTTGTCCATAAGATACGGGGATCTTTTATTGTCGGATACTCCATTTTCAATCCTTCCTGGAGATGATGACAAAGAAAAATAATAACTTTTGCTTTGACCTAATTGGTTCTCGTATTTCCTTCGTTAATATAGTATCTCCAAGATTCATAGCATCCAGGTGGATTTCAGCATCAATATCTAAGACAAATAATTACTCCGTTAATATCAATGGTGGCAAATTCTAATTTTATCAGATTTGTCATAGCAATACTATCATAAAACATTGTATTTATACTATAATTTTAATAGACATTAAATATACAAAATAACATTAAATTTATTAATTATAGTGAAGAGAGAAAAATCGATATACCTTTAGGACCTATCTTTAAGGAGGAAAACGATAGAAGCTCGTGCTGCTAACGTATTGTGAATTTGAAGAGCACAACAATACACAACTAGAACACGAATATGGAGAAAATATAAGAGTAATTGCAACTTTGATTAAAAAAAATTGAAAATTGGGTGCGTGTCCTTAGGTTTTGCTTTTTTGCAAACATGTCAAAAAACTTCCACCCGAAAATTTGATTGCTATCTGATTTCTATGCAATTGTTATGTGATTACTATCTGATTTCTATGTGATTGCTATGTGATTGTCACACCTGCAATTACAAAAAAGTTGAAGTCATGGCTTTGGTTTCAAAATGTATTTGTCATATGATGCAATTTTCCAAAATATAATATAATAAAATAAATAAATATTAAAATAAATATAATATAATATATAAATATTTAAAATAAATAAATAACAAAAGTAAATAAAATAACAAAAAAGGGATTTCTCCATTTTTCTCCACTCTTTTTATTGGTCATCAATATGTGTGTCTTTCAAAACCCACCAAATTTCACTATTTATAGGCAATTTGGCAACTAGAAGGTGGATTATATGGACACAAATAGTATGTAATCTTGAGACACATGGACAACATATGGGGTAATGGATAAGTGACACATGACCAATGGACACTAATAATGAGTATCTACATTATACCTAATTTAACATATTAATAATATGTCCGACATTTTTGTTTCTTTATTTTATCTTCCACTATTTTTTGTTCTTTCTTATCTGATTATGTGTGCAATATAATAACAATAAATAAGACTTCATTTCTAACCACGAACGAATTTAGTATAGGTCCAAGGGGACTTGAACCCTTCCTCAACTTTATGCTCTTTATATAATACTAGTAATGATTCATGTGCAATGCACGTGTTTATGAATTTTATAGTTTACTATTTTATTTTTTATATTTAAAAGGTTTAGTATGGATTTTGAAAATTCATTTATATTTATTAATTGTAAATTATTATGATGAAGCACATTGAAATAGCTTCTAATACTCTATATTTTATAAATACATATAATATAATGAAATCTCTTTCTCATAACAAAAAAAAAAGTGAAAAATTAGTAATAGATGTAGATATTCGAAATGTGATGCCAGCAAATACAAATAGTAGTCTTCTGTTGACATAAAATGTACTTATTCGACTTCAAAGATAACTTTCACATTTAATAAATCTATTTTGTAAAGTGAAAATATGAAGGACAAGCTTCGTTGTTCTAACATCCCTCAACAAATACCTAAACTCGATAAGTTGTCTTTTATATGGATCATATCCATATATGAATGAGTACATTCATTCAATGTGTAACTACATACAAAAAAAAAACAATGGAAAATTGGAGGAAATACCAAGATCGAGGGATGCTTTTGATTTTGTCAATAAATAAAAATAATAAGATTTTTGGCAAAAGCGTGTCGAGCACATGATATATAGTTTTTTAATTCCCAAATTGCCTAGGACATGGTCGATCAACAGTTTTTTCAAGTACTGTGTAATTGTTATATCGTGTATAAATTCTCAATAGAAATTCAATGTAAATGGAATCGTCTATTATGAGATCGTGTATCAATGCTCAATAGAAATATAGTGTAAATGGAATCATCATAAAAGTGCCGAAAATTTCTCCCAGTTTAATTTGAATTGATGGTTTCATACCTATTTTGATTTGATTTAACCACCTTTTAAAAATATTCAAAATTAATCAATCTTTAATCTGTTTATCACCATTTTGATTTTAATTTATAATATATCTTTGGTTTTACATTATTTTATTTATTTATTATTATTTTAAATTCAAAATAATTTTTTTTATATCGATTAGGATTTTACCTAATATTTTATACATATTATCTTCTCACAAATTGTATATTTCATTTAAATTTTATCATTTTTTAAATATTTTTTAATCACATTTTATTCATTATCATCTTATTATGTTATTATACCATTAATTTGTCTTTTTGACAAACAAATAAGTATTCACTTCTGTAGTCTTGTTGTATTTGCTATGCCTTTACAGCGAGTTAGGCTTCTTTTATAGATTTTGTGGTTGATGCAGTTATAAATACAATGTAATTGTTGAAGCTTAAATGAATATGAAATTATGAATATAGTGTAATTATAAATAAATGAATTCCTTCCCGATTTTTTCCCCAAATTATCTTTGAATTTATATTTTATTATCAAATTTGATATTATCTAACTAACTTTCTATTTTTTAATATTTGTTACAAATTCAATTGTATCTAAATATTTTTTTTCATTATTTTATACATATTGTTATGAAATTAATTTGATTTTTTTTTTATATTTTCGATATTTTCAAATTTTCATATAGAAATACCTACTTGTACTTAAAAGAAACATATGAATAGGAATTAAACTTTAAATGTTTGAAACATGTTTGTATATATAGTTTGTTTAGTTTATTATTAATATTAAAATTATTATTATCATTATTATTATCATTATTATTATTGTTATTATTATTATTAAAATAAGATTTAAAAAACCCTAAATCTCATCTTCTTCATCTTCTTCACTTATTCGCCCCCAAAATTTATTTTTCTCATTATTAATCTCAGTCACCCTTTCTTGAATTTCGTCCTCTTGACTAGCTTTTGACGACCACCATTGCCATATTGTCAACCTTTTTCGCTCGAACACATGTTTTATGCTTTTGTTTCTATTTCGAACATTGTTTTCAAGAATAATGTTCTGGAATTGATAGTGTTTAAAGTTGGCTTTCAAGATCCTATAAGAAAAATACATGGAATGAAGATGATGAAACTCCCTACAACTGGATTGGTGTCAAAGGAAATCATATTTCCAATAGTCACATCGTCTTGAAGTAGCAATTTCTTTAAATATTCACTTGCCAACAATTTCACTGGTACAATCAACTTTGCCTTTTCTCACTTTGAAGGAAGTCCACCGTTGTGGACATCCATAAGTTTCTAATCTGCCTGGTCATCGTCTTCCATCACATACATGCATTCTATAAGCAGTCAGAAGTGTTACAAAATCATATTGGGTGATTTTTAATTTTTGCTTCTGAAATGTTTACATACTATGTATTTGTGGTTCTAAAATGTTTAGGTAGAGTGTATTCGTGGTATTCGAGTTGTTTTTTAAGCTGTGTATCTTTGCATTCTCGTTTGTACTTAATTTTGTTGTTTTAGGGTAGTTTTGTTATTTACTAATTAGTATTTTCTATTACATAAATTTGTTTTGCTATTTTTATAATTTTGAAACATTTTTGCCATTTTTTCAAATGAAACTTTAAAATTTGTTATTTTTCTTGTTAGCCCAAAAACAATCAACGAACACCTAAATTCGAAGAGTCATGTCTCAAATATTGAAGGGCATCACATTTTTATACATGGATCGTTTTCATACAAGAGTGGATACACTAATTCAATATGTGTAACCACTTGTACCAAATGAATTGTGTCTTGTCGACATAAGATTGCACATTTGTTGTCCTAACATCGCTCAACGGACACCAAATGAAAAATCTATCCCCAGGAAAGACAAATAGTCATTTACTAAAGTTGTAGGGGTAAAATGGGAATGCAAAAAATCTCTTACTTTCTTCCTTTTAATATAGTGTGTGTGTATGTATGTATGTATATATATATATATATATATATATAAACGACATAGTATTAACACTAACAGCTAGCCCAATGGTAAATATAACTTATAACCCCTTTTAGACTTAGTTCAAACCTCAATCCTTACATTTATTTTTTTCAGCCCTTCGATTATAAGTCCCCTTCAAAAAAATTTATGGATCCACCATGTTCCGTTTGGTAACCATTTCATTTTTTGGTTTTGTTTTTTTAAAATTAAGCCTATTTCCTCCTCATTTCTTACCATGATTTGTATCTTTCCTAAGTATAATGGCTGAATTCTTAGCCAAATTTTAAAAACAAAAAAAAAAATTCAAAAGCTAATTTTTTTTTTTTTTAATTTTCAAATTTTGGCTTGTTTTTTAAACCATTGGTAAAAAATAGATAATAAATGAAAAAATTTAGAGGTGGAGGTAGTGTCTACAGACTTAATTTTAAACAAAAAAATAAAAAAAATAAAATGAATACCAAACGATGCCTCAATTAACAATTACAATATCAAGGATGCTCTTTATATAAAATAACATATTATGATCTATGTCATATCCTTACGCTTATCAAATATACCATGTTTAATTATTATACAAAATTACTTTTCAATTTTTTCTTGTGCTTGTATATTAATATATTTTCATGTAAAAAGATTATTAAATAAACTTCATATTACATATCATCTATATACAAATATATCTATTAAAACAACATCATTGTTGTCTACTAGTTAGGGATAATCACCATTCGGTTTTAGGCTAAAACCAATGCCAACCACCAACTTTCCGATCGTCGTCCAATAACATTCATCAATTTTAAAGGAGCAATTATGCCGACTGGATGGCCAACCGATCAAATACACAGTCTATATTGAGTATAGCAGAGACAGTAGCCTGGACAATTAATTCTTTGTATATTTCCCAATGAATAAATTTGTAGATATCTAGGTATACATTTATACAGAGAAGATGAATAGCCAATGGGCTGTATAAAAGACAAAAATTACAAAATCCAAATAAAGGACCACATGTTTACAGCTGTGATTTGCAACGGTCTGGCTGAGAGAGGTATTGGGTTATTGGTTGTTGGTTGTTGGGTTGTAGGTTGTGGACTGTTGAGCTGAGAAATTGCTGGGCCATGGTTCTCCTTCACATCCCCTTTCAAACGAGAGGGTAATTCTGTTACCCCGAGTTTGGAACGAAAGTAGGAGAACTGAGAATGAAAAAGAGACTTTGTGAGGCAGTCGCCAACTTGATCTACTGATGGGATGTAACGGACACAAGAGCACCTTCAAGTACTTTATCTCAGAAAAAGTGGACATCAATTTCTATATGGTTAGTTTTGGCATGGAAGACAGGATTGGTGGCTAGTGCACCAGCACTGATGTTGTCACACCACAATGTTGGTTTCGATGTTGTGGAGATGCCAAGTTCATGAAAAAGCTATTTCAACCATATAATTTCAGCAGAGGCGTGGGCGAGAGCCCGATATTTAGACTCAGTGCTAGACCTTGCCACGACCGTTTGCTTCTTGGACGACCAAGAGACAACTATATTACCCAAGTAGACACAGTAGGCAGCTATAGATCTTCGATCATCTACATTGGATGCCCAATCCGCATAAGAAAAGTTGTTATTGTGAGGTTTGCTGCTGGCGAAATCAGTAGGCCATGGTGTTTGGTGCCACTCTCTTTACCCCTTGCCAATGGATGTCGGTGGGTTGCTTCAAGAATTGGCTGAGATGGTTGACAATGTAGGCAATATCCGATCGGGTGGTGGTGAGATATTGGAGTGCTTCAATGGTGCTGCGGTAAATAAAAGGTTTAGGCAGTGGGGTGCCATCAGAAAGGGAGAAATGTTTACCTACAATAGAGAGAGTGGGGGCTGGTTTGAGTTGTGTCAGTTCCAACCGAGAGAGTAAATCTTCAATGTATTTGGCTTAAGTTAGGAGAAGGCCAGAACTGACACGAGAGGCTTAAATTATAAGGAAATAGCTGATAGGACCAAGATCTTTGAGAGCAAACTTTGTGTCCAGTCGAGTAATGATGTTGTTGATGAGTTGTTAATTGTTGCTTGTAATTATCACATCATCAACGTAAACTAACATGAGAACAATGTTTGAGCTTTTCCTATATATAAACAGAGAGGTGTCAACATGACTGCTAGTAAAGCCCCATGAATGTAGAGTGTCTTTGAGTGTGGTGTTCCAAGCTCGGGGAGCCTGCTTTAGCCCATAAATAGCCTTGCGCAACTTGCACACATGATTAGGCATGTACTGATTAACATATCCTAGAGGTTGGGACATATAGGCGTCTTCTTCCAGATGGCCATTTAGGAATGCATTATTGAAATTGAGTTGTTGAATGTGCCATTCATAAGAAACAGCAAGTGTTAGAATTACTCTGATGGTAGAGGCTTTGACCACGGGGCTGAAGGTTTCAAAAAAATCTACGTCAGGATTTTGATGGAACTTCTTTGCTACAAGTCGAGCTTTGTACCTTTGAATGGATCCATCTGAGTTCCTCTTGATTCTAAACACCCACCGGCAACCAACAATTGTTTTGTGAGGAGGAGCTGGTACCAGTTCCCAAGTATGATTTTTGGCTAAAGCTTGGACTTCCAAATCCATGGCATTTTTCCAAGCTAGAGTGGCCAAGGCATCAACAATTCTTGTAGGTTCAGTGAGAGTGCAGTTGTGATTTGTAGCCTTTGTCACCAAGATTCTTGGCTTGAATATTCCAGCCTTGGCACGAGTGATCATAAGATGGCTAAGGGGCGCAGATGGTGGACAGGAATTTAGGCCATCGGGAGATGATGGATTGGAGAAATTGGTAGAGGAAGAGGTGGAGGGACTAGACATGGGCAACAAGGATGATATTTGAGGTAGAGGGGAGGTGTATGGTTGGACTGGAGATGGAGATGTTGATTTAGACGATGATGGGGTGGAAGGAGCAGGCTGGTATGAGTCTGATATATGCTTGGGAGGGGTTTGATTTAGGCTGTTAGATGGGATTGGAAGGTTTATAGTTGATGGAGGATTTGAGGGACTGACTGGTGAAGGTATAGATCAGGGAGATTGGTCATGCCATGGTGGTGGTGGATAGATGAGAGATGCCTGGGCAATAGGTTGGGGCTGCACTGATTCAGCTGCAAAACCTGAAACAAAGGGAAAGAAAGTTTCATCAAATTCAACATGCCTTGATATTATAATCTTTCTCGATTGAGTGAGACACTTGTGGCCTTTGTGAACTAGACTAGGCCCTAAATACACACATCTTCCTTATTTGTATTGAAACTTTTGGTTGTTGTACGGTCGTAAGTATGGGTAGCAAGCACATCCAAAAGTTCTTAGTTCTGAAAAATTCAACTGTTTATGAATAAGTTTTTCCATTGGTGACTTTCCTTTTAGAACTTGTGAGGGCAGGCCATTAATGATAAAAGTAGAGGTCATGAAGGAGTCCCACCAGAAATGTAAAGGCATGGAGGCTTGAGCTAGTAGGGTTAACCCATTTCAACAATGTGTCTATGTTTCCTTTCGACCCTGCCATTTTGTGCAGATGTATAGGGGTAAAACAGTCTTGATTTAACTCCTAGAGTGTTGCATAGTTGGTGTATTCTTTTAAATTCTTCTCCATTATCGATTGAAAAACTTTTATAATGGTTCCAAACTGAGTTTTCACCATATTAAGAAAGTGAGAGAATGTAACATAGGTGTCACTTTTTAACTTTAACAGATATATCCAAGCAAATCTACTAAAATCATCAAGCAAGTGAACATAGTAACGATAACCATCAGATGACATTACTGGTGCAGGACCCCATAAATCAGAATGTACTAGATCAAAAGGTGAGGATGCATGAGATGAGGAGTTTGAAAAGGGAAGAGCATGAGACTTGCCATACTTGCATGCTTCACAGAAAATAAAAGCATCATTAACTTTCACTGGCAGTTTACACATTTTAACTACATCATTCATGACTTTTAAAGAGGGATGTCCAAGTCTTCTATGCAAAATTTCCTTGGACACAACTAGATTGACACTACTACTTTGAGCAACAGTAGAGCAAGCCTTTATTTTACCATCCTTTGTCAAGCAAGGACTACTTGACTTCATCAGACTGCCAGCGGCTCTCGTTGCCTTCAATCTATATAGTCCTTCATTGAGTTCCCCCTTCAGCACCACCTTGCCCGTACGGATATCCTTAACAAAACAGCAGTCATCATGAAATTCAATAATCATCTTGTTATCCTTAGCTAATTTTGAAACACTAACTAGATTCTTTGCAATTTTAGATACACATAAAACATTTTCCAGGTTAACTAAACCATTGTTTGTCACTAAGGAACAAGAACCAATATGAGAAATAGGAAGAGTACTTCCATTACCTACTGTCACTTTTTTAGTACCTCCATATTCAGATAAGTAGGTAATGTTGTTTGGATCACTGGAAACATGATTGGAAGCCCCACTGTCCATGTACCATCTGGAATCTGCAACAGACTCGGGAGTGGCCAAGAAGGGATTGGTTTGGGCTACCATCAGGGCTTGATTGAGTGGTAGGTGTTGGTTATCAAACATCTGCCTTGGAGCTTGACTTCTATTGTTCTATGGTATATTCTGATTAGGAGTGAAATTTCTGTTAAGCAGTTTGTAACAAGTGAGGGCAGTGTGGCCTTGTTTGAAGCAGATTTGGCGAGTGGGTCTGTTGTTATTGGCACCACTCCATCGACCCCTGCCTCGGCCATGCCCATTTCCTCTCTGTCCATTGTTTTGAAACGGAGGTCGAGTGTTGGGGTTGTGCTGCTTGTTTCCATTGTGGGACTGATTGTTGTTGTGGCTTGTTGTGAGATTGACTAGAGGACTAGCTAGAGGCTCCTGGCATTCCTTCTGGTTGTTGATCGACCTATGTAACAGCTCCATAAGCTGGATTTGTGACTGATTCTCCTTGCACAGTCATCATCGGAGGACACACATCTTATCCGGTCAAATGTCCTTCTAATTGGTAGCTTCTCAGGATAGGTAAGGTAAAGATTCTTCCAAAGAAGGAAGTTTCCACGGTCTAGCTTGATCATGGTGATCTGGTTAAGGAGCTGGTTTAGCAGCGGGCTACTGTAGGTGAGGCTGGTGAAGGGACTGCTGCTGTTGGAGGAATTTAAGGAGGCGTTTGCCATAGGCTCTGATACCAGGTCAAATACATAGTTTATATTGAATATAGCATTGAGTATAGCAGAGAGAGTAGCCTGGAGAATTAATTCTTTGTATATTTCCCAATGAATAAATTTGCAGATATCTAGGTATACATTTATACAGAGAAGATGAATAGCCAATGGGTTGTACAAAAGACAAAAATTACAAAATCCAAATAAAGGACCACATGTTTACAGTTGTGATTTGCAACGGTCTGGCAGAGAGAGGTATTAGGCTATTGGTTGTTTGGTTGTAGGTTGTGGACTGTTGAGCTGAGAAATTGTTGGGCTATGGTTCTCCTTCAAACAACCAGTTGGTTGATCAATTATGTCAGTTTTTTGTCTCAGCTGGTGAAAGAATGGGAAATGAAGAGTCTCCTAAGAAGAGAATAAAAAGGCAACCAGAAAAAGAAGAAGAAAACTATAATAGGTGGGAGGAAAAAACGAAAACAGTGAAAAGAACAAAAAAAGAGAATAAGAGAGAAGAGAGTGAAAAAATAAAAGGGTATTTGGCTCACTGATAACTTGTAGAAATACAAGTTATTTATACTGTTTTATTTAGATATTGCGGCCAAAAGGAAGGAATGTTGCGTCAATTATATGAAAATTAGCTAAGAAATGTGAGAATTATAAATTGTCGTCAATACACCCACTAACACCATTGCGATCGTAGAAAATAATATTTCAAGTCTGTTTTGCAAGAAATCAAGTCACCGTATGCATTCATGGCTCAAGATAAAAAGAACAACGCATCTACGTCGCATTGCGCCCATCATTCAGGAATGAATAGACGATCAACGCAATGACGGCGCATGCGAAAATCGATCAAGAGCTAAGCAATCAACGCAATCTCAACCGCATGCGGTAATAAAAAACAACACTGCATGCGGGCAAACGATCGAAGATGTGAAAGAACAATGCAATTGCGGAGGATTCTGACGCGTGTACAGCTGACCGTTGTACATTTCTGACGGGATTGATTGCGTAACAGAAGGAATATTCCCTCTACCATTTCTGGAATTTCCTTAACAATACAATGGGGACCACAATACAGAGAGTCAAAGCTTAGCCTATAAATAGCTCCGGCCATTCCACTGAGAAATTATGCTTGAATATAAAGAAAAGTGTATATACTGATCTGAGAGAGAGACTGGTTGAGCGACTAATCAGAGTAGATCCGGGAAGAATTAAGAGACAAGGTCGAGAGGTGAGTCTCAGGACAAGAATCCTTCTAATCCCCAACGTTGAAGCTCTGTACGAAGGTCACTTCTACTGGACGAGCAAGCTTGAGAGGGAAGCTCTTCTCTTCATCTACTCCACACGTCGGCAAGCAAAACCACCGTCCAGATCTGTGTCAGGACGTTGACACTCTTCTGTATTTGTTTCTATCTCTTTATCATCAATTGTATTCATCTTCTTAGTCTATCATTCACACCATGTATCAGATGCTTAATTCTATAATTAAATGTTATGATCTTTTTCATCTCCTCTCTTTGCCTATTTCCGTTCATCCATATTTCACTTTCTCCACGATGTTTTCTTAATCCCTTGGATAATTAGCAATAAATGAGCAAATGAATTAATTGGGTTAAGGAAATAATTAAATTTAGTCAAAGCATGCTAGACGACATCTTCACCTGTGAGAGCAGAAGTGAAGATGTCATTCCACCTATCGAGAGAGGGTTGGAAGAATGCGTTCACTAAAGTGAGAAGTACTTCCAAAGATGGAAGCAACCTTGCGTTCACAACGTTCATCCCTATTTCACCATAGAGATATGGGAACGCGGCCAATCACTGAGAGGTGTACGCCAAGGGAAAGTGGAACCTTAGTTGTATCTTTAACGCAATTAACATGCGATGTTTTTACTAATTATTCTTTCTCCTTCTGATTAATTCACTAAGCCTTGCCATCGCATACCACGATCCTTTGTATAAACTTCACAGTCAGTCTCGAACTCAGCATCATGTATATCATGTATCTTGTGTCTTGCATCACATTAGCTTAGGTTTAGTGCACTTTATTTTATTACCGCAACTTTAGTTTATCTGCACAATTTTACTTTACCGCAATTTATTTTCTGTACAAACACACAATCTTTATTAATTGTAAAAATCGGCCGCATATATCACAAATGTAACACATTAATGACAATAATCCCTGTGTTCGACCTTGGATAACTTCGAGAAACTTGCATTGGAATTATACTTGGTTTCAGCGCAAGGAAACTTGTGACAACGCATAGCATACTACAAGCATTTAGTTAACAATGCATATATCTAGAAGTAGTATCGCATAAAGTGTAAATAAGCATAACACAGCATCCACACTCCATCTCCATCTTTCCAATTCATCAAGTTTATGGCAACATGAACTTGTATGATTCGCATTCATCATTATCCATATTTGTCCACATGCTTATTTAAAAGAACATCAAATTCAGCGTTACACTCACCAACATAAGTTGGTTTGAGTTGATACGCATTACCAACCCAATATTTGAGCTACCGACTTAAAACATTGATTGAATTGAGTTGGTTATTTTTATCAACTCACCCAAACTCTCACCCTTCCAAGGTTTTTAATTACTGCACGATGTCTAATATTGCCGCATGTCGATGACCAATTCTGACGATCACCTTCACGTGTTTCACTTTGGGCTTTAACAACCACTTCCAACGACAGCTCTATACGACTAACTATGAAGACCTCCTCTCAACGATTTCAACTTTGGGTTTTGGCAACCACTTCCATCGAAAACTCTAACGAAGACTACCTTCGATGATCAACTCCCATGACAACTACATCTGACGACCAACATCGAAATTCATCTTAGGCAACCAGTTCCAGTGAAAATCAGCTCTAATGATCAACTCCAGTGACGACAACCAACTCAAATGATCAATTTGGACAACCAACTCTGACGATCACCTTGAACAACTCCAATCATTTATCTTCCATGATTAACTTATACTAAAAGGAAAAAAAAAAAAAACAAAAGAAAGAAAATAAAAGTATCTTTAAATACAAAATTAAGATTATCAATTTATAGTATTAGTTTTCAAGGATGATCGTTCATTCTTAAGAAGTATAGTCTACATCTATTTAATAGGATTAACTAACTAGAATATAAACAATATTTTTCTTTATATATCGTAAGATTCGTTGAATAGAAAAATAAGTGAGATTCGTTGAATATAAAAATAATATTCATAAAATGATGTATAATGTGTAATACAAATAATATGTCAATTGAGATCTCAATTTTATTAATAATTATTTTTTTAATAATTATTCCTGAAAAATCTTATATTATTGTTATTATATTTTTGTTTAATTTTCTATGTTTAAAAACCGTCCAAATTTTTATTAACATTGTTATTTTTAAAACTTCTTAATTAGAAGAATAAGGTTATTTTGAAAGATTGTACTTTTATTCCTCTTTACTTTTTTCTAATACAACAATAATAAATTCAAAAAAATCCTAGATATGTCTAGATTTAAAAGTTTTGATAAAAGTATCGTTAAAATATCGATTTCAATAATATTTCTAAGAAATAATAGAAACAAAAAAAAAATCGAAAATAAACAAAATTTATGATTTTATTATTTATATTAATAACATTTAGATAAATTATATTTTATATTTAGTAAAATTATAATAAACGATGAAAATATAAAAAAAAAAATCGATTTATCGAGAAATTGTAAAAATACCTAAAAAAAATAGAGGGAAATATCGATTTTTGTGAGGATATGGTACTGATTTCAAAGAGGGAAGAGATTTTATTTTGATAGTACCCCAAGAAAGAGAGGGGAAAAAAAGAACAAAATTCGAAATGAGCAAGTGTTTGAAGTGGCATTTGTGGTAGTCCGTCCATGTGTCCCCTACCTCTCTCATGCATCTCACCACCTGTTCCTCAAAACTAATCACCATTTTCACTCTTTCAGTTCTGTTCCAAAATAATGCGATAAATAATTTTGGAAACAACGATCAGAAGGCTAACTTAATCAACAAGCTATTAAGCAGAAAATGAACAATCTAAGTTAGAGACATTACTAATTTTTGGAGTATGAACAAACCAAAAAACAGTAGCATCATCTCCTCAAAAGCTAAAATATATATACACACATATATGCACAAGCTGGAGAATAGTGTTGTATTAGCACGGATTGCAAAAACGCCGACTCAGGTACACAAGATGCCAAGTAAGAGCCATGAGAGTGAGCAGATTTAACAAGGATGAATATGAATTCAGCTTCTTTAGCCTCTTATTCAACCCCACTATTCTAGACTTCACCACTTCTCGGTCTACCACTTGTGTGGGTGTGGTGGTTGTGATTGCTGGGGGACTATCATTCACATTCCCAATCCCTGGCTCACCGCCTATATCCTCTATTCCTCGTCCTTCTTCCTTTTCAATTTTTAATCTCTCAAACATTACCTGCACAGCATTAAATACACAAAATTAATGTTGTAATTAGGGGTCGCATTCAAACTGAATCTTTCTAAAGAGAGAAAGGAACCGAACCGAAAACTCCGCCCAACCCAAAAATGCAGTCTCCGATTGGAAGAAAATACCTTGGTGGCTCGAGGCTCCATGTAGAGAAAGTTGGCAAAAATCATGAAAAGTGCTGCCACAAGTACGTATCCTTGAACAATTTCAGCATTTTTTGGAATTGGAAACTTCCATTCTGCGCGTCTGAATAAATGCCCAAATAGAGCCATCCCAATTGAGGAAGCCATGGCCTTAAAATACACGGGATATATCTTGCTCTGTACCACAGCCAACTGCTGCCTTGGCAGCACACTCGCCAGCACATAGCTAGAAATGAAGGTAACCCACACGCCCATTCCCAAAGCCATAGCAAATCCCAACAGACCCAACACATCCGTACCAAAACCCAAGTGCCTAAATGAATACTTTATTACCTTTACCCCTCTATCAACTATGCCCATCAGATTCTGCTTCAGCCTGTTTTCCCCCGTTTTGATCTTCTCTCCTGTCTCCCTTGCCAGCCGTTCAGCACCTTCCACAACGTCCTCTTCTCTTGATTTGGCTTCTTTCACTGTCTTCTTTGCACCCTCTTTCCATTCACGTGCTTTCCCCAAAACAGCCTCTTTCGTTTGGTGGGATTTGTCTGAAATTGTGTCTTTGGCTTCATCAAATGCATCGGCGACAGCCTCTCCAACATCGTGGGCCTCCTGCACCGTTTCGGAAACCATCACTTTAGCTTTCTCCACAGCGCTGGCTACCTTATGCTTACATTTTCCGTAGACATCGCAAATAAGATCTCTGGTGCGGTGGCTTTCGGAATCTTTGACATCTTGGTCGGGTTGGGAAGAGATGGAAACTTTAGTATTGTGTTGATCTTGGTCGCCATACTCGACCACAACCACTCGATGGCCTTCTTTAACAATAACATCTTGTTGCGAAGGAGGGGGAGACCAGAGTCCTGCGGCAGACAAAGTAGTGACGATGAGACACAGAGCAAATAGGTTGGTCATGTTGAAGTTGAAGCTTGAAGACAAGATGTGGATGAAGACTTGAAACACATTTATTTATTAAGGAGGAAAGGAGTGATGGACGCGTAGTGCATATAGAGAGACAAATGTTTCGATATTACACTTCAACGTGTGCAAATTCGGGTAAGAAGAATAAGATTTGATTGCTCTGATCGGACACGTGTTATCATTTCTTTGTACCCTCAACTGATAATGATGTGCAATCCACACTGCCCAAGAAATTTATTGTACTAGAGTGGTATGAAATATTCTCCTGAATTATGTACAGTTTATGTAAAATAAATAAATAATAAATTATTTAATGATGGAGGCTTATAAAATAAATTAATAAATCACGTGTGAGTTAGTATTAGAGTACTAGATTTTTCATACTCGTTCCCGTCCTTCTCATATAGAATTGTAAATTCATTAGGAGTAATGACCAGTTGCACTAAATATCATGTTTCCCACCTCTTTACCATATAAATAAAAATAAAATTATCGCAAGGTAATATATCATTAGGAGCAGCTTGGGATGTAAAGATGGATGTATCCCACCCGCACCCAAGTTTTTTCCATTCATTATTCACAAGCATTGATTCATGAAGGACAAATGTCGGCTATGAGAAAGGCAACCTCAACAAACTCGCCAGTGGCACCCCCACATTTAAAAACAATATCAGTTTGATTACAGAAAGGAAGAAGACAAAGATGACAGCCCAAGAGACTTTTTGTATTTTCCTATATTTTGCACTGATACAGAGGAGGACATTAATATCCGTTTGTACAAAGAACCCTTAGGGTTTAATTTACACAAATAATAAAGAATAAAAGAATGAATATGCTCACAACAAATTTCCAAGTGTCAGCCTTTCATAGGATATTGAATAACCGAAAATGGATTGGCTAAATAGCCTTTTCTTCCTATTTTAATATTCTTCAAATCCTTGTTGGATTGATGATTTGGTGGAGCCTTGCTTAGGTGTCTGGATGCTATTACTTGATTGGTCCTTGCATTCTCCTATTCTAACATCCCCCTCAAACTCGTGGGGAGTTCTACAACACAGAGTTTGCTTCGAAGTAGTTGAAAGTGAGACTGTGTCAATGGTTTCGTTAAGCAGTCAGCAATCTAATTAGATGAAGGGATGTACCTGACTTCAAAATGGCCACTGACAACTTGATCTCGTACAAAATGGACATCGAGCTCAATGTGCTTCATTCGAGCATGAAACACAGGGTTTGATGCTAAAGCTCCAACACTAATGTTGTCACACCATAGTATCGGTTTGTAGGTCTGTTGAACTTGTAGTTCAGTGAGCAGTTGTTTAAGCCAAATGATTTTTGTTATGGTGTGAGCTAGTGCTCGGTACTTGGACTCTGTGTTGGATCTAGCAACTACTGTTTTCTTTTTAGAGGAACAAGAGACAAGGTCGTTGCCAACATACACACAGTAGGCTGCAATAGACTTCCTATCATCAACATTGGAGGCCCAATTAGCATCCGAATAAGTTGTGAGTTGTAGGTCAGTGCTTGATTGGAACAGAAGACTATAATGTCTGGTAGCACTGACATACCGAAGGACTCGTTTGGTGGCCTACCAATGTACATCAGTAGGTGCTTTCAGGAACTGACTCATATGGTTGACAATGTAAGCTATGTTCGGTCTAGTGTTTGTCAAGTATTAAAGCACGCCAATGATACTTCTAAACAGATATGGATCAGTCAGCAGTTGTCCATCAGTTAGAGATAGATGTTTACCTACTGTGCAGGGAGAAGATACTGACTTTAGATCAGTGAGTCCAAGTTTGTGGAGTAAATCTTCCACATACTTTGCCTGATTAAGTATGAAGCCAGACTTGAGATAGTGCACTTGGATGCCCAAAAAGTATGTGAGACGACCAAGATCCTTCAGTGCAAATTTGCTGTCAAAAAGTTGGATGAGTTGAGATATAACCCGAGTATTATTGCCTGTGATTATCAGATCATCTACATATCAGAAAAATGACAGTCTCCCGAGTGTGAAAAGTGTACAAGGAGTTATCTGCCTTTGTAGCTTTGAACCCCCAATTGACTAAACCATTTCCAAGTGTGTTGCTCCATGCCCAAGGGGCTTGTTTCAAGCCATAAATAGCTTTATTTAACCTGCATACATAGTCTGGATGGTCAGTACTAACATATCCAGTAGGTTGCTTCATGTATACTTCCTCTTGTAAGTTGCCATTTAAGAAGGCGTTATTGAAATCAAGTTGGCGAATCTCCCATCCTCTTGAGACTGTTATGCTGAGTACTACTCTAATTGTGGATGCCTTTACAACTAGACTGAATGTCTCAAAAAAGTCTATCCCTTGATGCTGATGAAAACCCTTGGCAACCAAGCGAGCTTTGTACTTGTCAATAGAGCCATCTGGACGTTTTTTTCAGTCTGAATATCTACTTATTGCCCAAGACATTGTATGAATCAGATGGTGGTACAAGTTGCCAAGTGTTTCTTTGAACTAGTGCTTGGTACTCATCATCCATAGCGGCTCTCCATTGAGGTGTACTAAGTGCTTCTTTGACTCTCGTCGGTTCTGTAATGGTCCAGTCAGTTTTGGTTGCAAGTAGTAGTTTAGGCTTAAAGATTCCAGCCTTTGCTCTAGTGACCATTGGATGTGTTGGTTGAATTGGATCTAAGGGCTGTAAACGCTCAGTCGTGGTAGTGGTTTGTTGAGGAGGTGGGATTGGGGTGGAGTGATCTGTCTGGGAAGGAGCAGGGCTTGTATGGGATGGTGAACTGGTTGTGTGAGGTGGATCACTATTGGAATATGGAGTAATGGGACTGTCAGGTTGTGGGATATAAGATATAAAAGGTATGTCTTGGCTTGAGTGATTAGTCGATGGTTCTGATAGGATAGGCTGACTAGTAGAGTTGAGAGACAGATTGGAGGTAGAGTGATGTTGGATGTGGTTTGCAACAGATCGGGTAAGGCTTGGACAAGACGAGAGGGAATTTGGATAGGCAATGATGGAGAGCTGACTTTTGAAGGATCATTGATCACTGAAAACCAGTAGAGAAGGGAAATTCAGTCTCATTAAACATAAAATTTCGAGAGATATACACCTTACCTGACTTAGCTAGGCACTGATGACCTTTATGAAGTATGCTTGGGCCTAGATATACACACTTTTCAGAATGATACTGAAATTTATGCTGTTGATATGGTCGGATGCAGGGAAAACATGCACAACCGAACATTCTTAACTTGGTGATGTCTAACACTCGGTTAAAACAGTAGTTGTGTTGGAGACTGTCCTTGCAACACAGAGGTGGGTAAGCCATTGATTAGGATGTTGGCATTGGCAAACGCATCCCATCAATACTGATACAGCATGGAAGCTTGAGCGAGGAGAGTGAGCCCTATTTCAACTAAGTGTCTGTGTTTTCACTCCACTCTTCCATTTTGTGCTGAGATGTAGGGACAGAAGTATCTATTTACAATGCTAAGAGAAGAGCGTAGCTGATGTATTTTTGTAAACTCAGTGCTATTATCTGATTGAAAGACCTTTATTGTAGTATCAAACTGATTTTTTACTACTTGAATGATATGGTTAAAGGCTGCCAGTGCATCCAATTTTTGTTTAAGTGGATATGTCCACAGAAATCGACTATAATCCTCTAAAAATGGAACATAATATCGAAACCTACTGTTTGGAGCTGGTCCTCATACATCAGAGTAGATTAGTTCAAAACTGTTTTTAGTTCTAGAATCAAATAAAGGAAATGGAAGAAAGTGTGACTTGCCCAGCTGATATGAATCACAAAACAACTGTTTTTCATTAACTTTGATCGACTGTTTACACTGATTTAGTATGATTTTCAAAATTTTGGAAGAGGGATGACCTAATCTCTTGTGCCACAGATCAGTTGACTCAACAACATTAACACTGATATTTGACAGGTACAGAACTTTGGAGCTATTATTTTTGTCCAATGATTTGGGATTGTCTGATCTTCTAAGCTTCAAAATGTCATGTGGTTGAACTGTCGTCTCCCCAAGCTGATAGAGGCCATCCTTAAGTGTGCCTTTCACCAGAGTATTGCCCGTACGTTTGTCCTTTATCAAGCAGCAAGTTCCATGAAATTCCACAAAAATGTCATTGTCTTGAGTTAGTCTAGAGATGCTTACTAAGTTCTTTGCAATTGATGGTACATAAAAGACATCTTCTAAACTAAGTACACACTGTCCTGATTTTAAGCTTGAATTACCTACAGTAGATATGCATAACTATTCACCATTGCCAACTGTCACTAGATTAATACCTGAGTATTCAGATGGATTGGCAATGTGTGTTGGATCAGCTATGACATGGTTAGTAGCACCACTATCTGCATACCAGTTGACATCATTGGGATTCTCAGGTGTAGCAAGGAATGGATTGGTGGGGTATAAAGTCCTGAAGGCTGAAGAAGTGTTGTTGGACGGTTGTTAATGTCCAGGTCCTTTGCTTTGATTAGCATTAAGAACGTATTCCCGATTGAACCGTTGGTAACAGACATCAGCTGAGTGACCATACTTGGAGCACACTTGACATGTTGGGCGATTTCCCCTACCACGACCTCTGCCTCGATTGCCTCCTCCATTGTTGGGGTAGTTGGGTTTAGAGTTGTTCTGTTGATATTTCCCATTGCCTTGATTAACATTGTGACTATTGGATTTGGTATTACCATTGCCCCTGCCAAACATGACATTCACAGATGGATTTCCTAAGAACTAACTAACATTTTGGCATAATTTTGATGCTCCAACCTTTTCTCAAAGGAAAGGAGCTCTGATTGCATATCCAACCAGGATATGTCAGGCTTACTTTGAATTACAACAACAATAGGGTTATACTCTTCATCTAAACTAAGACTTGTAAAATTAGGTTTCGAGAGGATATCGAGCTGCCTGCTTGAGCTAAGTTGTCTGAGTGTAGCTTCATTAGTTTGAGATATTCAGACATAGATGAGTTGTCCTTGTGTGTTTGCTAGAATACTTGTCGAAAATAGTCCTCCTTAGCTCGTGACTGGACACCAAATAGAGCGTGAATGGCATCCACAACACCTTAGCATTCTCAAATCCCATTAGTTGAACGGCAACTTCTAGTGCCATTGAATTGTAGAGCCACCCTAATAATAATTGATCTGCTGTAATCCATGCCTCATAAAGGGGATTCAGCATCTGCTCACTTGTGGAGCTGGACGAACTTCCCGATGGGTCAGGGACAGTGGCCGTTGCCTCATGAACTAATATGCCTTCTGTTGGGAGGGAACAAACATGGGAGGGCAGATTTTTGTACCTAATAGGTGGCCTTCTAGTCGGTACCCTTGGAGAATTGGCAATGCCAATGTCTTCCAAAGCATAAAGTTCCCCCGTTCGAGTTTGGTGCTAGCGATTTGGTTGAGAAGTTGATTCAGGGGCGGTGTGCTAAACTTTGTAGTCTCAGTCCCGGTGGTGTTCATGCCTGAGCGAGCGGCGTTGGCCATTAAAGAAGGCTCTGATACCAAGTTTGATTATAGAAAGGAAGAAAATAGAGATGGCAGCCCAAGAGACTTTTGTATTTTCCTATATTTTGCACTGACATAGAGGAGGACATTTATATCCGTTTGTACAAAGAACCCTTAGGGTTTAATTTACACAAATAATAAAGAATAAAAGATTGAATATGCTCACAACAAATTTCCAAGTGTCAGCCTTTCATAGGATGTTGAATAACCGAAAATGGATTGGCTAAATAGCCTTTTCTTCCTATTTTAATATTCTCCAAATCCTTGTTGATGATTTGGTGGAGCCTTGCTTAGGTGTTTGGATGCTATTACTTGATTGGTCTTTGCATTCTTCTATTCTAACAATATCCCAATTCCAATTTCAATTTAAAAGCAAAATTAATTTTGAAGAAAATAAATAGTTGGGGACCGTTTATTTATTTATTTATTATTTTTTTTTGTAAGGTAAATAGCCGAAATCTTAGATACTCAGAATCATAGATATACAGAATTATAGATATCTGTCATCTTTAGATTATTTTGTATGTTTTGTAGGAATATTTTTGTAGATATCTAAGAATATTTTGATATCCGTGTTAATTTCATAAGATTTCTACTCATAAATGTATTAAATTTATATAATTTTTCAAGAATGCCTTTACAACTATTTATTAATTTATAATTAATTTAAACTTATATAACATATTTGTTTTGATGAATTTGAATTTCTTTACCTTAATACAATTTATATTATTTTATTTTTCTCAACAAGGTAATATATCATAGTTTACAATTTTTTACAAAAGAAATGTGTGATATCAGGACATCTTACATTATCGCAAAATAAACACAGTAATCTATATGTCAACTCCATAAAGATATAGGATGTTTGCGAAATATTGTCATTTGATTTGAAGAGATGCATGAGAGAAGTGGGGGACACGTGGAGGGATAACCACAAATGCCACGTCAAACAATCACTCATTTCGAATTTTGTTATGTTTGTTATGGAGTTTTATCTAAATGATCATAAAGAAAGAGATCTATTTGGCGGTGTATGCCTTTCCTTCTTTAAAATCAGCACCGTCTCATTCTTCCTTTCCTTATTCCTTACCTTTGAGTTGGCTACCAATGCAAGGCATTTGAAGTACTTGCAATAATAGCAAAGGACTATAAATAAATTATATATTTACCATGTTGGAAAAAGTACTTACTTCTATAACGGAAAAAAAATAATAATAGAAAAGTTAAAAGAAAATTATAAGACTAGAAAGACACAAAAATTTACGTGGATAATTCCAAATTAAAAAAAAAATGTCTAAAAAGGACAAAATTAACAACTAATAAAATCTAAAACGACAAAGTCAGAACAGGAGACAATATTTAGGCCAAAAGTAATGCCTTACGACCAAAAATGCCCAAAACCTAGAGGCTCGATCTTGGCCAAAGTCGAGGTCAACCCCAATGAATAACCCCATGGAAATTGCTACTCACAAGCTCGACCCAATACGATTAAGGAGACATTCTTACATTGTTTCGAAACCTTATCTATGAGGATCTAGGATCAACACACCTATAAATATACTATTATAGCTTTAGAGAAGATAAGTTCATTCTTCATACTCAAATTCTTAGCTTTCAACCTTTTTTTATTCTCTAACTTAAACATCAAAACGTGTTTGGTAAATATCACATCGGTATGTAGGTCTACATTTGCTTTGCAGGTCATATTTTTCTCTTTTTCAAATAAATTTACTGTTGTTGTCTAGATCCCATTTTTTTATCCACTTTTGATATCAATATTTAGTACATCAACAATCATTTAAAATAATGTATAATATAATATAGTTGTTCCATTACATATGCAAAGATAATAGTGAAATTATTAGATCTGATTATCGTCTACAAATATGAATTTTGGACACCTTAATCATTTAAAAAAAACAATTAGATCTAAAGTTTATTGGACAGTTGCAAAGATGTTAAAAAATAATAGTGAAATTAGGCCCATAGTTTACAAATATGAATTTTGCAGGAAATGGCAAAATAACAAGCCCACATTGAAATAGTTGGATGACCAAAATGCCCTCACAATTGAAAATGCATGATTGCATCTGATTATCGTCTGATTGCCATCTGATTACCATCTGATTATCCAATGATATCAGTTACTAACTGATTGTTATCTTATTATTATCCGATTGTTATCTGATTACTATCTTATACTGATTGTTAATGATATTGATTTACTAGCTAATTATTGTGTAATCATTATTTGATATTGATTGTTATCTTATTGCCAATTGTACCGATGGTTATCTGATTGTTGTATGATACTTTCTGATATTGCTTGTCAATGATATTGATTTCTCTTTTATTGTTGTCCAATGACTATCTGATACTAACCGCCAATGATATCGATTACTATTTCATGAAGATTACTATTTATTTTCCTTCCATTTGGCTTGAGATGTAATTAAAGAGCAATAATTGTTGGTAGCTTATGATGTTGCCTTCTGATTAACTTTTTTTTCACATAGTTGGTACTAATATTACCTTCTGATTGCTTATTGATTACCATCTATCACCTTCTATTTTTTGTATTAGTTAGTAGTTTTTTGTAGCTATTTGATTTTATTTCTAATTGACATTTGATTACATTCTATTTTTGTCACATGGTTAGTAGTTCCTGATATGGTCATCTAATTACCTCTTATTGCTTTCTTATATTAATATCTGATTCATTCTCTCTTTCTTTTTACATTGTTGAGAATAGAGTGCAAATAGGGAGATCTTCACAAGATTAGCCTAAAGTGGAGAATGAAAACCAAAAGAAATTTGAAATGTTTTTCTTTGGAAGATTTTTTGACTTTGATGTTAGACTTCATGCTTTTTATTGATAACATACTGAACAATGTTATATATTATTGTTATTTATACTTTAGGTTAAACTTTCATAGTAGCACATAGTTTTTTTTTTTTTTTTTTTTTTTTTTTTTTTTTAATGCACTAAACTGGAAAGCCACCATGGATGAAAAGTTATTATCAAAATTTTGTGTATTGCATATCTATCACCGTTATATCACATTTCTATTTAGGACGTTGATATATCTTCACTTAGTAATCTATTACATTGATATACGATGTTTTAATAGGGTACAACTCATTGGGTATCACTTAGTAATCTATCAAAATTGTGTATAACTTCTTGGGTATATTATTAGTAATCACTTATCGGATATTATTTAACAATCTATCACATTGATAGTAAGTACTTTATGAGGGGAGATCATAATACCAACTATGAAATTAAAAGATACAAATCTACACATTTTATCAGCCATGACAATCAGATATCAATCACAAGACAATTAAATAAAAATCACAAAGTACTTAATATCTAATGTCACATGGCAACCAAATATCAATCAGATAGCAATCACATAGAAATTCGAAAAAAAATTAGATATCAATTCGATAAATGTCATATTTGCATACTCTTTGCCTTTAAATAGTGGTTAATTTAGGTGAAATTTTGGCATAAGGCATGTCATTAAAACCCTAAAATTTCCTAATTTAGTAAAAATAAGTTACTACATGTTTAAAAATTATTTTATTTGATTGCTATTTCATTTATGTGTGATGGATATTGGATAATGAATGTTATTTGATACTGATTGTTATCTGATTACTACCTTATTGTTATCTTATATTAATTATTAATGATATTGATTTGCATCTGATAAAAAACTAATGTTGATTCCTGCATCATTTGACAATCAATTTAGACAAAAAAAAAAAAGGGGGGGGGGCATGAAGTTGATGCTTAAACCAACAAAAACGAGTCAAAGATCAAATCTTAATTTTCTCAAATCATGAAGGTGTTGGAGTTTATTTCCTAAATCTCATATTTCTTGTAGTTTGTAAATACAAATTACATATATAATAAAATAAGAGGTACTTTATTGATGTTTAGACTGCATTAATTCAATCCAATAAACTAAGATCCAAGGTTATTTTATGAAATTTAAACATGTATGTGGAGACATACAGGTGGATCATGTTTAAGTGATAACCTAAATGGCCCGTAGTAGATCGATAAGGTTGAATACCTTATCTTAGGTGACACTATGAATACGGCCTATTTTGTAGATGTTACAATTGTTGTAAAGTGCTATAAATGATCAGATCCTGATCATGCACATGAAGACATGCGAGCGAGAGTATTCTATACAAAGAGTTTATATAAGACTTGACCACGAAATGAATAGTCTCTCTATATAACACCATTACTGAATAGACTTACATTTCACTAAGATGACCATAGGTGACTTGACCTTAATCTTGAGTGAGTTTTGAACTCCTATTTATGAGGGCAATCCTTTACTTTGTATGGGTAAAAGTGGCATTGTTAGTCAACTAAACAAGTCTACTATTTTGGAGATCTGTCCAAGTAGGGAGCTGGGAATACAACTACACAAAATGAAATCCAATCATTCTCGTCCTTAGGTAAAGTAGATAAATTGCTCCCTTAATAACTGATTCCGAGCCTTGAACATTGAGGCCTCAACCTCTCACTAGCTCAAGAGGTGTTAGTTTATAGTTGGACTATAAACTATTTGTTCATTATAAGAATCAATGGTACTTAAGATGTAACTTCCCACACCTTTTTATTTATTTATTAATAATGTAAAACTTTTCCTTTTTCAGTAATTGTCCTTAGTTGAATGACATGTTTGGAATTTTGAATTTAAAGTATAAGTGCGAGGATTTAAGTGTTGTCGTGGAAATTATTCAAGAATTATTCAATTTGAAAAGTTATGGCAGGAATTAATTATTTTTGGAAAAAGAAAAGGAATTAAATAGTATAAAGTGGGTTAAGGAAAGGATTTAATTAGAGTTATACTATTTTCCATTTATTATTGTTATTATTATTATTATTATTAGTATTAGTATTTTTTTAAAATAAAAAGGATCCCCCCTCACGCCTTCTCCCTCACGAGACCCCTCCCCCTCCCCGTTTTCTACTTCCTTGTCGTCTTCACGCCGACTGTCGTGCCTCTCAGTCGTCCAATCGCCGCCGTTCATGAGTTCCGGCTGGTCAAACACGCTTGCCAGTCGCCCAGCTCTCCAGCCTCGCTTTCCTTGTCGTCTTCACGCCGACGCTACGCCTCTCGCCATTAGTCGCACTACTGTTCAACCCCAGCATGCCGTTTTTCGCCCAGGTCCAAGCCTAGCCACCGGATCTGTGTGTCCACCACCCTGCTGTCGCCCCCTGTTCGCCGTCCGCCACCATCGTCATCTTTGGGTTTCGCCGGATCTGGTAGTTTTAGGTAGGTCCTTTTGTGAAGTTTTGGGTAGAAGCTTAGGCCCATTTAAGTTTGGAATGAAGGTTGACTTTATTCGAATTATTTTTGGCTTTAGATTTGAATCTAGGAAACTGTTGGAGTGGTTGTCCCGTGGGTTCGAGATCGTTCGACAAGAGTTTTGGTAAGAATTATGATCCTTATTGTTGGTTTGTGGGCACACTTTCATTACTGAATTAAGTTGACTTGTATCTCTAAGTTTCCAAGTTGTCCTCCATGGGAGTTAAATCTGTTGAAGGAGTTTTTGGAGTGGTTGTTAATCAAGTTCCTTGGGGTCGTTTCTTCAAATCGAGGTCATCGTTTGGTTGTCGGAGTTTATCTGTGGAATTTCGATTAAGGTAGGTAATCTTACCATTGGAACTGCCAACGGGCCAGGTTTTTTTTTTTTTTTTATTTGTATGCTCACGTGATAAGTGAAGTTATATTGCCATGTTGACTGATAGTAATGAACTGAATCAAGTATGTTTTGGCACGGGTTCTATTTTGTTTAAAGATACGCCTAGGTACTCGATCGTTAGTATTGTAATGTGGTTTCAAATGTTGATATCTGATCTGCTGGTATTGGGGCATAACTTGCATGCTGTGGAATTATGATGTAAGGTATATATGATGTAGTATGATATGTTGTTAATAATCATGTGTATGTGATGGAGCCATAGTATCAAGGATTCTTATGTATGCTATAGAATTATACAATGTTGATTCTTAGAACGTTGAGACTATGTGAATATCCTCATTGATTAGTTAGATGCTCACCAGTTTGTGTTTCCTTCGGGATTCATCAATATTTTGTGTTTTCCTTCGGATTCACCAGTTTTATGTTTCCTTCGGGATTCACCAGTTTTGTGTTTTCCTTCGGGACTCACCAGTTTTTGTGTTTCCTTCGGGACTCACAGTTTGTGTTTCCTTTGGGATTCACCAATTGTGATTCCTTCGGGATTCACCAGTTTTGTGTTTCCTTCAGAATTCACCAGTTTGTGTTTCTCTTCGGGATTCACCAATTTGTGTTCCCTTCGGGGTTCACAGTTTTGTGGGGCATACTTAACTATAATAGAATAGGACTTCAGTCTCTCGTTTGTCCTATTTATTTATGTGCTATAGGTGGGTATCTAGAGGACATAGATGCCTAAGCCAGACCCTAGTGGTGGGGTTACTTAATGAGTAATTTCATGCTCATTCTTTCCTATTGTTGATTGTTTCAGGTAAGGGTAGAGATGCACCGGCAATGGCTTAGCGGAATTCGTGATCGTGCCACTGGGACTAGTTTTTACGCTTCCGCATCATGACATTTAGAGCCCTTATTTTTCCCTTAAATGTTAGTTTTATAAACTTATTATTAAGATTACTTCTTTTATATACTTTTAATAGTCTTTTTACGAATTATGGGTATCCTATTATTGTTTTTAACAATTGCATTTAATAAATTTCTTTTGAACTTCTCTTATTTAATTAACATTTATTTCGACATAATTGAGCGTCGTTTTAAATTCTATGCATGCATTTATTTTAGTAACGACCTAACCTAAGTTCTAGGGGGTTGGGTCATTACAGTTGGTATCAGAGCCCATGTTTTAGGTTCTGTAGACTGACTTACTATGTAAGTCTAGATAGTCCCTGTGGCCAGTAACGGTTCCTCGTCATCGCAAGTATGTTCTACTAACGAAAGTTTCCATGTGGATATGGGGACAGTGATGTAGGGTTTTAAACGCATGATGTCTGAGAAAGGCCCAGAAATAGTTAGCTAACGTACGAATTTATGACAGGACATGGCACCTAAACGGTAGAACAAAGGGAAAACAGTTAAGGAAGGAAATACAAGCAAAGAGAGAGGGGAGTAATCATAACTATCAGCGGCGCCAATTCTGCCTATGACCCAAGTGGATGAAAAGGCAATGGAAGCCCAAATTAGTGAAGCTATTGCAACGCTCTGATGAGGAAGCTGCAGGAACTGATCCGTAGCATGATGGCAGAACAGCCTGCCCAGACTCAGGCTCAGGAGGAACCAGTGCCACCTGAGCCGTTACGACAAACCCGTTCGCAGAAACAAGAACACGCAGAGCCTGTCTCTCAAGGCCAAACATTTAAGGATTTCCGGAAGTATGACCCTCGCCCCTTTGATGGATCGTTAGGAGACCCCACCAAGGAAAACTGTGGTTGTCATCCATTGAGATAATTTTCCGTTTTTATGAGGTGCCCGAAAGAGCACAAACTGCAATTGCGCCGTCTTCATGCTGACTGGGTAACGCGGAAATCTGGTGGCATTCGGCAGAAAAATGATCGATATTGGAGGTGACCTCGCAACTTGGGAACAGTTTAAGGAACGTTTTTATGAGAAAGTACTTTTGGCCAACACCCGATACAATAAGCAGGCAGAATTCTTGAACCTGAAACAAGGCATTATGTCAGTGGAGGAGTATAAGAAAGAATTCGATAAGCTGTCTCAGTTTGCTTCTGAGCTTAGTGGCCACTAAGGCAGCGAGGACCGAGAGATTTATCCAGGCCTGAGGAGCGGGTTGTGAGGGATGGTGCATGCCTTGGATCTCAAGTCATATGCCACGACAATACGAGCCGCTATGAGGATTGATGCCGACTCCTAGGGGGGAGAAGAATACAGGAGGTCACTCGGGATTGGGACCTCCACAGGGCAGAAAAGGAAGGTTGAGCATAGGACTCTTGAACATCAGCAAAGGGGTTAGAACACAGTGCATGCTCCACATCAGTGGGGACAATAGAGTACCCAGTCTAGGAATGGCAGGAGGATAGACCAATATGCACCACTTGCAGTAAGCAACACTGGGGACATTGTTTAGACGGCTCTAGGAATTGTTTCCGATGTGGCCAAAAGGGACATATGGCAGATAGATGCCCAAGGAAGAATGCGCCTGAGCACAGGTTTCAGCCTGTAGGATCGTTCCAGGGAGGCCAAACTACCAGCAACAGCAGGGAAAGGTATTTTCTACCATTCGGCATGAGGCCGAGAAGTTAGGCACCGTGGTGACAGGTACACTTCCCATTTTGGGACACCATGCTCTTGTTTTATTTGACTCTGGTTCTTCGCACTCGTTTATATCTACTGTATTTGTAAGACACGCCATGTTAGACTCAGAACTATTTCCATTTGCATTGTCTATTTCCACTCCATCGGGAGAGATCATGTTAGCTACAGAAAAGATAAAAGCATGTCAGGTAGAGGTAGCCAACCGCGCATTAGATGTAACCCTGATAATTTTAGATATGCACGATTTTGATGTTATATTAGGCATGGATTGGTTAGCTGCTAACCATGCCAGCATAGATTGCTCTCGTAAGGAGGTTATCTTTAACCTTCCTACAGGAGCCAGTTTAAAGTTTAAAGGGGTTGGGACCGTAGTCCTACCCAAGGTGATATTCGCATTGAAGGCCAGTAGGGTATTTGACCAAGGAGCCTAGGGCTTTATGGCCAGTGTGGTAGACACCAAGGAGAATGAAGTTACCTTGACTTCGGAGCCAACAGTGAGGGATTTTCCAGATGTGTTTCCACAAGACCTTCCTAGATTCCCCCCACAATGGGAGATAGATTTTTCCATTGAATTGGAGCCAGGCACAACCCCTATTTCGAGGGCTCCGTACAAGATGGCCCCGGCAGAGTTCTCTTATACACATCTAGATGTGTATAAGAGACAGGTGGTAGACACCAGGGAGAATGAAGTTACCTTGACTTCGGAGCCAGTAGTGAGGGATTTTCCAGATGTGTTTCCAAAAGACCTTCTAGGATTGCCCCTGCAGCGGGAAATAGATTTTTCCATTGAATTGGAACCAGGCACAACCCCTATTTCTGTCTCTTATACACATCTAGATGTGTATAAGAGACAGGTACAGGATGGCCCCGGCAGAGTTGAAGGAACTGAAGGTCCAATTGCAGGAGTTGTTGGACAAGGGTTTCATTCGCCCTAGCGTGTCACCATGGGGTGCACCCGTTTTGTTTGTGAAAAAGAAGGATGGATCGTTACGTCTGTGCATTGACTATAGAGAGTTGAACAAGGTGACCGTCAAGAACAAATATCCCCTTCCCAGGATTGATGATTTGTTTGATCAGTTACAGGGAGCTACGGTATTCTCTAAGATTGACCTTCGGTCAGGTTACCACCAACTGAGGATAAAGGATAATGATATCTCCAAGAACAGCTTTCCGTTTGAGGTATGTCCTTTCTGAGGCATGTGGTATCCAGGGAAGGTGTCTTAGTGGATCCTACAAAGGTAGAGGCAGTTACGGGATGGGCTCGTCCAACCACGATCAGTGAGGTGCACAGCTTCCTGGGGTTAGCAGGCTATTACAGACGGTTCGTGAAGGATTTCTCTCGCATAGCCGCCCCATTAACTCAGTTGACCCGGAAGGGGGAAACATTTATTTGAAATGAGGCTTGTGAAAGCAGTTTTCAGGACCTCAAGCAGAGGTTGGTTTCAGCCCCAGTTTTCATAGTACCGGACGGATCAGGTGGTTTCGTCATTTTTCAGTGATGCATCCAAGAAAGGGTTGGGATGCGTATTGATGCAGTAGGGTAGAATAGTTGCTTACGCTTCACGTCAGCTGAAGAAGCACGAACAGAATTATCCCACGCATGACTTGAAGTTAGCAGCGGTGGTTTTTGCTCTTAAGATCTAGAGACATTACTTGTATGGAGAAAAGATACAAATCTTCACCGACCACAAGAGTTTGAAGTACTTTTTCACTTAGAAAGAGCTAAACATGAGGCAAAGAAGGTGGTTGGAACTAGTAAAGGATTATGACTGTGAAATTTTGTACCACCTGGGGAAAGCAAACGTAGTGGCAGATGCTTTAAGCAGAAAGGTGGCCCATTCCGCAGCTCTCATTACCGGACAGACTCACTTAGCAAGGAACTGGAGAGGGTAGAGATTGCAATAGTTGTGGGGAAGGTCGCGGCACAGTTAGCACAGTTGTCGGTGCAACCAAGCCTAAGGCAAAAGATTATTGATGTGCAGCGAGATGACCCTTATTTGGAGGAGAGAGTTCGTAGAGTGGAGTCAGGCCAGGATAGCGAATTCTCTGTGTCAACAGAAGGTGGCCTTCTTTATTAGGGGCGTCTGTGCGTGCCGGTGATTAGTGACATTAAGGATGAGCTGTTGTCAGAGGCTCATAGTTCCCTATTCTCGGTCCACCCCGGCAGCACCAAGATGTACTAGGATCTGAAATGTTACTATTGGTGGAATGATATGAAAAGAGAGGTTGTGGAGTTCGTCAGTAAGTGTTTGGTGTGCCAGCAGGTGAAAGCCCCAAGGCAGAGGCCAGCAGGCTTGTTACAACCATTAAATGTACCAGAATGGAAGTGGGAGCATGTGTCTATGGACTTCATCGTAGGGTTGCCTTGGATAGTTAAAGGTTTCACTGTGATATGGGTCGTTATAGACAGACTTACGAAGCTAGCAAATTTCATACCTGGAAAGTCCACCTTTTTAGTGAATAAGTGGGCACAAATATACATGAAGGAAGTGGTAAGATTGCATGGAGTACCCGTGTCCATTGTGTCGGACAGAGACCCACGTTTCATGTCTAACTTCTGGAAGAGTCTCTAGGTTGCATTGAGGACCTGGTTAAACTTCAGTACAGCGTTCCACCCTCAGACTGATGGGGCGACAGAGAGATTGAATCAGATATTGGAAGACATGTTGCGTGCCTATGCCATAGAGTTTTCCGGAAGCTGGGATTCTCACTTGCACTTAATGGAGTTTGCGTACAATAACAGCTACCAGTCCACTATTGGGATGTCACCCTTTCAAGCCCTATATGGGAAGAGTTGCAGGTCCCCTATGTGTTGGGATGAGATAGGAGAGAGGAGATTGTTAGGACCTGAATTGGTGCAGACCACAAATGAGGCCATATAGAAGATCAGGGCTAGTATGCAGAAAGCCCAGAGTAGATAGAAGAGTTATGTCGATGTAAGATGTAAGGACCTGGAATTTGAGACTAGGGTGAAAGTGTTCTTAAAGGTGGCACCCATGAAAGGTATTTTGAGGTTTGGCAGGAAAGGAAAGTTGAGTCCGAGATTCATTGGACCTTTCGAGGTCCTGGAACGAGTTGGCCCTGTAGCTTACCGTTTGGCCTTGCCCCCAGCATTATCTTCAGTTCATAATGTCTTCCATGTTTCAATGCTAAGGAAGTATGTGGCAGACCCATCCCATGTAGTTGACTACGAGCCCTTACAGTTGAATGATAGCTTGAGCTACGAGGAGAAGCCCATAGAGATTCTTGCCAGAGAAGTAAAGACATTGCACCATTGGGAAATTGCTTTTGTGAAAGTTCTATGAACCACCAGTTCAGGGAAGCCACCTGGGAGCGAGAGGATGAGATGAAGGCCCAGTACTCGGAGCTTTTTCAAGGATCAACTTTCGAGGACGAAAGTTCTTTGAGGGGGGGAGAATGTAACATCCCACAACTTTTTATTATTTATTAATAATGTAAAACTTTTCCTTTTTCAGTAATTGTCCTTAGTTGAAGGGCATGTTTGAAATTTTGAATTTAAAGTATAAGTGCGAGGATTTAAGTATTGTCGTGGAAATTATTCAAGAATTATTCAATTTGAAAAGTTATGGCAGGAATTAATTATTTTTGGAAAAAGGAAAAGAATTAAATAGTATAAAGTGGGTTAAGGAAAGGATTTAATTAGAGTTATACTATTTTCCTTTTATTATTATTATTTTTTTTTATTATTAGTAGTAGTAGTAGTATTTTTTTTTAAATAAAAAGAACCCCCCTCCGTTTTCTACTTCCTTGTCGTCTTCACGACAACCACCGCGCCTCTCAGTCGTCCAATCGCCGTCGTTCGTGGGTTCTAGCTTGCCAGATCCCGCGGTCAGACACACTGCCAGTCGCCCAGCTCTCTAGCCGCACCTTCCTTGTCGTCTTCACACCGACCGCCACGCCTCTCGCCGTCGATCGCACCATTGTCCAGCCCCAGCGTGCCATTTTCACCCAGGTTCGAGCCTTGCCACCGGATCTGTGTGTCCGTCGCCCTGCTGTCGCCCCCTGTTCATCGTCTACCACTGTCGTCATCTTTGGTTTTCGCCAAATATGGCAGTTTTAGGTAGGTCCTTTTGTGAAGTTTTGGGTAGAAGTTTGGGCCCATTAAGTTTGGAATGAAGGTTGACTTATTCAAATTATTTTTGGCTTTAGATTTGAATCTAGGAAACTGTTGGAGTGGCTGTCCAGCGGGTTCGAGTTCGTTCGACAAGAGTTTTGGTAAGAATTATGGTTCTTATTGTTGGTTTATGGGCACGCTTTGATTACTAAATTAAGTTGCACGCTTTGATTACTGAATTAAGTTGACTTGTATCTTTAAGGTTCCAAGTTGTCCTCCATTGGGAGTTAAAATCTGTTGAAAGAAGTTTTTGGAGTGGTTGTTAATCAAGTTCCTTGGGGTCGTTTCTTCAAATCGAGGTCATCGTTTGATTGTTGGAGTTTATCTGTGGAATTTCGATTAAGGTAGGTAATCTTACCATTGGAACTGCCAACGGGCCAGGTTTTTTTTTTTATTTGTATGCTCACGTGATAAGTGTAAGTTATAGTAAATATTGGCATGTTGACTGATAGTATGACCTGAATCAAGTATGTTTTGGCACGGGTTCTGTTTTGTTTAAAGATACACCTAGGTACTCGATCGTTAGTATGTGATGGTATGTGGTTTCAAATGTTGATATCTGATCTACTGGTATTGGGGCATACTTGCATGCTGTGGAATTATGATGTAAGGTATACATGAATGTAGTATGATTGTTGTTAATAATCACGTGTATGTGATGGAGCCATAGTATCAAGGATTCTTATGTATGCTATAGAATTATACAATGTTGATTCTTAGAACGTTGAGACTATGTGAATATCCTCATTGATTAGTTAGATGCTCACCAGTTTGTGTTTCCTTCGGGATTCATCAATTTTGTGTTTCCTTCGGGATTCACCAGTTTATGTTTCCTTCGGGATTCACCAGTTTTGTGTTTCCTTCGGGACTCACCAGTTTTGTGTTTCCTTCGGGACTCACCAGTTTTGTGTTTCCTTTGGGATTCACCAATTTGTGATTCCTTCGGGATTCACCAGTTTTGTGTTTCCTTCAGAATTCACCAGTTTGTGTTTCCTTCGGGATTCACCAATTTGTGTTCCCTTCGGGGTTCACAGTTTTGTGGGCATACTTAACTATAATAGAATAGGACTCAGTCTCTCGTTTGTTCCATTTATTTATGTGCTATAGGTGGGTATCTAGAGGACATAGATGCCTAGCCAGACCCTAGTGGTGGGGTTACTTAATGAGTATTTCATGCTCATTCTTTCCTATGTTGATGTTTCAGGTAAGGGTAGAGATGCACCGGCAATGGCTTAGCGGAATTCGTGATCGTGCCACTGGGACTAGTTTTTACGCTTCCGCATCATGACATTTAGAGCCCTTATTTTTCCCTTAATGTTTAGTTTTATTGTTTTAAACTTATTATTAAGGATTACTTCTTTTATATACTTTTAATAGTCTTTACGAATTATGGGNTTCCTTCGGGATTCACCAGTTTGTGTTTCCTTCGGGATTCACCAGTTTTGTGTTTCCTTCGGGATTCACCAGTTTTGTGTTTCCTTCGGGATTCACCAGTTTTGTGTTTCCTTCGGGATTCACTAGCTTTTTGTTTCCTTCGTGACTCACCAGTTTTGTGTTTCCTTCGGGACTCACCAGTTTGTGATTCCTTTGGGATTCACCAGTTTTGTGTTTCCTTTGGGATTCACCAGTTTGTGTTTCCTTCGGGATTCATCAATTTGTGTTCCCTTCGGGGTTCACCAATTTTGTGGGCATACTTAACTACAATAGAATAGGACTTAGTCTCTTGTTTGTTCCATTTGTTTATGTGCCATAGGTGGGTATCTAGAGGACATAGATGCCTAGTCTGACCCCAGTGGTGGGGTTACTTACTGGGTATTTCGTGCTCATTCTTTCCTATGTTGATGTTTCAGGTAAGGGTAGAGATGTACTAGCAATGGTTCTGCGGAATTCGTGACCGTGCCACTGGGACTAGTTTTTACGCTTCCGCATCATGACATTTAGAGTCCTTATTTTTTCCTTAACGTTTAGTTTTATTGTTTTAAACTTATTATTAAGGATTACTTCTTTTATATACTTTTAATATTCTTTACGAATTATGGGTACCCTATTATTGTTTTAACAATTGCATTTAATAAATGTCTTTTGAACTTCTCTTGTTTAATTAACATTTATTTCGACATAACTGAGCGTTGTTTTAAATTCTATACATGTATTTATTAGAGTAACGACCTAACCTAAGTCCTAGGGGGTCGGGTCGTTACATAAGAAGTCAAAGGTAACTACAGGGGTAAAACGATAACTTGACCCAGCTGTAGTTATGAGCAATTTTTGAAAGGTCGACTTACTATTGTTTGGTTACATCCATGGATACAAAAATATATCTACAATTCGAATTGTGCATCTATTGGTCTTTAGTAGAGTGAACGATTGTTAATGAAGATTGATTAATTTAATTAAAGAGTTTAATTAATTAATCTCATATCATTGGAACTTCAAATCTGTAGGTTCAAAAGATCCCATTGTTAGCTAACTAAAGGATAGATAAGAGGAATTATGTGAACTGTTCATATCAATTGATGGAATAACATATTAATGAGATAAATATGATTGATTAATTATAGAAGTGATCTATAATTAAGAGAGAAATATTTCAATAAGATTCAAATATTAAATTCTTATGAATTAGATTCATGAAGAACTAATTAATTAATTTTGAGAAGTGAAGGCAAATAAACATGTGAGGTTTATTTATTAATTAATTAACTGTATATATTAAATTGGATTTAATATAAATGGTTATTTAATTGATATGTCAATCAATTGAATAAATGTTGTTTAATTAATTGAGCTTAAAGGTATATTAGAAAAGACTTGGAGAAAGAGTAAACCCTTTTCCATATAAATATCCCTTTATGTCCAATTTAGGGGATGAAATTTCATTGTGAAAAACCCTAGCCTTCGATCTAGATTTTCTCTCAACCATTCTCTATTATTCTTCCTCTTCCAAGGTGATAAAGACCATTTTTCTATCTTGGATTCCTAGAGAATAACAAGGTTGCACTTGCGGTGGTGCCCCTTGTTCGTTGAAGAAATGTTCATGAGAAGACGGAGAGGAAAACGTGAAGCATTCGAAACAAAGGCTTGTTGTTTTATCATTTTGTTTCTTAAGCATGCTTCCTATAAGGTTTATCCATTATTATTTCTATTTTCTTTGCTATTTTTTTTCTTAAAAATTTAAAAACAAAATATAAGGCGATCTCACGCTTCCATGGGAATTCGATTCCCTTCAATTGGTATCAGAGCTAATTCTTGAAATTTTGATTTTTAATTTTTAGAAACAAAAAATAAAAAACATGATGGGTGCTTTTGTACTATTTTCATGAGATGAATACATTAAATTTCATTTGAATATTTTTTAGCTCAAAGATGTTTTCGATATTTAGCACATAGACTCGTCTTCCTTGATTTGACCATGTAAGGGCCTTTTTTTATATATATATTTTTACTATAAATCAAGTCTGTAAGTCCGTGCTGTTTGTGAAAGAAATTTTCTATGAAAAGAACTTGGAAAAATAAAGACAAAACAAGAAGAAACAGAGAGAATCTATGCAGTAAAGTTCGGTTTTTCAGGGAAAACTTTTACAAGTTTGTCGATAGCCAGAGTTCTAACCGTTGGATCGTGTTGAAATTTGGTTGGCATGTTCAAGGCACCTAGGGTCTCATTTGAACGGTTGGATCTCCGTTTTGAGCTCTGGTTTATCTGTTGTCGCCACCAAACAAAAGAAGCTTATATATATATATATATATGTGTGTGTGTGTGTGTGTGTGTGTGTGTGTGTGTGTGTGTGTGTGTGTGTGTGTGTGTCTTCTTTTAGAATTTTCTAAATTCTAGGGTGCCAAATTGGTCTATTAATGCCTTTTATATAATTAAATGTGTATGAGATGTATGTTTAAATTATATGTTTTAGTTATATGCATAATGTATGTCATATAGTTTAAAATTCCACCTTAGGATAAATATGTCTCATGCATCCTTTTAATGTAAGTGTTATATTATGGTTGCATGATTAATTAAGCATGCTCATACATCATACTACAATATAATTGTTATATAATATGATAGCATGTGAATTGATTTTATTAGTGACACTATAATTGTTATAATGTTTAATAAAAATGAAAATGAAATTTGCATTGAGCATGACATTACTTAGATTAATATAAATGTTATATTTAATCAATGTCACAAAATGAAAATTTATTGATTTTATTTTTCATTATTTTATAATGGTTATAAGTATAATGAAATTAAAATTAAAATCTATAATCAAGAGTTGTATGCAAACATAGGCCCGAATTAATTTTAAATAGTTTAAAATTAATTCACCTAGACTGATGTTAAACGTATTTCTAATGAGATTAGAAATAAGTCAATCTTTTAATTCGCTTTAATAAGATTAAGATGAACTCATTAAAAGATTAAATTTATAAAATACTTGCTCATAGGAGACCTTTTTCTTAGGAATATTCTGTCTAGGAGGGGATATTTAAGCTGACGAAAACGGAACACCTCCACCAGGAAACTGACTTGAAAGGTGAATTGGGCAAATATTTTATAGGCATGCAATAAGTGATTGATTTTGTTAAGGAGTTTAATTAATGAAATCACATATTATCAAAATAATTAGTATAAGTGTTGTATTTAGCAAATTAACAAGGACTTAGTTAAAATAAATTAGTCGAATTTTACTAAGATAATAAACCTATCTTTTGTAAAATACTTAGTGGAAGGAAAAAAATATATATGATATGTCATTTTTCCACTCACGTTCTCCCTAAAAGTTCATAGAGATTCATGCTCGGCCTCATGGTGTCCTGGACGTACTGTAAACCCCTAAACCTACTTTACTAGCTATCTATGTATAAGTCCTCCTAATTATGTGTTTAATTATCCTAATTATGTGTTTTAATTCTTGTAAGCATGTAGTTATAATAGTTGTAGTAGTTAAATGATATGGAAGGTATAAGGAGTATGCATGTGAAGGTAGAGATGAGGACAAAATTCTAAGTCTTGAAGAGAGTGCTCTCAGGTAATAAAGGCAACCAACATTTAGAGAAATTTGGGAATGTTAAGGCAAATGAAGTAGGCGTGATGCCAGGTTGAAAGGGAAGTAGGAATTTTCTTAAGTGTTAGGAATTGTGCTTTTGGGTGAGATGAGAAAACTAACACTTGGATGTGTGGGACGCATGACTTCCTATAGGCTCAAGGGTCCAAGCTAAGAAATTGTCTAATAGATTGCATGCATCAACGACCATTTGGAGGTTAGTAAAGGCCTTAAATGGTTAGTGTGCGGGCAGTTGAATCTTCCTAGGTGAACGCATGGTAAGCATGGAGTGGTGGCTAAAGATTATTAGAGGTTAAGAGGGCATTAGTGAGAGGCATGCCTAAGCATGAGCGTCTAAGACAAGCTAATGTATAATGGTGTTGACATTCAACATGCGGAAGCAATTAGGATCTTAAGCACTCTAACTACATTAATTTTAGATTCAAAGCATGCTTGTTCATTTTTCCATAAAATAAGGTTTCAGAAACAATATGAAGAATCCTAAAATCTAGCAACTCCTTGGCTCGAAATTGATCACGAACTTGTTGTAGACTATCACAAGATCTTCCTACTATTCTCTTGGCCTTTAGACTGGATGGTGGAATCTAAAATGAAGTTGAATTGAGGAAATTTTTAGGTGAAAAACAATTTTGGTCAAGCAAGAATGACAACCCTTTTCTCATTTCAGAACTCAGCTTGCATGAACGAATTCCAGCTGGAAAATCTTCTTTATTTAAAGAATTTTATCATGTAATCAAATTGCATTTAAGCTTGACAACAAAACACAACAAAATTGAGTGGATTTTGTGGTGTCTCAAATGGGAAAAACTGTAACGTCCGGATCCTTACACATTATGATCCGATCGCTACGACATGCATACTTAGACTTTTCTATCATGAGATGAGTTCTGGTGAAAATTTCAAAGAACATATCTAAATTTTATTAATTAGATAGAAAAACTATATAAAAAGTTTATTTATCAAAACACCAGGATAAATAAAACATTAACGTGGTGGTACAAAATGCATATGCCTATAATAGTGAGTTTGATGGTTGGCCATTTGAGCGACGTCCAATTCTGCCATCTACGCTATGTCCTTACCTACAAAGTCTGTAAAAATATAGGAATGAGTATATTAATAATACCCAGTAAGTAGTTCTCACGTAGAGTAGTGACCAAATGCAAATCCACAACAACATGTCATGAAAACATATGGTTGGGACCGAAAACGTATAATAACATGTGGTGGTCGGTTATGCTTCCAACATAAATCTCTCCGCCCTGATAAGAAGATGAGGACCTAAGCGGAAACTAACCCATCTGATGATTAGCGGGTCATGGCAGTTAGTATGGCCAGAGTCAATCCAACATCACCATTAAGCATAAATTAATATTGGACTAGAGGGTGCAACCATACATACCCTACTAGTCCTAGCATAAACATAACGTAAGATTAGGCCTGGAGGGGTGCAACCATACATGCCCTGCCAGCTCTGGAAGCATAAATTTCTCTGCCCTGATAGGAAGATGAGGACTTAAGTGGAAACTAAACCCATTTGATGATTAGTGGGTCATGCAGTCAGTAGGGCCAAAGTCGCATCCAACATCAACCATTAACATAAACGAAAGATTAGACTGGAAGTATAACTTACACCTAATTAAAACTTGATTTTAACGTAATCGTGAACAAACATAATGCATGGGGTCCCTTGTAGAGAAACGTGTTTCTAAACATGTAATACAATATTAACAATTAACATAATCATGCACATAATAAAGGTACACTACATAGAACACTTAAAGAGAGGTAGATAAACTACTTACTGTGATCTAGTTACTTATTATTCTTTATGATTTGATCAGTAGAGCTTTCCATTTTAAATCTAGAGAAATTTGGACGACCTTACCGAGCTTTCTCTTTTAAACCTCAACAGAAACTTCCTCACTCACACTTTACTTTTCACACGATTCTTTGGTTACTTAGGAATTTGTTTTGAAAAATGGGTTAAAACTCTCGGTAAAGGGCCTATTTAATGTTTTCAGCTCTGCTCCAGTGTGACAAAAAATCATCCTAAACAGGTGGCTTCTCTCTTTTTAAAATTACTTAGGGTTTAAGATTCCTCTCAATAAAGACATCTAATCTTGGCCTAAACGTTTGCCCTTAACGTCATCAATTCTTTGTTTGCTAGTTCAATTTTGGTTTTTCTAGTATAGATCTAAATAAGATACGTGGCCAAATTCACGCATAAATCTCATGCTCTGTCCAAATCTCAGCTCTCTTTGATTCTCAAGAATCTCGCTTTCTCAGGCTTTTCTTGACGTTTGGCTCTCGTGACTCCCGCTCTTTTCCCGCCTCCTTAATTCTCTTCAATCTCGCTAGTTCTTCAAACGCTTGGTTGCCTTCACTGTTGTTGATTCCACTTCCTCTTTTTAACTCTTATCAAAATTTAAAAGAGTATATGGGCAATTAATTCACCCTCCAATTTCTTCCAAATGATTAGTACAAACAAAAGTTATCTACTGCCGTTGTCTCCTGAATTAGCTAGCGTCCAAATTCCAAATTAATCCTCCCTGATTCCTGCCTCACTTAATTCATTATTTTTGGATAATGAAATAAAATTATCAATTTCCAATTTATCATTAATTTTTTTCCTTCTAAAATTTCCCTACCCCTTTAAATAAAATTCGTCCTGCTTAAATAATTTGACATTTAATTCCTTCATGCGTACAAATTGCTGGTTGTTTAACAGAACCCACTAAAACAATATTTCATCTTTTAGTTGAATTTTAATCAAAATTCAAAATTTTCAATTTTGAATCTAATTTCAAAATTTTAAAAATGAAAAAATATTTATAAAATAATTCAATAGTTACATTAAAATAATTAATCAATTTTAAAATAAAATTGATTCTTTTATTTATTTAAATAAATTTAATTCTAAATTAAACAAATTTTAATTAAATAATAAAATTAATATAAAATATTAAATTAATAAAACACCAATTCTTAACATGAATCCCTATTCATGTTTTTAATATTTAAATCATATTTAAATATTTTCATTTCTCCAATTCATTTAATTTGACAATTAAACGTTTAACTATATCATATATAATTGATAATATAATATGAATTTGAACATGTCAAATTCTCTCAACACATTATTCTAAGGTTTAATTCATTTACAAGCTAGTAAAGAGACCTTATGGACCTACAAATCATGAGCTCCAACGATTTGAGATTAATTGGTTAAACTCTCTTAATCGAATCAACCAACATTTATTAATTATTGGGTCACTCCACTAAAGCCTGGTAGATGCACTCTCCTTACTGTATATATATTTTTGTCCATTTGATTTAACCATGATCAATAAGTTGATCTTCCACAGGTTGTTCGTATTTATAGTCGGGTCAAAATTAAAATCTTACACATGTAATATATCTTGCTTCTTAAGTCTCCACTGATCCACTAATGACCAATTAGTTTAAGGTCCTACCAATAAACTGAGTCTCTCTTAGTCATAGAGAGGGTGAGGCCCCTTGTTCAAGACTAGAAGTCAATACTTAAGGGAATAACTTTATCTGCTAACCCTAAAATGGGTAGGAGTGAATTTCGTCTTGTACGACTATGCCCAGCTATCTACCTGGTCTTACCATTAAAATGGAAGGCTTATTGAGCGGCGATGTTGAACCGCTCTCACCCATTCAAATTAAAGGATAAATCCTGAATAAACAGAAATTTATAGTTAGCTCAGGATTGAGATCGAGTTACCTTAGGTCATCGAGTTGAAATAGTTAGTTTTAACAGTAAACAACGTTATAAAGAAAAGTGACTATTTTGTGGTCCGGTCTTATGAAAACATCTTTTACATAGGATGTCCCCACTCACATGTCTCCACATGAATGATTTCGGGATCACATCATTTACATCAAATACAAAGTGGACCGCGTCCATACCGTCCCTAGGATAAGGTACCAATATCCTTATACTTATAGACTATTTTGGCTATATACTCAAACCTGATCCTCTTTTATGTCTCCACATAAAGTTTAAATATTCATGTTATAGGCAGGGGTTCGTTAGTTTATTAGACTTAGGCTTTACAAGTGCAATTTACATGTTCAATAACAACTTTATTGAATAAACCTTAATAACTACTTTATTGCAAAAGAATATATTTAAAGATTAAAAATTGCAAATTTTAGGACATATAACCTAACAATGTATGCGTTGGCTAGCAATGTAATGAGCAAGGGTGTGCGATGTTAGCTGAGGAATGCATCAGCCAAGAAGGAAGGCTAGCTTGGACGTAGCTTGGGCGTTGGTGAAAGACTTAAGCACCTAGCTTAATTACACAATTAGTGGACTAAGTGGCGTGCTTAAAGACCATAAGTAGGGTTAGTGCGCTAGTTTTCATCCTAAGAAAGTTATTTTTTAAGGAACTCGTATTGAAAAGATCCTTGAGTGGAAGCGGATTGTCCAAATTCCATTAATTATCGAATATGTAATTTACAGTAAACATACAAGATATGCATTTCAAATAAATTATAGCATGCTTTTACAAGAAATAAAGGGTTCAAGATATATTACCCTTCAAGAACCTTTCTTTATGTAAAACTCCCTCGAACATTCACGAGCCTTGAATAGACATAGCAACTCTTGATGACCTTCTTCAAGATATCTTGAACAGTAACAGGCACACTACCACAATAAACCTTTGGTATTCTCAGGGTGAGAATCTAGGAGTAGTGGGCTCTGACTATTTTGGTTTGGAGGGATGGTTTGAGTGTGGAGGAAGAAGATTGAGGAACACATAGAATTTTTCTGCAACTCTCTACCATTTTGCAATCTAAAAAATGTTAGTTGTCGAGGAAGAAGAGAAAATCAATTTTCTTTTATTCCTCTTGCCACAAAAACAATAACCACCCACTAAGGTGGTTGGAGAGAAAAGAGGGAAGTCATTATTCAAATAATAATAAAATGATATAAATAAATGTGATAACTAACTTATCATATTATATTTATATTAAATTATATATTATATCAAATATAACCTGTAGTTTTAATATTGTATTACATACAATATAAACTATAGTTTCTTTTCTCTATTTTATGAAATTTAATATAAATCATATTTATATTAAATTTAACAACTATGAATCACATTTACAGAAAATATATTAATTTATTTACTCTCATTAAACTATAATGTATCAAATACATTATGACAATTATATCATATATAATTGAAATAATTTAATTATATCATATATAATTAAATCCCTCTTATTATTTGAACAATTCAAATTAACCCAAAAACTATTTCTCAACTAAATCCTTTTGAGTTACCAAGGGGACCTTATGGACCTGTAACTTGAAACTCCAACGGTACATGAATAATTAATTAAACTCTTTAATTACATTAATCATCATCTGTTAACTGTCGGGCACTCTACTAAAGACCGATAACTGCACTCTTCGCACTACAGATATATTTCTGTGCCCGTTAGATATAACCAATCAACAATACGATGACCCTTCACAAATTGCTCGTAAGTACAGCTAGGCCAAATTACCGTTTTGTCTCTGTAGTTACATCTAACTCCTTAATTACCACTAATTCCTCTAATGAACAATAGATCATAGTCCTACTATGTCTAAACCCCTCTCGAGCCAGGAGAGGGTGTAGCACCACATTGTTCAAGACCAGGAATCAGCCCTTATGAGAGCAATTTATCTACTTACCCTTGCTTCAAGGAAGGAGTGAATTCCATCTTGTGTAGTTCTGTTCTTAGCTCCCCAAATAGACGAATCCCCAAAATGGTAGACTTGTTGAGTTGGCAACTGGCCACTTTCACCCATACAAATTAAAGGACCGCCCTATAGACAGAAGTTTGCAACTCATTCAGGATTCAGGTCATATTACCTATGGTCATCCTGGTGAAATGTAAGTCTCTATTATGAACGGCGTTATATAATGAGACTAAATATTTCGTGGTCCGGTCTTATATAAACTTCTTTTTATAGAATATCCCCGCTCGCATGTCTAATGTATGAATGATCAGGATCATATCATTTATAGTACTTTACAACAATTGTAACACCTACAAAGCGGGTCATACTCGTAGTGTCACTGGGATAAGGTACCAAGGTTTATCCATCTACTACAGACCATTTAGATTATCACTTAAAGATGATCCACCTGTATATCTCCACATACATGTTTAAGTTACAACAATAACCTTGGATGTTAGTTTATTAGTTTGTGGTTAATACAACTAAAATATCACATATTTTATAGACAAAGTGAATAAAATATCATATATTATTAATCACATAAAAGTTTGTTTACTCAATGTTTACAAATTATAGGACCCTACAAGATTTAGGGCATCAACCCCAACAATCTTCTACTTATCCTAAAGCTAGTGGGGTGTACAATATAATGAAATACAAGTACAAAAAACAATAAATTAGGGCATAACACGCCCAGTACAATATCTCCCACTTGCCCTAGTCCAGCCGTGGTCAATTTCATAGACCCATACTCTGCAGGTGACCCTCAAACACTATAGCCGTGAGGGCCTTCGTAAATGTATCAACAATATTGTGCTCTGAATTTATCTTTGTGACAATCAAATTCCCTCGATGCACAATCTCTCGGATGAGATGATACTTCCGCTCTATATGCTTGTCACGCTTATGACTCCTAGGCTCTTGGGAATAGCCACAAAACCACTATTATCACAATAAAGTGTGATGGACTTTGATATGTCTGGAACAACTTTCAGATTAGTCAAGAATTTCCTAAGCCAAACGGCTTCCTTAGCAACTTCACAAGCCGCTACATACTCAGCCTCCATGGTGGAGTCCGTGATGCACCCCTGCTTGGTACTTCGCCATCTGTCTCTTATACACATCTAGATGTGTATAAGAGACAGGTGCTTCGCCATACTACTGCCCACCCCTCCCCCCTGGTTAAGAGTGAATATTGATCCTGATATGGATTTTCTAGAATCCCTATCGGTCTAAAAATCAGAGTTCGTGTATCCCATAAGGATCAAATCCTTAGAACCATACACAATCATGTAGTCCCTAGTTCTCTATAGATACTTGAGGATATTCTTAACGGCTGTCTAGTGATTTAATCCTAGATTAGATTGATATCTACTGACTATCCCCACTATGTAGCAGATGTCAGGTTTAGTACATAACATCACATACATCAAACTGTTGATGGCAAGTGCATAAAGGATTCGTCTCATATCCTCAACCTCTTAAGGTGTCTTAGGACATTATTCCTTAGACAAAGTAACTCCATGCCTAAAAGGCAATAGGCCTCTCTTGAAGTCTGCATCGAATACTTAACAAGCATCTTGTCAATATATGATGCCCGAGACAGTGCTAACATTTTGTTCTTTTGATCTCGAAAGATCTAAATACCCAGAACAAACTGAGCCCCTCCCAAATCTTTAATTTGGAATTCGGTCGCTAGCCAGTCCTTAACCGTAGTCAGTAAACCTACATCATTCCCAATGAGAAGGATATCATCTACATACGGAAGGAACTCTTATTCAAGAGTATCTATGAGTGGAAGCAGATCTTTCTAATTCATTGTGACAGATTTTCCACATATATATTCAAACATACAGATATGCATTCACAACACTAAATTACTGGCATGCTTAAAGGATCAATAAATAAGAGACCGAGAGATCATACCAGTTGAAGACTTTTCTACATAGAAAATCTCGCTTTCGCTGAAATGGCAAGCTATTGTTCTGCAACTCTCAATCGTCTACCTCGAATAGTCTCCACACGAACAGAAGGAAATAGGGACGATACCACCACTCGAATCCCTCAGTATTCTCGGAGTGAGAATCCAAAGGGTGGGCTTTGTTCGGATTTGGTAAAGGGGAGGAGGAAGGGAGATCGTATACAACGATCAAGCAAATGGGAGAAAGACTAGTCTATCGTATAGATAAAATGCTTGATCGTTTAGGTGAAGTATACGATCGTGTAGGAAAAGGTAAGCGATCGTCTATACGATCGTTTAGAAAAACTCGGGCGCTAAATGATCGTTTAGTAAATAGCGGGTGCAGGTGTAAGCATTAAACGATCATTCAGCACTATCGTATAGGTAAGCGATCGTTCAGCACTATCGTATAGGCTCTTATTTTACTAAGCGATGACACACTTCAAAACTATGTCCTCTCCAATGCTTAACACACCGTGAGCTATTTAAGCGTCTTAAAGTGATTCTTCATCTTACTCATCTGTTATGAATACAGAAGAGACGCCAACCAATTATCCCATAACTGTCCAATTAATAGATAATAAATATAATCACATTATATTCATAACCTATGGTTTAATATCATATATTAACCATAGTATTTTTCTTCCACTAGATATAAATCATATTTATATCCAATTTCCACCAAATTAATGTATCTCATACATAAAGTTAATTATATCATAAATAATTAAGTAGTTCAATTATATCATATATAATCGAACACCCTCTTGTCAATTGAACATTTCAAACTGACCCAAAAACTGATTCTCAACTTGCATCCAAGCTACCAAGGGGACCTATAACTCAAAGCTCCAACGGTACATGAATAACTAACTAAACTTTTTAACCACGATGTCCACCATCTGTTAATTGTCAGACATTCCACTAAAGAGCGACAGTTGAACTCTTTTTACCATATATTTCTTTGTCCATTGGATATAACCAATCATCAGTACGTGACCCTTCACAGATGCTCATAAGTACAGCTAGGCCAATTAACCGTTTTGTCTTTGTAGTTACATCTTACTCCTTAAGTACCATTGATCCCTCTAATGAACAATATAACATAGTCCTAATATGTGTGAACACCTCTCAAGCCATAAGAAGGTGTGTGGCACCACATTGTTCAAGCCTCGAGATCAACCTTAAGGGAGAAATCTATCTACTTACCCCTGCTTCGGGGAAGGAGTAAAGTCCATCTTGTGAAGCTGAGTTCCCAGCTCCCAAATCAGATGAATCCCCAAAGTGGTAGGTTTGAGATGGCGCTCTGGCCACTCGCACTCGTGCAAATCAAAGGACCGCCCTCAATGGTAGGAATTCTTAACTCACTCAAAATTGAGATCATGTTACCTATGGTCATCCTAATGAAGTGAAGTCTCTATCATGAATGGAGTTATATGATGAGACATTAACACTTTGTGGTCAGTCTTATACAAACTCTTTGTATAGGACGTCCCCGCTCGCATTTCCCCTATACGAATGATCTTGATCAAACCATCTGTGACAAGTCACAAAATTTGTAACTATTCCACAAAGTGGGTCGCGTCCGTAGCGTTACCAAGATAAGGTTTCTCTTCTATATCCATATACTACAGACCATTTTGGTTATCACTTAAGACATGATCCACTTGTATGTCACTACATATATGCTTAAGTAACATAAAGACAACCAGGGATATTAAGTTTATTGGTTTATGGTAAAGAAAATAAAACATCTAAATGTGCAAAGTTAAGAAGTGAAGTAAATATCATATATTATACTTCACAAGTGTTCATACAAAATGTATTTACAAACTATAGGACACGAGACTTTAAGGCATCAACCTCAACAATCTCCCACTTGTCCTAATGTGAAGTTAGGTTTACAAAGACAAGTACAAAACAATAAACTAGGTTTAAAAACCCAGTACAATAAAATCTCCCACTTGCCCTAGTTCAACTGCGGGTGGCCCCATAGACCCATGCTCTGTAGTTGACCCTCAAACATTGTAGTCGTAAGAGCCTTCGTAAACATATCAGCAACATTTTGCTCCGAGGCGATCTTCGTGACGATCATGTCTCCTCGATGCACTATCTCGCGGATCAAATGATATTTCCGCTCTATGTTTTTGCCACGCCTATGACTCCTAGGCTCCTTAGAGTTCACCACAGCACCACTATTGTCACAATAGAAAGTAATGGGCCAAGACATATCTAGAACAACTTTCAGCTCTGTCAAGAAAAACTTCCAGACGGCCTTCTTAGCAGCTTCACAAGTCGCTACATACTTGGCTTTCATCATGGAGTCAACGATGCACCTCTGCTTAGTGCTTCGCCACACTACAACTCCTGCATTAAGAGTAAAAACTAACCCTGAAGTGGACTTCCGAGAGTCCGTATCAGTCTGAAAGTCAAAATCCATGTATTCAATAAGAATCAAATCCCTAGACCCATACACGAGCATGTATTCCCTCGTTCTCCGAAGATATTTGAAGATGTTCTTAACTACGCTCCAATGACCCTGGCCTAGGTTAAACTGATACCTACTGACTATTCCCACAGTATAGCAGATGTCTGGCCTAGTGCAGAGCATTGCATACATCAAACTCCAATGACAAATGCATATGGGTCCCATCTCATCTCCTCAACCTCTTGAGGCGTCTTAGGACAAATGTCCTTAGACAAAGTGGCTCCATGTCTAAATGGCAGTAAGCCCCTTTTGGAGTCCTACATCGAGTACTTGAGCAAGATCTTGTCAATATACGATGCCTGAGACAGTGCTAGCACTTAATCGACGAACCCTGGGAACATCATTAGTATAAGAAGAGGCAGAGAAGACAAAGAGCTGGTCCTAAAATGGGTCAGATGTCGGTTCAATTTCGATTCCAAAAGATCTGTATACCCAGAACAAACTGAGTCTCTCCCAAATCTTTAATTTGGAATTAGGTCGCTAGCCAGCTTTTAACTACAATCAGTAGACCTAATCATTCCCAATGAGTGGTATATCGTCTACATACAACACTAAGAAAACTACTAAACTGTTGACGATCTTCTTGTAAACACAAGATTCATCAACATTTTGATCAAAGCCATACGATTTTATCGTAGTATCAAACTGAATCCATGGTCGAGACACATGTTTCAACCCATAAATGGACTGATTCAGTTTGCAAACTTTTTGCTCTTGACCTTGGGAATTGAATCCTTCGGGTTACACCATGTAAATGGTTTCCTTAAGATTTCCATTCAGAAAAGCCGTCTTGACGTCCATTTGCCAGATCTCATAATTCTAATAAGTGGTAATGGACAGGATGCAGATCGACTTTAACATGGCAAGAGGTCAGAAAGTCTCTTCATAGTCGACTCCCTCCACCTGGGTATAACCCTTTGCCACAAGTTGAGCCTTGAAGGTTTGCACCTTCCCATCAACACCTTCTTTACGCTTGTAGATCCATTTACAACCTATAGGTCTTACCCCATTAGGCTAATCTACAAGATCCCATACTGAGTTGAAGTACATAGACTCCATCTCGAGATTCATGGATTTGACTCATTCATCCCGGTCAACATCCTCCATTGCCTTTTGTTAAGGAATTGGATCCTTATCGTCGCTATCTGCCACCATATCTAGGATTTTCGTGAAACCCAGATAGCGATCAGGAGGGTTCGTAACCCTCCCACTGCGTCGAGGTTCCCTCAACTCTTGAGGTGGAACTGACCTACCAAATGAACTATTCATCAACATCTCTATCTGACGAAGCAGGTCCTTCAACAACTCTTGTTGAAGTTTTAGTAGTTTCATTGGAAAGCTCACATAACACGACTTTACTACGTGGACTATGCTCCCTGATATGATCCTCCTTCAGGAAAGTAGCGTTCGTGGAAACAAACACCCTGCTTTCGGACAGTTAATAAAAGTAATCCCCTCATGTACCTTTGGGTAGCCTACAAAGAGGCACAACCTCGACCATGATTCCAACTTCTTGGGATTTACCTCAAGCACATATGTTGCCCAACCCCATATGTGGAAGTGAAATAAGCTTTACGCCCGTTCCACAACTCCAGAGTTATTCTTGCAACACTCTTAGAAGGAACACAATTGAGTATGTATACCACAGTCTCCACTGCGAAACCCCAAAACGAGTTTGGTAAGGAAGCGTAACTCATCATCGAATGAACAATGTCCAATAAGGTTCTATTTCTTCTCTCCACTACACCATTCTGCGGGGGTGTATCCGACGCTGAGAGTTGGGAAACGATTCCATGTCCTATCAAATAGTCCTAGAACTCAAAATCCAAAAACTATCCACCTCGATCTGATCGAAGTGTTTTAATCCATCTATCCAAAGCATTCTCAACTTCATCTTTGAATACTTTGAACTTTTCAAAAGATTTAGACTTTCGTCACATCAGATAAACATACCCATATCTAGAATAATCATTAGTAAAATGGATAAAGTACTCATAGTCTCCTTGAGCTTGCACATTCATAGGACAACAAAGGTTAGAAAGTACTAATTTTAGAGGCTCTTTGGCTTGATAACCTTTTCCAGTAAAAAGATCTTTTAGTCATCTTACCCTTAAGGCAAGATTCGCACACTGGTAAAGAATTTTCTTCTAACTCACTTAGAAGACCATTCTTCACCAATCTCTCAATCCTATTGAGATTGATGTGCCCTAATCGAATGGGCCAAATTTGGGCATTTTCTTGTGGAGAAACTCGTTGACGTTTAGATTGAGTTACGACAGATTTAAACATCTCTATGTTATGGAGGGAACTTAAGGTTAACGATCTTAGCACATACAAGTTATTTTCTAGTTTAACTGTACAAATTTCAACACCATCCTTATGAATAAACACTTTATTCAATTTAAAAGAAAGAGTGTAATTGCATTGTAACAGACATTTTACAGAAATAAAGTTCCTTCTTAGTTCAGGAATTACAAAGACATCTTTTTATATAAGAGACTTATTCTGTAAAGTTAACTGGATGCCTCCCACTGCCACAACTGAGACGATGTGCCCGGTGCCTACTCATAATGTCATCTCACCAGCCTCTAGCTATCGCCAGGATCTAATCCCCTGAAAAGAAGAACAAACATGATTAGTAGCACTCGAATCAATTATCCAGATAGACTCATCATTCTCCACTAAACAGTTTCTAATACAAGTAAATCACCTTTACCTTTGTCTGCTTTGACCTTTAGCCTTGGCTGCCTTCCTTTCCTTCAGATAGCAAGGACAATTCCTCTTCCAGTGTCCGTCCTGGTTGCAGTGGAAACATTTTCCTTTTCCAACCAGCTGTGGACGCTTCTTCTGGGCAACAAATGGTAGTTTAGCAGATGTTTTCCCTTTCCTTTACCACCCTTCTTCTTTTTCCCCTTTCCAGAGTTAGAAGTTGAAGGTGCAAACTTCATTCCTAAAGTCGAACCTTGATGGAACCTTTTAGAAGACGAGACAACATTTGCCTCACCTCTCTTTTTCTCCTTACTTTTCAACAAAGATTAGTAAGTTTGCAACTCATTGAGGAGAGTAGTAAGGGTATAGTCAACTTTGTTAAGAATCGTATTGCTAACAAAGTGGAGGAAGTTCTCCGGCAATGAATGTAGGATAATGCTAACATGACTGCCCTCATCGAGTTTAGATCCATTCATCTCTGCCACGTTAAAGTGGACCATCATATTCAGCACATGTTCACAAAAAGAGGTGTCTTCCTCCATTTTGGAGCTGAAGATGTGTTTCAAAGCCTCGTGTTTGAGCTGTCCAAACGGTTGTCCAAACATTCCCCATAGGGACTCCATGATCTCACGTGCTGAGACCATGGGATCATGGTTCTTGGCCAACACGTCACTAATACTAGCCAAGATATAGGTTGGGGCCTTCTCGTTTGCCCATGTCCAACGCTTGTATGCCGCCTGAACATATCGAGTAGCATTCTTAGGTGGAATAGAAAGACTGTCCTCCGTAAGGATAAACTTCAGATCCTCGATGATGAGTATCGTCGTGAGCATATGTTTCCAACTCGAATAGTTTTGGCCATTCAGTTTGTCGGTGCTAAGTAAACTGATAGTGGTTGTAGCCATTTCAAACTGTTGCTGAAAAATGAATAAACTTTTATAAGACTTTGCAAAACCATGTTTTTAACCAATTAGTTTTAGCAAAATAGTTTCCAAGTACCCTAAGTGATAAGACTTCTATTTTGCAATGATGCCCCAGCGAGGCAAGACAAACGTCACTGGTGGGATGATCAGATGTCCCTTCACTGGGATGAGACATTCTCAACCATTTGGTAGAACCAACTCTTGGAACTGAACCTAACAGCCAACATTTGTTTGATTCAGAACTGTTAACCCTTAACAATTCCACGAAAGTATAACCCCTCGTTTTCGGCCTCAGAGTCCCGCCTTAATGTGCCCACCGTAGGGAAAAAGTAGATTAGGACAAGAGACTAAGTAACCTTATCCTCTTACAAGAGATAAAAGAAAGAAACGTGCAAAACAACCATCCTATAGGAGGACACTCCCAAGGTGGCTTGAGGCTATGCATAGGAACATTGTCAACCTAATGAGAGAAGTCGTGGGATATGTTGTCGCACTTCCCACTCCAACTTACTATGAACATTCTCTCCATCCACCTTGATATTGACCTACCCAAACACCATCCTTTACAGGGACACTCCCAGGGTGTCATGAGGCTAAGGATAGATCTCACGGTATGGACAATAAGAGAGAAATGAAAGAGGTTTAAATGAAGCATCAAATACCCTAAGAACCTCCCACTAAATTTTCTACCTAGAGGTTTATAAACCTGGACAATCTGGCTACTAATTATAATCTAAGTCATTTATTAAGTTTGCTCAAAAACAAATTTTGTCTTTGAAATAAAACAAGTTCAAGTAGTCACATTAAACTCTTTATTGGATTGTCCTTAACGTGCATGCATGCATCAAATCTATCTAATTCACCTTTCCAGGTAGGTTCCTAGGTAGGAGTGTTCCATTGTCGTCACCTTAAATACCCTAGCCTAGACAGAACCCGCCTTAGAAAAATTATCTCTTATAGATAGATTTGCTATACTTTAACCTTTTATTATTGATTTTAGTTCTAATTTCATTTTAAAACCTTTATAAAAGAAACACTAAAACATACATTGCCACATGATGAGGTATTTATAACGCTTATAAATATAACGCTTAATAAATAATGCATACATAAATATAACTCTTATATTATATGATGCATAAGCATGTACTTACGTAATTTAAATCATGTTTCTCTAAATCATAACATTTATAATAAAGAGAAGATGCATGATCAATGCTTGACCTAAGTGGGATTTTCTATATGTTCATACCATATGACATAAAAGAAATATACATTGCATGTATAAAACCATGGATCAATCGATCGAGATGAACCAACACAAAAACGGAATGAAAATTCTAACTATTACATTATTCCACCGAGCAAACTGGTTCATAAGCGAATCGGATCTTGAACCGCTAGGCAAAGCTCCATCGTTTAATAAATGCCTCTAGGTAAACGATCGTGTAGCGCACACTAGACGATAGTACGAAAGCTAAATGATCGCATAGACGACAACAAGGCCACGAAACCCGATCGTCTAGGCGATCGCTTAACACGAGAAAGGTAAACTATTTACCACATATCTACTCTGCGATTATATAGTCAGTAACTAAGAAATGAGGCTTGTTGAGCTATACGATCATCTAGTGCGTGCGCGCGTTAAACGATGGTTAAGCTTCCGATACTTAGCAATCGTTTACCTCATCGTCTGCATGACTTGACCAATGTTTGATCGTTTTCTTCCTCGAAGAATAGAAATCCTTGCTTTGAACTTCTTCACAAATGACTCAAGACTCAAACTAACTTTGAAGTTATAAACTCGATAGCAATTAATTGAGCCAAAAAACGCAGGAGCCTTTACAATTAACTGGAGAATTTAACAAACCGAGGTTACATCCCAGAAAACTCCATTAATCCACACATCCACAAACGATTTAACAATTAAAAGAGAGAGTAGACATGCTGCACCCACCGAGAACGTAAATGCAATTCTTTTGTAGCAATGAATTGGAATATCAGAAACCTGGCTCTGATACCAATTGAAGGAACTCTTATTCAAGAGTACCTATGAGCGGAAGCAGATCTTTCCAATTTATTGTGATAGATTTTCCACATATACATTCAAACATACAAATATGCATTCACAATGAAAAATTACTAGCATGCTTAAAGGATCAATAAATAAGAGACCGAGAGATCATACCAGTTAAAGACTTTTCTACACAGGAAATCTCGCTTTCGCTGGAACGGCAAGCTATCGTTCAACAACTCCCAATCGTCTACCTCAAACAATTTCCACACTGTTGGTATTGGTGTCCTAATTCTCCCGAAGTCTCGTTGTTTGTAATGATACATATTGTTTTATGAATAAAATAACTGTTATTTCATTATGATATTTACTCATATTCAATAAACAAAGCTCTATGGTTATCATATGTAAACTTAAGCATGTATATATGATATACAAGTAGATCATGCCTTAAGTGATAACCTAAATAGGTCTGTAGTATAAGGATTAAGGTGGGATACTTGATCCTGGTGACAATATGGATACGACCCGCTTCGTAGAGGTTTGCAAGTGTTGTAAACTACTACAAATGGTAGATCCTGACCATTCATATGGAAACATGCGAGCTGGGGTGTCTTATACAAAGAGTTTGTATAAGACTGAACCACGAGATGACTAGACTCTATATATAACGTCGTTGATACTAGAAACTTACATCTCACCTAAACAACCATAGGTGACATGACCTCAATCTTGAGTGTTTTGGGAACTTCTGCCTTTGAGAGCGGTCCTTTGATTAGAATGGGTGAGAGTGGCCAGATTGCCAACTCAACATGCCTACCTTTTTAGGGACTTTTCTGATTTGGGAGCTGGGAACTCAATTACGCAAGATGGAATTCACTTCTTTCCCGAAGTAGGGGCAAGTAGATATATTGCTCCCATAAGGGCTGATTTCGGGGCTTGAACATAGCGGCCATAGCTTCTCTTTGGAAGAGAGGACTCAGTCATAGTAGAACTATGACTTATATTCATTAGAGGGATCATTGGTACTTAAAGAGTTAGATGTAACTACAGGGGCATAACGGTTATTGGACGAGCTGTACTTACGAGCGATATGTGAAGGGTTATCGCACTGCTAATTGGTTAAGATGGACACATAATATATCTATGGTAAGGAAAGTTCAGCTGTCGATCTTTAATAGAGTGCCTGGTAGTTAACGGATGGTGGATCCTGTGACTAAAGTGTTTAGTTAGTTATTCACGTACCGTTGGAGCTTCGAGCTACAGGTCAATAAAGTCCCCTAGGTAGCTCAATGGATTCAAGTTGCGGATCAGTTCTTGGTGTTGATTTGAAATGTTCAACTTGACAAGAGGTAATTTGATTATATATGATATAATCGGTATGGTGTATGAGATACATCAAGTGGAGGATTAATATAAATGAGATTTACATTAAGTGCCATGAAATAGAAAAAGAGCTATGGTTTGTATATTTCATGAGATGAAATATTAAAACTATAGGTTATAAATATAGTATGATAAGTTGATTGTCATTTATATTTATAATAATATTAATTATTGGATAATTATCTCTTTTTCTCTAATAACCAATTGAGTGGGAGGTTATTGGATGTTTCATGGTAACTATGAGTTAAAAGAAAAAATGTTTTCCTAATTTTAGTAAGAGTAAGAAAAAAAAAAGTAAGAAAAAAATTGCTTAGGGAGAAGTTGTCAAGTAAATAAGATTTACTAAGGGATAGCTTGGAGTTAGCTAAACAATTGTGGAGCGTTCTCAGGCGATAGACACTCAGCTAAGCGATGAGCTAAATGATTGCATAGCTTTTCCTAAACAATTGGGCATCGACCTATACGATAGGTTCTTCCATCTCCCACTTGCTCAATCGTTTGAACGATTGTGGTTCCTTCATTTTTCTACCTCAAACCAAGTCCACACATAGCCCACCCTCTGGATTTTCACACTGAGAATACCAAGGTAACCTTTTTAGTGGTGTCTTACTCAACTCGGCACTGTCGAGGTTCTGGGGAGGCCGTTCATGGTGTTTGGGGTGTTCGTGAACTTGGCGATCGCTTAGTTCGAGTGCACGGTGTTTGTACAGTGTAGCAGTGGTGTTGGACGAGCGTTTGTGTGTTGTTGTGTTCCTGTGATCGAGCGTTCATGATAAAGGAACTCGAAGATGAATCTACAAAAGTGTGTTGATTCTTGTCCTTAATCTTTTGTATAGCATGTTGTAATTTCTGTATTTCGCATAACCGTATGTTTCTATTTGTGATTGTAATTGTAATATTCATATACGATTGAAATTTGGAATGATCCTTCCGCTGCTCATGGAAATCCTCGTGTTCGATTTCCTTCACACAAGAACAGAATGGAGCGGGGATGACACCACCACTCGGAGCCCTCAGTATTCTCAGAGTGAGAATCCAAAGGGTGGGCTTTATTTGGATTTAGTAGAGGGGTGCAGGAAGGGAGATCGTATACAATGATTAACCAGGTGGAAGAAAGACTTGTGTATCATATAGACAAAATGCTTGATCATATACAATCGTGTAGGAAAAGGTAAGCGATCATCTATACGACTGTGTAGGAAAAGTTAAGCGATCGTTTATACGATCATTTAGAAAAACTCGGGCACTAAACGGTCGTTTAGTAAAAGATAAGCGATAGTTTAGTAAATAGCGTGCATGGGTGTAAGCGTTATGCGATCGTTTAGCACTATCGTATAGGCTCTGATTTTACTAAGTGATGACACACTTCAACACTATATCCTCTTCAATGCTTAACACACCGTGAGCTATTTAAGCGTCTCAAAGCGATTCTTTCATCTTACTCATCCATTATGAAAACATAAGAGATGTCGGCCAATTATCCCATAACTGTCCAATTAATAGATAATAAATATAACCACAATATATTCATAACCTATGGTTTAATATCATATATTAACCATAGTTTTTTTCCTCCACTAGATATAAATCATATTTATATCCAATTTCCTCCAAATTAATGTATCTCATACATAAAGTTAATTATATCATATATAATCGAACTCTCTCTTGTCAATTTGAACATTTCAAACTCACCCAAAAACTGATTCTCAACTTGTATCCAAGCTACCAAGGGGACCTTATGGACCTATAACTCGAAGCTCCAATGGTACGTAAATAACTGACTAAACTCTTTAGCTACGATATCCACCATTCGTTAACTGTTAGGCATTCCACTAAAGACTGACAACTGAACTCTTCTAACCATAGATATATTTCTATGTCCATTGGATATAACCAATCATCAGTATGATGACCCTTCACAGATGCTCGTAAGTACAACTGGGCCAATTAACCGTTTTCCCCCTGTAGTTACATCTTACTCCTTAAGTACCACTGATCCCTCTAATGAATAACACAACATAGTCCTGCTATGTGTGAACACCTCTCGGGCTATGAGAAGGTGTGTGGTGTCACATCGTTCAAGCCTCGAGATTAGTTCTTAAGGGAGCAATTTTACTTACCCCTACTTCAGGGAAGGAGTGAACTCCATCTTGTGAAGTTGAGTCCCCAGCTCCCCAATCAGACGAATCTCCAAAGTGGTAGGTTTGAATCGGTGCTCTAGCTACTCGCACCCGCGCAAATCAAAGGACCGCCCTCAATAGCAGGAGTTCTCAACTCACCCAAGATTGAGGTCATGTTACCTATGGTCATCGTAGTGAAATGAAGTCTTTGTCATGAATGGAGTTATATGACGAGACGTTATCACTTCGTGGTCAGGTCTTATACAAACTCTTTGTATAGGACGCCCCCGCTTGCATGTTCCCTGCATGAATGATCAAGATCAGACCGTCTGTGACAAATCACAACACTTGTAACTATTCCACAAAGCGGGTCGTGTCCGTAACGTTACCAGGATAAGGTTTCCCTCCTATATCCATATACTACAAACAAATTTTGTTATTACATAAGACAGAATCCACTTGTATGTAACTACATACATGCTTAAGTTACATAAAGACAACCAGGGATTTTAAGTTTATTGGTTTGTGGTAAAGCAAATAAACATCTAAATGTGCAAAGTCAAGAAGTGAAGTAAATATCATAAATTATACATCACAAGCGTTCGTACAAAATGTGTTTACAAACTACAAGAAATGAGACTTTAGGGCATCAACCCCAACACATACAACACTAGAAAAACTACTGAACTATTGATGTTCTTCTTATGGACACAAGACTCATCAATGTTTTGATCGAAGCCATAATATTTGATCGAAGTATCAAACCTTATATTCCAAGATTAAGATGCATGTTTTAGTTTCTAAATGGACCGATTAAGCTTGCAAACCATTTGCTTTTAACCTTGGATTCTGAATCCCTCGGGTTGCACCATATAAATGGTCTCCTCAAGATTGACATTCAGAAAAGCAGTCTTGGCATCCATTTTCCATATCTCATAATCATAAAGTGAGGCAATGGATAGGAGGATCCGATAGACTTTAGCATGGCAACAGGCGAGAAAGTCTCCTTATAGTCAACTCCCTCTATTTGGGTATAACCATTTGCCACCAGTCTAGCTTTGAAGGTTTGCACCTTCCCATCAGCATTTCATTTTCTCTTGTAGATCCATTTACAACCTATAGGTTTAACCCTATCAAGTTGATCTACAAGATTCTATACTGAATTGAAGTACATAAACTCCATTTCGAGATCCATGGCTTTGATTCATTCATCTCTGTCAACATCCTCTATTGTCATCCTCAACCTCGCCATTAACTACCATAGCTAGGATTTTAGTTAAACCCATATAGTGAATAGGGGGTTTCATATAGCGAATAGGTGGGTTCGCAACTCTTCTACTATATCGAGGTTCCCTTAACACTTAAGGTGGATTTGACCTACTAGATGAACCTACTTCAACAACTCTTATTGAGGTACTAGGCTCTTCAACAACTCTTGTTGAAGATTCAATAGTTTCTTTAGAAATCTCATTCAACACAATTTTGCTTCTGGGTTTGTGTTCTCTTATGTGGTCTTCCTCAAGAAAAGTAGCATTTGTCGATACAAATACTTTGTTTTCATTAAGAACAAAGAAATGGTCACCTCTCTTTCCCTTGGGGTAGCCTATAAATAGGCATAACCTTGAACATGGTTCCAATTTCTTAGGATTAGCCTCAAGCACATATGTTGGATAACCCCAGATTCTGAAATGATGTAAACTAGCTTTATGGCCATTCCATAACTCAAAACGTGTTTAGGATATACGATGAAGTCTCCACTGCATAACCCCAAAACGAGTCAAGTAAGGAAACGTAACTCATCATAGACCAAACCATGTCCAACAGGGTTCGATTTCTCCTCTCTAATACACCATTTTGCTGAGGTGTACCAGGTGCTGAGAGTTGGGATACTATTCCATGTTCTATCAAATAGTTCTGGAAAGTTAAATCCATAAACTCTCCACCTCGATCAAATAAAAATGTTTTAATCATTCTATTTAATGCATTTTCAACTTCAGCCTTGAATTCTTTGAACTTTTCAAAAGACTCGGACTTATGTTGCATTAAATAAATGTACCCATATCTAGAATAATCATAAGTAAAAGTGATGAAATATCCATAACCTTCCCTAGCTCTTACATTCATCGAACCACAAAGGTCTGAATGCACTAGCTCTAGAGGTTCTTTGGCCCTATGACCTTTTTCGATAAAAGGACTTTTAGTCATCTTGCCTTCAAAGCATGACTCACACACAGGTAAAGAATTTTCTTCTAACTCACTTAGAAGTCCATTCTTCACCAATCTCTCAATTCTATTGAGATTAATGTATCCTAGTCTTAGGTGCCAAAGTTGGGCATTTCATTAGGAGAAATTCTAAGTCATTTATTTTGAGTTACAACAGTTTTAAACATCTCTATATTATAAAGGGTATTTGTTGCTAACAACCTTAACACATACAAATTGTTTTCCAGTTTAGCAGAATATATATCAACACCATTATTAGTAATAAACACTTTATTATAAGAAAAGTTAACTGATAATTATGTTCCAAAAGACACTCTATTGAAACTACGTTCCTTTTTAAATTAGGAACTACAAATACATCATTCAGAATGAGAAATTTGTTCTGTAAAGATAACCGGAAATCTCCCACTGCCACAGCTGAGATGACGTGGCTGCTTCCAACTCGCATTGTCATCTCTCCTGCATCAAGTTTCCATCAGGAACTAATTCCTTGAAATGAAGAACAAACATGGTTAGTAGCCCCAGAGTAAATAATCCAGGCAGAATCATCATTCTCAACTAAACAAGTTTCCAAGACAAGCAAATCACATTTACCTTGCCTTCTTCTTTTCTACCAAATATCTGGGGCAGTTCATCTTCCAATGTCTATCTTGGTTGTAATGGAAACACTTTCCCTTGTCGACCCTCATTGGTTGTCTACCCCTTGCAGCAGCAACTCCTGGGTTGGCAGCAGCCTTCCCCTTTCCACCCTTCTTCTTCCACTTTTTGGTGCCGAAGGAAGAAGGTACAAACTTAGTTCTTGAAGTCGAACCTTTATAGAACTTTTTGGAAGATGAAGCAATATTTACTTCACCCTTTTTCTCCTTGCTTTTCAACAAGGATAAAAGTCTACAGCTCATTGAGTAGAGTAGTCAGGTTGTAGTCAATCTTGTTCAGAACAACATTACTACAGAAGTGTAGGAAGCTTCTTATAAAGATTCCAGAATGATGCTAACCTGGCTAGCCTCATCGATGCTTGATTCGTTCATCTCCGCCAAGTTGAAATGGATCATCATGTTGAGAACATATTCTAGAACAAATGTCTCCTCTTGCATACGAGCATTGAAGATGTATTTGAGAGCGTCATGCCTGAGCTGTGTGGAGGTTGTTCGAATTCCCTTCAGGGACTCCATGGTCTCACGGGCGGTGAGCATGGTCTCATGCTTCTTGGCTAAGATTTCGTTAAGACTTGCCAAGCTATACGCTCGGGCCTTTTCGTTTTCCCTTGTCCAATGCTCATATGCTTCCCGAACATTTTGAGGAGCATTAGGAGGCGGAATGGAAGGACACTTCTCCATCAGGACAAAACGTAAGTCATCAATGATTAAAATCGTGTTGATCATATTTTTCCAACTAGCGTAATTTTTGCTAGTTAATTTGTCGATGGCAAGAAAACTAAGTGTAGCAGTAGCCATTTAAATTGTTGAAAAAGAACAAACTTAATTTAGTCTACTTACATTAAACCACTTTTAGAAAACCAATCAAGTTTTAGAAAATATTCTAGTGTACCCTAAGTGACATCTATTTTGCAATAATGCTTCAGTGAGGCAGGACAAAAGTCACAGTAGGGTGATCAAATGCCCCTTCACTAAAATGGAACATTCTCAACCATTAGATAGAAACAACTCCTTGTAACTGTAACTAATAGTCACCATTATTCGGTCCAGAATTTGTTAACATCCTTAACAATTTTGTGTAAGTGTAACCCCTCAATTTAGGTTCTAGAGTCCCGCCCCAATGAGCCAACCTTAGGGAAAAGTCGATTGGAACAAGAGACTAAAGCAACCCTACCCATTTCTGGAGATCAAATAAAACGTCATGCAAAATTGCCTTCTTTTAGGGGGACACCCACGATGCCACGAGGTGGTGAATGAAACTTTATCCAACCTGATGAGAGAGACCAAGGGATATATTGTCACACGTCCCTCTCCTACTTACTATAAACATTCTCTCCATTCACCTTGGTATTGACCTACCCAAACGCCACCCAGAGTGGGATACCCATGGTGCCTCGAGGCCAAGAGTAGATCTCACGGTGTGAAATTTTAGGGAGAAACATGTAAAGGTAAAACGAAGTATCATATACCCCGTTTTCCTCCCACTGAGTGTTCTACCGAAGGTACATTAACTTAGAAAATCCAGCTACCAATTTTATCTAAGTGTTTGTTTAATTTGCTAAAAAATAACTCTTGTCTTTAATGATTAAACAGTTTTAATACAAGTCTTATTAAACTCTTTAATAGACTTTCATCAAATTTGCATGCATGTAACAAATCTATCTAATTCACCTTTCCAGGTAGGTTCGGGGTGTGACGTTTCCATTGACTTAAGTATCCCAACCTAGCCAAAACCAGCTTAGACAAAAGGTCCCTTATAGATACATTTGTTACATATTTAATCTTTTGTTAGGAATCAATTTAATCCTATTAAACTTAGATTTCTGATCTCATTAGAAATGTGATCTTAGGTCTATCTCAATCAAATTTTAAAACAGTTTTAAAAAAAGATTATAGCCTAAGGTTTGCATGTAACTCTTTATTATTGATTTTAATTCTAGTTTCATTTATTATAACAATATAAGTAAATGAAACAATTAAAACCAATCATTACATGAAAGACATACAAAAGTTAATTATAACATTTATAATTTAACCTAAGGTAGTGTCATGCTTCATGCAATGTTCATTCATTACTAATATATAATTTTTATATAAATACGTAATGAACTATGCTATAGCATACACTCCATACAATCATTTAATCTTATATTATAAAATTTATAATATAAATGATGCATGGATATGCTATAATGTATGCATACATATACTATAACTCTTATATTATATGATGCATGAGCATGTACATATACTATAACTCTTATATTATATGATGCATGAGCATGCTTTATGTAATTTAAATCATGCATACTAATATATTGTAACACTTATAATATAAAATGATGCATGAAAATAAATGCATAACCTATGGTGGGTTTTAAAACTATATGACATATATTATGGCATACAAAATAAACATACATCAAGTGTATATTTAAAATAAAGCTAATGGACTAGGATAGAACATCTCTAAAACCGAAAATTACAGGCTAATCTATTATAAAAATTAGTCCACCGGTTCGGAATAAGAGAATTGGGTCTTGAACTGCTCGCCTCGAACCGCTCCACGAAGAACCCTGGCAGCTGATCGTGTAGCAAACTTCTATGTCGAGCAGCAAGATGTCGAGTATATACGATCGTTTATATGTGATCGCATAGCTTATGGCTATGTGATGAGCATGAAAGTATACGCGATCATGTAGTAAACATCCAAGTGTCGAATATCATATACTAGGCGATTATGTAGCTAATGACTATGCGATGAGTATGATAGTCTACACGATCGTTTAGAACACAAGGATACTTCAAATATCATATACCCCATGATTGTTCACCAAGCGAGCGCCTACGCGATCATGCAGCAAATGCAACACAACCGTGTAGCAAACTCTACACGATCACATAGCATTAGTTATGTGATCGTTTAGCAAATGCTACACGATCGTGTAGCAAACTCTACACAATCGCATAACAAAACCTAAATGATCGTTTAGCTCTAGCTACATGATGTGGCATCCTCTATTTCATCTTCTCCATCGAAACGCACTGCAACCCTTCTTCTGAACCTCACGAGCGACTCAAAAACTTAAACTAATACAGACTTGATTGTAATTTATTGTCCAAAAACGTAGGGGCCCTTACAATACAACTTTGTAGAATAAACAGAAAGTCATAAAAATAGAAATTTCTATCCCAAAACATCCATTAACAAACCATCCACAAACATTTATCCTATAAATGCAATGCGAATAATAAAACCCACCAGTACTGTAAACGAATTCAATACAAGAATGAAATTTGGAATAAGAAACCAATAACTTGGCTCTGATACCAGTTGAAGGAACTCGTATTGAAGAGATCCTTGAGCGGAAGCGGATTGTCCAAATTTCATTAATTATCGAATACATAATTTACAATAAACATACAAGATATGCATTTAAAATAAATTATAGCATGCTTTTACAATAAATAAAAGGTTTAAGATACATTACTCTTGAAGAACCTTTCTTCACATAAAACTCCCTCGAACAGTCACAAGCCTCAAACAGACACAGCAACTCTTGAAGATCTTCTTCAAGATATCTCGAACAATAACAGGAACACTACCATAATAAGCCTTTGGTATTCTCGGGGTGGGAACCCAGGAGTGTTGAGCTCTGACTGTTTTGGTTTGAAGGGATAGTTTGAGTGTGGAGGAAGAAGATTGAGGAATACACAGAAATTTTGTGCAACTCTCTATCGTTTTGCAATCTAAAAAACGTTAGTCGTCGAGGAAGAAGAGAAAGCCAATTTTCTTTTATTCCTCTTGCCACAAAAATAATAACCATCCACTAAGGTAGCTGGAGAGAAAATAGTGAAGTTATTATTCAAATAATAATAAAATAATATAAATAAATATGATAACTAAATTATCATATTATATTTATATTAAATTATATGTTATATCAAATATAACATATAACTTATAGTTTTAATATTGTATCACATACAATATAAACTATAGTTTCTTTTTTCTAGTTTATGGCATTTAATATAAATCATATTTATATTAAATTTAACAACTATGAATCAATTTCATAGAAAATATATGTATCATTCAAATATTTATTTCCTCTCATTAAATTATAATATAACAAATACATTATGACAATTACATATATATATATATATATATATAATTGAAACAATTTAATTACATCATATATAATTAAATCCCTCTTATTAATTTGAGCAATTCAAATTAACCCAAAAAACTGATTCTCAACTAAATCCTTTTGAGTTACCAAGGGGACCTTATGGACTTGTAGCTTGAAGCTCCAACGATACATGAATAATTATTTAAATTCTTTAATTACATTATTCACCATTCGTTAACTGTCGGACACTTCACTAAAGACCGACAGCTACACTCTTCACACTACAGATATATTTTTGTGTCCATTGGATATAACCAATCAACAGTACGATGACCCTTCACAAATTGCTCGTAAGTACAACTAGGCCAAATTACAGTTTTTCCCCTATAGTTACATCTAACTCCTTAAGTACCACTGATTTCTCTAATGAACAATAGATCATAGTCCTACTATGACTAAACCCCTCTCGAGCCAAGAGAGGGTGTAGCACCACATTGTTCAAGACCCGGAATCAGCCCTTAAGGGAGTAATTTATCTACTTACCCCTGCTTCGGGGAAGAAGTGTATTTCATCTTGTATAGTTGTTTTCCCAGCACCCGAATCAGAAGAATCCCAAAATGGTAGGCTTGTTGAATTGATAATCTAACCATTCTCACCCATACAAATCAAAGGATCGCCCTCATAGGCAAGAGTTCACAACTCACTCAGGATTCAGATCATGTTACCTATGGTCATCTTGGTGAAATGTAAGTCTCTATTATGAACGGCGTTATATAATGAGACTAAACATTTCGTGTTCTAGTCTTATATAAACTCCTTTGTATAGAATATCCCCACTCGCATGTCTGATACATGAATGATCAGGATCAGATCATTTATAGCACTTTTCAACAATTGCAACACCTACAAAACAGGCCATACTCGTAGTGTCAATAGGATAAGGTACCTAGCCTTATCCATCTACTACAGACCATTTAGGTTATCACTTAAACATGATCCACCTATATGTCTCCACATACATGTTTAAGTTATAACGATAACCTTGGATGTTAGTTTATTGGTTTGTGGTTAATGCAACTAAAATATCACATATTTTATAGATAAAGTGAATAAAATATCATATATTATTAATCACATAAGAGTTTGTTCATACAATGTTTACAAACTATAGGACCCTACGAGATTTAGGACATCAACCCCAACAATTTGGTCATGCAGCCTTAGTATAGAAAAAGGTTTGAGTTGAAAAGCTCGGTTTGAGCATTTCATATATGCTAAAGAATGAGAGTTGCCACCAATTTGAAGTTTGAGAAGTAAAGGAGTAAACGCAAGACTGCCAAAAGGAAATTCTCAGGGAATTAAGCTGAAGGTTGAAGAATTTCTTCCAAATGTTCAAGAATCTTAGGCTACTCAGACGAGTTGTAAAGATTGGTAAATTTCAAGCTCGTGGAGAGGAATCAGAGGCTGGGATTTTAAGGCAGTTGTAACCCATGTATAAGTAAGCAGCTGACTGGCTGAGGCTAAGTGTGGGAAAAAGCGCGAATAGGCGAGGGTGTGCATTGGATTGAGCAGGCATTGTCCGAAGTGCACACGGAAGTACGTGTTGAAGGTTGCGACCACAAGTGTCCATCGCATAGGCAAGGCAGGTGCATCTAATGCCAAGGGGGTACAGTGTGTGTGCTGCCACCCACCTAGCTGATTGCAAGGTAAAATTGGGTTATGTGTGGTAACGCATTAAGTACCTATGTGCTAATGGATGCATTGAACTAGATATAGGCTTAGTGTATGTTAAACTTGGATAGGTTATGTGTGGTAACGCATTATGTACCTATGTGTTAATGGATGCATTGAACTAGATATGGGCTTAGTGTATGTTAAACTTGGATAGTGAAGTTAAGCTCAAGAGGGAGCTAAAGGCATTAACCAAAGACTCTTATTATTTTTTTTAGGACAAACGCATATAGGGGAGGCCTACAATCCTTTGAGGAAGTAACTCAATGACAGTGAGTGACTAATTTCCAAATATTCTAAGTGTTTCACTAATGAACCTCTAATGCATAGTTAGTTTAAATTGTTTTTCTAACGCATGTTTTAAGTATTGGAAATTTGTGTTGAATGTGTGTTTGATAGTTTTAAGACATATTTTATGTGTAACTTCCATGCGTTTCATTGAAGCTCTATGCCATGTTTTAGCACTAGAATGAGCTATTTATGGATTCTCTATAGCATGATAAGTATCTTTTTTATGATAAAGAATTATGTGAAGTTAGTATGTTTTATGCTTGACATGTAAAACCTACTCTTGAGCATGGGTACCGAAGGTATGGTAAGGTACCTAGCTATATGGAGATCCATGCTACCGAAGGTATGGTAAGGTAGGCAGGATCTTATTCAGTTCTACATACACGTTAGATCTATGTTAACGACGTTGATGAGATCGAGCAAAAGGGCTCTCTCTCAACTAAGGTTATTAGGAATTGGGCAAAAGGGCTCTCCCTCACGTTCAGGCAGGGGAGTAAATGTGTTTTACAGGAAATGATGATGAGCTTAAATTCAAGTTTTTATATGTTATGATTTTATGTTTCTGAGTTTTTAATTCCAAATCCTAAGAATGAGTATGTAAATGTTTTATAATAAATATGTTTTAATATGAGCTTATAAAAATGTGTTTCTTTAAAAGAAGTCACTCACTAGGCATTTTTTAGCTCACTCTTTAAAATGTTTTCCTCCCTACGTAGCGGTCGACATCCCAAGGTCTAGCAGTTCTGTCAATCAGTCACTTCTCAAGAACCTCAGGGATAGAGACCATTCTTCTACTCTTGGATTCCTAGAGAATAACAAGGTTGTACTTGCAGTGATGTCCCTTGTTTGTTGAATAAAGGTTCGTGAGAAGACAGAAAGGAAAACATGAAGAGTTCAAGATTCGACAAAGGTTTGTTACTTTATGCCTTTGTTTCTTCTTTTAAAGCATGCGTCCTATAATGTCTATCCATTATTATTTATATTCTCTTTGTTGTTTTTTTGTAACACCCCACACATTTTTATTAGTAATAATGTAATTTTAGTAACTTTATTATTTGGAATTTCAGTAATTGTTATTAGTTGGAGGGCATTTTTGGAATTCAAATGTAAGTGCGGGAATTTAATTATTGGCGTGAAATTATTCAAATTGGAAATTAATGACAGGAATTAATTTTCTTTTGAAACGGAAAGAAATTTTATAGTATAAAACGGAAAGGAATTAGATGTAATTATATTTATTTCCTTTTTTGTTTTATTATTATTATTATTATTTTTTTATAAAAAATCAAACCCCACCCCCCTTTTCTTCCTCACGTTCGTGAGCCCGTCCAACGCGGCCCAAAGTCACCGTGTCAATTTCTACTTCATGACCTCCATCCACCACTGCTCAAGCGTCGTTCGCTTTTGCCGTCACTAGATCTATCGATTTGGGTAAGATTTATGCCGTTTGGGTTTGTTTTCGGTTGATTCTTGAATACTCATTTACTTTTGGCATCACTTGGTTGATACCCATTGTGTTTCAACTTTGGATTCAAGTTTGTGAAGGTATTGAGGTATTGTTTAGTGAAGTTGGAGTTTTTTTTAGCAAGTTTTATTAAGTTTTATGCTTTGATTTCCCTCTTGTGGATTAATTTTGGTTGTTGAGAAATTTTGGTAAAGTCATTTGGAAGTGATTTTTTTGACGAAGCTACATATGGATAATTTATTTGAGATATTGGTAGTGAAGTATGTTTTGATTCAAGCTTTAATCATGTAAGCCTGATTTCAAATTATGATTAGGGGGTTGATTCAAGAATTTCATTCAAGATGAAGAAGAGTTTGGTTTGCTAATTATTTGGGCTTAAAATTGGTGGTTTGGAAGGTGAATTCGAATTGGACCACACCTTAGGTAAGGTTATCTGGAAATATTTTGTGATATTTGAGTGTTTGGAATTTGGCCTTAACTTTTAATTTTAAAGCTTGGTTTATGTTTAGGCTTGATTAAGGATTCAAGAATTTAAAAAAGATTCAATTGCTTTTTAGTTCGACCTAATATCAAGGTAAGTAATCTTACTACTAGAACTACCCACGAGCCAGACATTAGATGTATGCTAGCATATTAAATGAAGGTTATGGCAGAATGACAGCATGAAAGATTGATAGTATAACATGATTAAAGTATGTTCTGTTACGAGATCCAAATTATTTATTTATGCACATAGACACTTGAATGCTAGTATGAGATGGTATGTGCTTCCATGGTTGTATTTGATCTGATGATGTTGAGGTATACATGTATGTTGTAAAACCATGATGTTGAGGTATATGTGTATGTTGTAGAGCCATGATGTTGAGGTTTATATGTATATCATAGATTCGTACAGTGATGATTATGAGACTGTGCAAATGTTCTTACTGATTAGTTAGATGCCCATTAGATTTTTTGTTTCCTTCGGGATTCACCAGTTTGTGTTTCCTTCGGGATTCACCAGTTTGTGTCTCCTTCGGGATTCACCAATTTGTGACTCCTTCAAGATTCACCAGAGGTAGTGGGCATACTTAACTATAGTAGGATAAGACTCATTCTTCTTCTTGTTTCATGTGTATATGTGTCCCATGAGGACTAGAGCCGTTTATATGTTTCACCAGAAGTGGGTATATAGAGGACATAGATGCCCAGCTTGACCCCAGTAGTGGGGTTACTTACTAAGTATTTTATACTCATTCTTTCTCATGTTGTTGTTCAGGTAAGGGTAGAGATGCACCGGTGATGGAACAGCAGAATTCGTGATCGAGCCACTGGGACTAGTTTTTACGCTTCCGCATCATGAAATTTAGAGTTCTTTTCATATTTCTCCTAATGTTTAGTTTTTATGTTTGAAACTTATTATTATTAAGAATTGTTTTTCATATGTATTTATTAACCTTTATGATTTATGGGTACTCTATTATTGTTTTTAACATTTTCATTTAATAAAGGACTTTTGAACTCCCCTTATCTATTTAGCATTTATTTCATCATAAAAGAGTGTCGTTTTAAGTTCCTTGCATGCATGTATTTTATTAACGGCTTAACTTAAGTCCTAGGGGGTCGGGTCGTTACAGTTGGTATCAGAGCCCATGTTTTGGGTTATGTAGACTGACTTACTATGTAAGTCTAGATTGTCCTTGTGGCCCATGAACAGATTCCTCGTCATCGCCAGGTACGTCTTATCAACTACAAGTTTTATGATAGTTGTGCATTAAAATTTTTGTTTAGCTTAAATGCACCAGTTATGTTCTAATGCTAGGTTAGTGACTCGTTAGAAGTTATTATAAGAGGATTATGCGGTACGACACTACAAAAGGAGAAAAATAAAATAGAGTAAATTATGAGGTCATTTGGCACTAGTTAATCTCATGGAAATTATGTTAGAAACGAACAAATATATACCTCCGTTTAGCAATGTTAAAGGTTAATGAAACTATGTAGAGTTATGACAATTTGGGAATAAAGGTATTTAAATGTTTAAGCCAAAGAATAAAATTGTAGAGACAAGAATTGATCAAGGGCTAGTGTTATGTTTTTTTGTTGGATAGTGCAATCGGTGGTAGTATAAATACACAGGCCAGTACTCAAGTATAAGGTTAAAAGTTGTTTATGAACAAGGAGGAAAAGAAAAAAGAGTCTATAAATTTATTGAAGCTTTTGAGGTATTAAGGACCCAACATTTCGAGAAGAATTTTAGAAATGATTCATAAGTCATAATCATTTGGGTAATACTGTGATTTGCTGGACTAGGTAAAGTATGTGTAATGATATGAAGGATTATTTTGGAATATCTGGTGAAGTAGATGTCATTAAAGGAAGCTAAAATAGTTAGACATGACCTTGGACTTAAAGGGGTTAAAGCAAGGTGTTATTTGTTTAGGTTGAAGGATTATTTTAGTATACCTAGACTAAACCCAGAGTCTTATTGTGTTAAGGAGATCCAAGTTAGACAGATTTGAAGAAACAAAAGTCTTTTGGAGTTTAAACGTATGCAAATTGGCAAAGAGGAATTCTACAAGATGGAAATTCTTAGTGAGAGAGATAAGATTTATGGAGGAGTTAAGTAAAATATAATTTAGTAAAGAGATTATGTTCCATATGAAAAGTGGAAAAAAAAGGGAGGTGTCTTGAATTTAGTAGTTTTATCAAAGATAAGTGTGAATGAGAGAAAAGTATCCAAGAAAGTTTACTCTTTTGGAAAGAGAAAGAAATTTAATGTGTTCGAAACTCCTAGTTAAGTATGGTTTGAAGGCTTGATAAGAGGGGTTACGAGGTATTTGTTCTAATGTAAAAGAAGAATACCTCATTATCATGTGGAACTTTAAGACAATATGTGTTAGATGGAAAGATAGCTTATGTAGGTGATTGGTATGGAACTTTGTTTTAACGCAAGAATCTGTTGCCGAAATAGAAGGTCAAGAAGGGATAAGCTAAAATGGAGTTACTAGTAGCAGTAGATGATCGAGAACTATAGACATGATATGTTAAGGCTTCATTAGTTAAGAGGTAAATCATTGAGGGCATTAGTAAGATTTAAGGGATTTTTAGTTTGTGTGCTAATTGGAAACATGAACTAGAAATACTATCAAGTTGATTGAAAAAGGAAAATAATCTAGCTCGAGGTAGACAAAAGTGGTATATACACAAAAGTAAGTAAGTTGGATCTTCTAATATAACCATTGGCATAAGGGCTAGACTTGGTAATAAAGTTGAGTTGATAACAAGAAGTTGGTAAAGGTGGGTTTGGAGCATTACAGGATAGTATATTTTCTCTTGCATGGGCAATGAGTTAACTAGCTCTAGGGAGCACGAGCAATTCAAGCTAGGACTTATGAATCAAAAAGGTTTCATCGTAAAAGCTAACTCTAAGGATCAATTATGGTTATTACGAGGTTATGAAAATGTGTTATCAACCGACTTATGCTTTAGCATCCAGGAATTTCAAAATCTCATTTTCGGGAGGGAATTCTGGACTCGTTTACAGCAGGGTCTAAGTAATGATATGTGATTATTTCAAGCCTAAAGAATAATATGAGGATGGCTCAAGCAAGTTTTATAACTCATGACAGTGTAGAGCCTCATGATGAGTTTCTCATGAATGTGAGACTTAATTAAACAGAGTTATTCTCAGACATCTAGACTCTAGGAAAGACATCACAGTTGGCGCTTCTAGAGTAGAAGCAGTTTTCAGTTAACTAGATTTGTTCTAGTACGTATCTTCAGATGACGCATTATATAGTGTGACCAGTTCTTCACTACTCGTATGAAGTTTTCCCTGTGGTAGAATGGTAGGCTCAGATATATGTTTTTAGTATATAAGACTTTCTCATGACCGTTTTCACAGTTCTCAGCTCGGACGTATAAAAGTGTTGTTGATTTTCAACATCTTAAGCTTCATAGTTATTTATGGAATGGGTTGTTACTGTAGGATCTAAAGGTAACACTAGAGGGGGAGGGATAGGGTTGAACTACCAATTTTTTAAAAAAATAATTTTATCTTCAAACAATGCTCAATAAGTTAACCCATTAATTTGATTAAAGAAAATTTATGCAAGCTATGATAACTTCAAATTTAAAGACAATTTAATCAAGGATAAATTTAAATAATACACTAAAAATTAAATCATGCAATTGGGAAAGATTAAAAAATAACTAAGACAAGAAGAAAAAAATTTGAAAACAAGAAATAAAGAGGAGAGGAAGAGAACAACATCGGGAATTATAGTGGTTCGGCAAATTGCCTACTCCACTCTCCAAGACTCCTTCTTGGGTATTTCACTAAGTGATCCTCTTGCAGGTGAGAACCAAACTGACACGACCCTCTTTTTCCTAAGCTAAAGAGAAACCCAAGATCCTTTTTACTGGTTCAAGATCAAACCAATTTCTTTTTCTCACAACCCAAGGTGTACCCACACCTTAATACAATTCCCAAAAAAATAAAAGAAAACGTCACAATATTACCTCTTGAAGGCTAAATACACAAGTTGAGCACTAAAAAAAAAACTCACAAAAATAACTCTAGGCCAATTTAGGAGCAAGGATGACAAGAATTTGAGAGTAGAGAGAATTGAGAGCTTAAGACTTGATAGTTTTTGGTGTGTGGATGAAGAGTAAAATCAAGTCGAATTTATAGGCGAGTGGGATAAATTTTGGCCATTGGATATCATTGCAAATGAAGGGTGGAGATTGAATAAAAATAGAAAAGGAAAGGATTTGAAAAGAAATTTTGAAAGAATGGAATTAGTGAGATTTGGAGAATAAAAAGGATTTGAATGATGAAAATTTAGGAAGGAAATCAAATTTGAAAAGGCTGAAATTTGGTGAGAATTTGGAGAAAATTGGGTCGGAAAATTAAAGAAAAATAAGAGATAAAAAATAAAATAAAAATAGTCGGATGATATGAGCACCACGCGCACAAGGGAGGAGATTGAGCGTCCGCGTTGCATTCTGTGAAGAAACCGCAAGCACGTGCGGTGCCACATGCGCACAGGAGGAGATTGAGCATCACGCGCTGCATTCTATGAAGAAACCGCAAGCACGTGCAGTGCACCATGCACACAGGGGAGGAGATTGAGCGTCACGCGCTGCATTCTGTGAAGAAACCGCAAGCACGTGCGGTGCACGTGTGCATCGCGCGTGAAGCTGGGTGACCGCCACTTGTCATTATCTCATTCGTCCACGGCCACCACGTCATTGCCACATCATGTGCCACGTCAGCAAAAAGTGACCAGTTGGACCGTCACGTCATACGCCACGTCATCAATATTGACCGTTTGTGTGCCATATCAGCCGCCACGTCGGATGCCACGTCAGCAAGGTGCCACATGTCACTGCCACGTTGGATTTCCTCTCCAATCTTCTTTGGCTTATAACTTTCTCGTTTGAACTCCGATTGAGCGATTCAAATTGCTTTGGAATCGTCTTTCCGAGCTCTACAAGATAGTGACTCTGAAACACTGAAAATATTAGTACAAAAAATCAAAATTTTTTATCATCAAAATACATGGTTTGATTGAAGCCCTAAAGTAATAATCTCCTCTTTTTTATGATGACAAACCACCATACTACCAAAAATACTTCTCCCCTTTTGTTATCAAAAAAAGATATACAAGTGACTTTTCTCCCCCCTTAATCATATAAATAATGCTCCCCCTCAATAAATTATAACACATAAATTCATAGAAATATGAATAATGCCCCCCTATCAAACATAATTAGGAAATTCTAATAATACAAGTGCAAGTCTAATCTTACAAAGGTTTCTTCATTTAATGCCTTTGTAAGAATATCTGCTACCTGGTTCTCAAGTATTAACATAATTAATGACAATATTATTATTTTGCACATGCTCTCGAAGAAAATGATGTCTAATATCTATATGCTTTGTTCTAGAATGTTGAATGGGATTTTTAGTTAAATTAATTGAACTAGTATTATCACAAAAGATTGGTACTTGTTCAAAATTTAAACCAAAATCACGCAACGTTTGTTTCATCTATAAAACTTGAGAACGACAACTAGCAACAACAATATATTCAACCTCAGTGATAGATAATTCAACAGAATTTTCTTTTTACTATACCAAGATACTAAAAAACTACCTAGAAAATGACATGTTCTCACTGGTACTTTTTCTATCAGTTAGACTACCAGCAAAATCAGCATCAGAATATGCAACCCAAATCTAAAGATGCATTTTTAGGATACCATAAGCCTAAATCAACGGTACCAAGCAAATATTTAAAAATTCTTTTTTACAGCATGCAAGTGCAATTCTTTAGGACATGATTGAAATCTAGCACACATGCATACACTAAACATAATATCAGGCCTACTCGCAGTTAAGTAAAGCAAGGATCCGATCATACCTCTATAACCTTTAATATCTACGTTTTTACCTTTTTCATCCTTATCAAGCTTTGTAATGGTACTCATCAGGGTCTTTGCTACTTTTGCATTATCGAACTTAAACCTTTTGAGTAGATCCCTTGTGTACTTTTCTTGATTTATGAAGATTCTATCTTCAAGTTGTTTAATTTGAAGCCCAAGGAAGAATTTAAGTTCTCCCATCATGCTCATTTCAAACTCACTATGCATACACTTAGAAAATTCTTCACAAAGAGAAGAGTTAGTAAGCACCAAATATAATATCATCAACATAGATTTGCACTTATAAAATATCATTATCTTTAATTCGATAAAAAAGAGTAGTATCAATAAGTCCCATTTTAAAACCATTTTCTAGCAAAAAATTTACTCAAACGATCATACCAAGCACTAGGAGCTTGTTTAAGACCATAAAGTGCTTTATTTTAATTTAAAAACATGATTTGGATTATCAAAGCTTTCAAAACCAAGAGGTTGTTCAACATACACTTCCTCCATTATAAAACCATTTAAGAAAGCACTTTTTACATCCATTTGAAATAAAGTAAAATTCTTATGAGATGCAAATGCAAGTAGCATGCGAATAGATTCTAATCTAGCAACAGGAGCAAATGTTTCCTCATAATCTATTTCTTCTTCTTGACTATAGCCTTGAGCAACTAGTCTAGCTTTATTTCTAACAATTTACCAGATTCATCCATTTATTTCTAAATATCCATTTAGTACCTATAACAGGATGATCACTAGGATGTAGGACTAGTTCCCACACATTATTTCTTTCAAATTGATTTAATTCTTCTTGCATAGCAATTAACCAAACTCATCAGATTCAGCATCTTTAAAAGACTTTGGTTCAATTTGAGACACGAAAGCAATATTATTGAAAGCATTTAAAGAAGAGCGAGTTCTTACCCCTTGAGACACATCACCTATTTTTAACTCTTGAGGATGGTGAGGGGAGAATCTCCAATCCTGAGGGAGGGATTTTTCTGGCCCTTTCTGAGATTAATTTGATACTACTTCCCTATCTTTAATACTAAGATCTTCAACAGGTATTTCTAATTCATCACTAGTAGAAACTTATTAGTGGCAATATGTGTTTCATCAAAAACAACATTCATTGACTCTTCAAGTGCACGAGTTCTTTTATTAAAAACTCTATATGCTTTACTACATATAGAATATCCTAAGAATATGTCAATGTCCGTTTTTGACTCAAACTTTCCAAGTTTCCCTTTGTCTTTCAAAATAAAACATTTGCAATCAAAGTCTTTGAAATAGCTAAATATTGGGTTTTATTATTAAAAAGCTCATAAGGAGTTTTATCTAAAACGGGTCTTATTAAAACACGATTCATTACATAAGATGCAGTATTAACAGCTTCAGCCCAAAAAGATTTTGGTAAATCATATTCATTAAGCATGGAGGTAGCTAATTCTTGTAAAGATCAATTTTTCCTTTCTACAACACCATTTTGTTGAGGTGTTTTTGGAGAGGGAAAATCATGAGAATTCCATTTTCTTCACAAAAATTTTCAAAAGAAGCATTTTCAAATTCTCCTTCATGATCCACTTCTAATTTTCGAAATCATAAAACCTTTTTCATTTTGAATTCTTTTTGAAAAAGCTGATAAAAGATTTTAAAGCTTCATCCTTATGAGATAAAAATAAAATCCAAGTAAATCTCGAAAAATCATCAACTATAACAAACACATAATGTTTTCCACTTATACTTGCAACTCTAGTAGGTCCAAAAAGGTCCTATATAAACAGTTGCAAAGTCTAGAAGTAGAAACCATTTTCTTTGTTTTAAAAGAAGACTTAGTTTGTTTACCCATTTGACAAGCATCACAAACTTTATCTTTTTCAAAGTTTTAATTTTGGAAGATCTCTAACAAGGATTTCTTAGAAATATTTGAAATTAAATGCATGCTTAGCATGACCTAACCTTCTATACCATAACCACAATCTTCATGCAATGCAGATAAACATTTTATTTTCTACTATAGGATAATCTAATAGATCAATAGTATAAACATTTTTATCTCTATTTCCTACAAACAGAACTTTTCCATCACATGCATTTTCTATTGTACAATTTTTATCACTAAAAATTACTCTATATCCTTTATCACATATTGACTAATACTTAATAAATCATGCTTTAACCATCAACCAACAAAACATTTTCAATAAGAAAATTTGAACCGTTACTAATATTACCTTTGCCAACAATCTTACCCTTTTTATTGTCATCGAAGGTAACGTATCCTCCATCTTTCTTTTCTAGGTTATGTATTTTGTTGGGTCCCCAGTCATATGTTTTGAATATCCACTGTCCAAGTACCACTTATTCTTTACAGATCTCAAACATACCTGAGAGGAATTAATTCTCAAGATGTAACTTTAGGTACCCAATTTTGTTTGGGTTCTTGGGGGTTACTAACAAAAATAGGAATCCATCTCTTTTCCTTCATAATATTGATTTTTCTTAATTGCATGCATAAGCTTTATGACTATGTTTTTCCACATGCATGACAAATAATAGAACCTTCTTTGACAAAGTAGTTTGTAAATTTCTTTTTGTTTGGTGAGGTTTATAACCTAAGCTACTTTTATCAAATATGCATTGTTGCTTGGATATCTAAATCTTTTTTCCCCATTTGTAAACTTTAAAAGAGTAGCTGAAACTTATCTTCATTTTATTTTCTAATAATTTATACTTTCTTTTAAAGCATGCAAATTTGATTTAGATAAATCTAGATTCTTTCCTAATGTCTCATTTTTCTCTTTAGAATTATTCTAGCTCAATTATAAATTATTATTTTTCAAGAGCTAATTTAGTATTTTTCTTCCTAAGAGACATATATTTGAAACCTAGTTTTTTCAAATTCAATTTTAACTTCATTATATGCTTCAATGAGCTCATCAAAAGTAAGGTTTTCAGTACTTACCTCATCATCGTCGTCATTGTCGTCTCCAAAAGCCATAATGCACAGATTTTCTACTTCTTCCTCGCTTTCATATTCGCTTTCATCGCTTTCGTCCCAAGTAGCTTTCATGGCCTTCTTGTTCTTCTTTGAAATGGCTTTCTTTGAGGACAGTCCCACTTCACGTGTCCAGGTTTTTGCATTCATAACAGATGATTGTATCTCTGTTGCTCTTTTCTCCTTGCCTCTTGATTGTTGACTTTCTTTGAGAAGTTCCCTTTCCTAAAATGCTTTTTTGAATTTCTTAGTTAAGTAAGCGAACTCCTTATCATTTAGTTCAGCTCTAGTTTCAGAGTCCTCTTGAACTTGAGTCGACTTAATGCTAGACTCTTCTTCTTTTTGACATCTTTTTGACAACTCTTAGGGTCGTGTGTTGGTTTAGTCCTAATCCTTTCAAAGCATTAACAATGTTAGTGAATCTGGTAAACATTTCAGATATAGTTTCATTTGCATCCATTTTAAACAATTCATAATTATGAACTAACATGCTAATCTTTGACTCTTTAACTTGATTAGTTCCTTCATAAGTTACTTCAAGCGTATCCCAAATTTCTCTTTAGCAGAAATACATGCATAGACTCGATTAAACTCATCAGGACATAAAGCACAAACAAACAGTTCGTGGCTTTAGCATTAATAGAAAACTTCTTTTTATCTCATCATTAAACTCTTTTCTTCCTTAGGAATATCTTTTATTATCAACTATCTTGAATTAAAGGACCATTAGAAACAATTTTCCATAGATTATAGTCAATAGAAATCAAAATAAATTCTCATCCTAGTTTTTCAACCATGCATAATTATTTCCATCAAACAAAGGTGGCCTAGTGGTAGATTGACTTCACCATACCCATTTATTCGGGTAGTTGTCATAAGCTCGAAAATTAAGTTTTTCGGAAAATGGAAGAGAATATAATAATTTTTTTTAAAAGATTTTTTAAAGAGAAATACTTTTCAAATTAGATTTTAATCAAAAAGATTTCAAAGATTAAGAAGTAGAGAAAAAAAATAAGTTTTAATAATCAATTTTTCAAGAAAATAATTTCTAATGAGAAAACGGCTTTTAATACTCAAATTTTCAAACTTTTTGCAAAAATTAGAAAAATTCCATATTTAATAAGATTAAAAAAACACAATGTAAAATCAATAAAAAAAAATTACAAAACCTTTTTGAAATAAGAGAACCGAGCTACCCGCTCTGATACCAATTGTAGGATTTAAAGGCAACACTAAAGGGGTGAATAGGGTTGACTACCAATTTTTTAAAAAAATAATTTTATCTTCAAACAATGCTCAATAAAGTTAACCCACTAATTTGATTAAAGAAAATTTATGCAAGACAAAACTTAAATCATGCAAGCTATGATAACTTCAAATAAGACAATTTAATCAAGGATAAATTTAAATAACACACTAAAAATTAAATCATGCAATTAGGAAAGATTAAAAAATAACTAAGACAAGAAGCAAAAAATTTGAAAACAAGAAATAAAAGAGAGAGAGGAAGAAAAAACACCGGGAATTATAGTGGTTCGGCAAATTGCCTACTCCACTCTCGAAGACTCCTTCTTGGGTATTTCACTAAGTGATCCTCCTACAGGTGAGGACTAAACCAACGCACGACCCTCTTTTTCCTAGGCTAAAGAGAAATCCAAAATCGTTCAAGATCAAACCAACTTCTTTTTCTCACAACCCAAGGTGTACCCACACCTTAATACAATTCCCAAAAAAATAAAAGAAAACATCACAATATTACCTCTTGAAGGCTAAATACACAAGTTGAGCACTAAAAAAAAAACTCACAAAAATAACTCTAGGCCAATTTAGGAGCAAGGATGACAAGAATTTGAGAGTAGAGAGAATTGAGAGCTTAAGACTTGATAGCTTTTGGTGTGTGAATGAAGAGTAAAATCAAGTCGAATTTATAGGCGAGGGGGATAAATTTTGGCTATTGGATATGATTGCAAATGAAGGGTGGAGATTGAATAAAAATAGAAAATGAAAGGATTTGAAAAGAAATTTTGAAAGATTGGAATTATTGAGATTTGGAGAATAAAAAGGATTTGAAGGATGAAAATTTAGGAAGGAAATCAAATTTGAAAAGGCTGAAATTTGATGAGAATTTGGAGAAAATTGGATCAGAAAATTAAAGAAAAATAAGAGAATAAAAATAAAAATAAAAAATAGCCGGATGATATGAGCACCACGTGCACAGGGGAGGAGATTGAGCGACACACGCTGCATTCTGTGAAGAAACCGTAGGCACGTGCAGCGAACGTGCATATGGAGCTGGGTGACCGCCACTTGTCATTATCTCATTCGTCCACGCCCGCCACGTCATTGCCACATCATGTGCCACGTCATCACCACGTCAGCAAAAAGTGACCAGTTGGATCGTTACGTCATCTACCACGTCAGCTGCCACATTATCAATATTGATCATTTGTATGCCATATCAGTAAGGTGCCACGTGTCACTGCCACATTGGATTTCCTCTCCAATCTTCTTTTGCTTATAACTTTCTCATTTGATCTCTGATTTGAGCGATTTAAATTGCATTGGAATCATCTTTCCGAGCTCTACAAGATAGTGACTCTGAAACACTGAAAATATTAGTACAAAAAATCTGAGTTTGTTATCATCAAAATACTTTTGATTCAAGCCCTAAAGCTAACAGTTATACCTCTTTTGGTACTAGTTTTAGCTATGTCAAATGATGACCCTCGTTTTGCATCTAGTTTTTTGAAGAGTCTCCAGTTAGCATTGGGTACTCGATTAGATTTTGGTACAATTTTTCACCCATAGACTGATGGTCAAATAGAACATCTGAACCAGATATTGGAAGATATGTTGTGCGCTTGTGCACTAGAGTTTTCAGGGATTTGGGACTCTCACCTGCATTTAATTGAATTCACATATAATAATAGCTATCAGACTGCCACTGGCACATTGCCATTTAATGTCCTATATGGAAAGAGTTTCAAGTCTCCTATATGTCGGGGTGAGGTTGGTGAGAGGAAGTTGCTAGGTCCTGAGCTAGGCAGACCACAAATGAGGCAATACAGAAGATCAGAGCTCGTATGCAACCAGCTCAGAGCAGACAGAAGAGCTACGCCAATGTAAGATGTAAGGACATGGAATTTGAGACTAGTGTGAAAGTATTCTTAAAAGTGGCACCCATGAAAGGTATTCTGAGGTTTGGCAGGAAGGGAAAGTTGAGTCCGAGATTCATGGGACTTTTCGAGGTTTTGGAACGAGTTGGCCCCGTAGCTTACCATTTGGCATTGTCCCCATCACTGTCTTCAGTTCAAAATGTCTTCCATGTTTCGATGCTAAGGAAGTATGTGACAGATCCATTCCATGTAGTTGACTTTGAGCCATTGCAGTTGAATGACAACTTGAGCTATGAGGAGAAGCTTGTAGAATTTCTCGCCAAAGATGTAAAGACATTACGCCTCAGGAAATTTGCTTTTGTGAAAGTCCTGTGGTAGAATCACCAGTTCAAGGAGGCTACTTGGGAGCGAGAGGATGAGATGAAGGCCTAGTACCCGGAGTTTTCTCAAGAATGAACTTTCGAGGACGAAAGTTCTTTGAGGAGGGAAGAATGTAACACCCCCGGAGTTTTTTTTTTCCAAGAATGAACTTTCGAGGACGAAAGTCCTTTGAGGAGGGAAGAATGTAATACCCCGCACATTTTTTTTAGTAATAATGTAATTTCAGTAACTTTATTATTTGGAACTTCAATAATTGTTATTAGTTGGAGGACATTTTTGGAATTCAAGTGTAAGTGCGGGAATTTAATTGTTGGCGTGAAATTATTTAAATTAGAAATTAATAACAGGAATTAATTTTCTTTTGAAACGGAAAGAAATTAAATGTAATTATATTTATTTCCTTTTTTGTTTTATTATTATTATTGTTTTTTTTTATAAAAAGTCAAACCCCACCCCTCTTTTCTTCCTCACATTCGTGAGCCCGTCCGACGCCGCTCAAAGTCACCACGTCAGTTTCTTCTTCATGACCTCCGTCCACCACTGCTCAAGCGTCATTCGCTTTTGCCGTCACTGGATCTATCGATTTGGGTAAGATTTATGCCGTTTGGGTTTGTTTTCGGTTGATTCTTGAATTACTTTTGGCATCAATTGGTTGATACCCATTGTGTTTCAACTTTGGATTCAAGTTTGTGAAGGTATTGAGGTGTTGTTCAGTGAAGTTGAAGTTTGTTTTAGCGAGTTTTGGTAAGTTTATGCTTTGATTACCCTCTTGTGGATTAATTTTGGTTGTTGAGAAATTTTGGTAAAGTCATTTGGAAGTGATTTTTTTTTATGAAGCTACATATGGATAATTTATTTGAGACATTGGTAGTGAAGTATGTATTTGATTCAAGCTTTAATCATGTAAGCCTGATTTCAAATTATGATTAGGGGATTATTCAAGATGAAGAAGAGTTTGGTTTGCTAATTATTGGGCTTAAAATTGGTGGTTTGGAAGGTGAATTCGAATTGGACCACACCTTAGGTAAGGTTATCTGGAAATATTTTGTAATATTTGAGTGTTTGGAATTTGGCCTTAACTTTTAATTTTAAAGCTTGGTTTATGTTTAGGCTTAATTAAGGATTCAAGAATTTCACAAAGATTCAATTGCTTTTTGATTCGATTTAATATCAAGGTAAGTAATCTTACTACTAGAACTGCCCACGGGCCAGGCATTAGATGTATGCTAGCATGTTAAGCCCACGGGCCAGGCATTAGATGTATGCTAGCATGTTAAATGAAGGTTATGGCAGAATGACAGCATGAAAGATTGATAGTGTAACATGATTAAAGTATGTTCTGTTACGAGATCCGAATTATTTATTTATGGACATAGACACTTGAATGCTAGTATGAGATGGTATGTGCTTCCATGGTTGTATTTGATCTGATGATGTTGAGGTATACATGTATGTTGTAGAACCATGATGTTGAGGTATACATGTATGTTGTAGAGCCATGATGTTGAGGTTTATATGTATGTCATAGATTCGTACAGTGATGATTATGATGTTGAGATTGTGCAAATGTCCTTACTGATTAGTTAGATGCCCATTAGATTTTGTGTTTCCTTTTGAATCCCGGGCATATAGTTTATATGTTTCACCAGAGATGGGTATCTAGAGGACATAGATGCCCAGTTGACCCCAGTAGTGAGGTTACTTACTAGTATTTTATACTCATGAGAGATAGATGGGATCCTTGTTTGATCTTATTAATATCCTCTTTCCTTGAATTAGTAATGGGACGTATATCTAGTTCAGTGTGAAATTTGAATGATCTCGATTGTTGCAAATTCCAATTTGAGTATCAAAGTCTCTTTATTCCTACGTTCATATGTATCACCGGCGATGGACAAGCAGAATTCGTGATCGAGCCACTGAGACTAGTTTTTACGCTTCAGCATCATGAAATTTAGAGTTCTTTTCATGTTTCTCCTAATGTTTAGTTTTGATGTTTGAAACTTATTATTATTAAGAATTGTTTTTCATATGTATTTATTAACCTTTATGATTTATGGGTATCCTATTATTGTTTTGAACATTTGCATTTAATAAAGAACTTTTGAACTCTCCTTATCTATTTAGTGTAGTTCCTTGCATGCTATGTATTTTAGTAACGGCCTTACTTAAGTCTTAGGGGTCTTCCGCGAGAATTCAATTCTCTTTCAAAGGATACAACTAATAAAACATATGACTACCAACAACTTAATGAGGTCTTCAAATTGATCCTAGTAATCTCCATTAAACTCCAAAAGTATTCAAAGAAAATAAAACAAGGAGCTTTAGTCAGACTAATTTCAAAAGTATAAAATCGTATAACCGGCACGCAAATAACTCACAAGACTATTTGAAAAAAACCCTCCGAAGCTTAACCAACTGCGACTTGTTAAGAATTGTACCCACATATTTCACCTGGAACCACTTCATGGCATCCTCCTTTGTGACTCAAATTTTCCTCTGCTTCGCCTTAAATTTCAACACTCCTTTTCAACATTCACCATTCAAAATTACCATTACTATCACTTTAGCCTTCAAAAGCATTTGTTTGCTACAGAGATTCATTCCCCCTTTTCCCTTCTTTTTCTTCTTCTTCCTTCGATAACTTGCCATAATTTTTACCTCTAATTTCCTCAATTTGACTTACTGGGTTGATTAAGAACAAGGGAAACCCTAGAACTTCAGCATGGCTTCCTCCAATGTGGAGATGGCGTCCACGTCTAAGACCAATCCTGATCTCCCGCGTGAGTCCTCTGTCGCAGCAGATTCAAATTCCGTCGCAGCAGGTGGAAGGTCCCACGGTGGGAGGATATGCGAGTAAAGTCGATATGGGAGAATCGTTGGGGTTGGAAGAGGGAAAAGAAGGGCTGTTGAGGAACCAATCGACAAAGCCACTTAGCAAAAACAGAGACAGATGATCAAGAACAGGGAATCCGTTGCTCGTTCTCGGGAATTTTGCACGGCGATAAAGAAAGCGAAGCAAAATGGAAACCTATCAATGAGGGAGAAAAAAGAATAGACCCTAATTTTAGTTTAGGGTAATTTTGGAATTATGAATTTTAGTTAACAATTTAAAATGAAATTATGAATTTATAATTTTAATCAATGCGAGATAAAAGTTTAGGAATATAAAATGCTTCTTTTGGTATGTTATGGTTAATTTTAAATCAAAGAGTATAATAAATATGAAACAAAAATAGAGACAAAAAAGTAAAAAGGATAGCAAGATTCGACACGAAAGTGTCAACTTAGGAGCAAAATAAACCTAGAAAAAGGAGATTGGCTTATGTAAAATACCAAATGGGACACTACCTTAAGTGAGCCAAAAGATCATCCCAATGCAACTTTGAAATATTATGGCTAAGGCTAAGTCAACTAAACCTATAAATACATCATGAATAGGTCAAGAAAAAAGTAAATCCTTTATAATACTCAAACTTTTGATTTGCTACACAAACATAACTTAAAGTATCGGAGTCTATGTTGCACGCATAGATCTGCATTTTTTTTTCTATTTGGTAGGTCACATTCTTTCTCAAATTACAAATTTGTCATTGTTATCACATGAAGATCTGGTTCATTTTCCACTATCCAAATTTTTCATAACACCACAAAATTTCAAAGAAAAGAAGTTAAGAAATAAAAAAAAAAAATTGAAAAATAAATAAAAAATTGAAAATTTGGTAAACTTGCAATTAAAACTTATTAAATGTAGTATGCCATATTTAATATTGAATTAGAAGTTTGAACTAAAGTATTTAATTTTCATTGATATTTATATATATATATATATATATATATATATATATATATATTGTAAAATATCGATAAAATTTTAAAAGAAGAAATGACAGAATGTTACGACATTAAAAATATTTTAACTCATTTAAAAAGCGTAGAATATTTATTTATTAATTTTTTCATAAATGTCCATCCACATCCATCCCTTCATATGGACATTTAAAAAAAAAAAAAAATTCATAGGTGTTATGAAATTGAGGAGCACAATAGGAATACAAATATGGAGAATATAATATAATAATATTTTTATACAATAATAATAAATAAAACTAAAATTATAAAATAAAATAACTAAAAACATAATAACCAAAATCATGAAATTGGATATTATGAAAATTAGTGGAAGTGGAAGTGGAATTCTCATCAATATATGTGTGATTTTAAGATCTACCAAATGCCACTATTTATAGGCAAAGTGGCAAGTAGGATGTGGACTTACATGAACACCAAGCATGAATAACTACAAGGCACATGGACAACATGAATGGTGACACATAGTCTTTGGGACACTAAGCAATGAGCATCTATTTTCTATTATAATATTCATAATACCCCCTTAGATGCCCATATATATATATATATATATATATGAAATATGCTCGTTAAAACCTTACTAAGAAAAACCCAATGGGAAAAAACCCTAGTGAAGGAAAAAGAGTACATATCTTATATAATACATACTCCTAAAAAAATACAATATATTTGCTCCCCTCATGAAAACATCACTGAACTCTGAGTCGCCGTATTCCAATGTTGTGCACCAATTTTTCAAAGTTGCAATTGGTAATGCCTTTGTAAATAAGTTTATCAGGTTATCATTTGAACAAATTTATTGTACAGTGATGTCGCCATTTTCTTCAAGATCATGAGTGTAGAAAAGTTTTGATAAAATATGTTTTGTTCTATCTCCTTTAATATATCCTTCTTTGATTTGGGCTATGCAAGCTGTGTTGTCTTCGTATAATATTGTTGGAAGGTTTTTATTAGAAGACAAGTCACATGTTTCACGAATGTGTTGAATCATTGACATTAACCATATACATTCTCGATTAGTCTCGTGAATTGCAGAGGAAGTGGTCGTTATAGTCTGTTTCACCAATCGCCATGATATAACAGTTCCTCCACATGTGAACAGATAACCTGGTTGAGATCTAGCTTTGTGTGGATCAGATAAATATCTAGAATCTACATAACCAACTAGATCAAAATTTGATTTATTTGAATAAAACAAACCCATATCGATTGTTCCTTGGAGATAACGGAGTATATGCTTAATTTTGTTCTAATGTCTTTTTGTAGGAGAAGAACTATATTAAGCTAATAAATTTATTGAAAATACAATATCTGATCTTCTATTATTAGCAAGATACATAAGTGCACCAATTGCACTAAGATATGGTACTTCAGGACCAAGAAGCTTTTCATTATCTTCTCGAGGTCGAAATATATCTTTCTTTATATCCAATGAACAAACTTCCATTAGAATATTTAATGGATGTGCTTTGTCCATATAAAATCTTTTCAAAATTTTTCTGTATAAGTTGACTAATGAATAAATATTCTATCTGCTAAATGCTCAATTTGCAAACCAAGGCAAAATTTTGTTTCCCGAGATCTTTCATCTCAAATTATTTCCTAAGATATTCTATAGTCTTTGAAAACTCTTCAGGAGTTCCAATTATATTCAAGTCATCAATGTATAAAGTTATAATAACAAATCCTGATTGTGTTTTCTTTATAAAAATACACTGGCATATTGGATTATTTTGATATCCTTCTTTCAATAAATATCCACTCGGGTGATTGTACCACATCCGTCCTGATTGTCTCAATCTATATAGTGATCTCTGTAACTTTATTGAATACCATTCCTGAGAATTTGATGTATATGTTTCAGGTACCTTAAATCCTTCTGGGATTCTCATATAAATTTCATTATTAAGAGATCTATATAAATATGTTGTGACTACATCCATAAGATGCATATTCAGACTTTATATACAGTCAAGCCAATTAAATATCTTAATGTAATTGCATCCACCAACGGAGAATACGTCTCCTCAAAATCAATACCAAGTCTTTGTGAAAAACCTTGTACAACTAGTCTTGCTTTATATCTTATGACCTCATTATTTTCATTTCTTTTCCTCAGAAATACCCATTTGTATCCCATAAGTTTAACACCTTTTGGTGTTTCGGACTACAGGTCCAAAAACCTGTCGTTTTGAAAGTGAGTTTAATTCTGCCTCGATTGCTTTTTTCCACTGAAGTCAATCTTTTCTATATCGATATTCTTCATCAGATTTTGGTCCAGGGTCCTCATTTTCAGATATAATATCAAGAGCAACATTATACGTAGAAATGTTGTCAATAATTACATTAGTTCGATTCCATCTTTTTCCTGTTATGACATAGTTTATTTAAATCACATTATTATTTTTAGGTATTTCACCTTCCTCACTAGTCATGTCGAGGATTTCATTATGGATATTTACATCCTCAACCAAGTTTTTTTCACTATTAATTGTTTTTTGTTTTCAAGGATTTTTATCTTTGGAATCTACTGGTCTACCACGCTTCTGGCGTGTTCCAGACTCATTAGTGACAATTTGTTATGTTGGGATATCAATTTTTGATGGAACATTTGCAATGAGTATATGTGAGTTAGTTACTTTCTTTGCATCTGTAAATGCATCTGGTAATCGATTTGTTATATTTTGCAAATGAATTATTTTCTGAACTTCAAATGAGACAATAATGATGCATTTCATGTAATTTCTTTTTCCAACTTCTTAATTCCTTCCCCTAATGTTGAAAAATTTGTCTTATTAAAATGACAATCAGCAAATCGGGCAATAAACACATCACCCGTCAGGGGCTCAAGATATTTAATAATTGATGGGGAATCATATATATATATATTCCTAACCTCCTATGAGCCCCCATCTTAGTGCGTTATGGTGGAGCAATTGGAACATATACTGCACATCCAAAAATTCTCAGATGGAAAATAGTTTGCTCATGACCATAAGTTAATTGTAATGACAAGTACTTATGATATGCTACTAGCCTAATGCGTGTAAGTGACGTTGCATGCAAAATAACATGTTTCCATACAGATGAAGGAAACTTAGCTCTCATAAGTTTTTTCGGATCATCGAGTTTTTTTAATACTTCTACACCAAATGATGGCACATGATCTTTAGTACACTAAGTAATGAACATATATTTTTTTATTATAATATTCATAATAATATGGGCATTTTAAACATTTGTTTAAGATGATTTTTCTAAGATTTTCTTAAAAAAATGAATTTTCTAAGAATGGAGACGGCCATAAAAATTAGTTGAGTCGCCAAATGGCAAAGAGAAACGATTTGAATTTTGAGCACGACAGTACTGCAATGCACGTCTTGCGGCATTGCACGCAAAGAGAAGAAACAAGAGGGAAAGAATTCGTCTGTTCTTGTTCTTCACTGTCAATGGAAGGGTTGAACAATCTTTTTCTATTGTATTATTTGCAAATTCTACGCCTCTTCAACTGTTCAAATCCAATTTCTGTTTTCATCTTTCACAAGAGAAGAAGAGAAAAGCTCTGGCAACCTAGCCACTCTGTCAATCCCCAAACATGGTTGGTCCTTCGCATTTCTAGGACCTCATCACTACCCACTTCAACTCTCTCTCCCCCTTTGCCAAATCACATTCAGTTTCAATATTCCCCATTCCCCTTTCCATTTTTCTCTTTTTGTTTCTCTTTCTATTTTTCCTCCTGCATTTTCCTTCTCTCTCTTATTTCCTCAACGATTGGGATATTAATTCTTGTCTTGTTATCTTATTATTTCTTTTTTCCGAGGGGAAACATGAAAAGTTCTTGACCCAGAAACTTTTTCTGGGTTTTTCTGATCCGAGAAGAGGATTTCTGATCTGGGTTTTTGTTTACTTCTGCTATCTCTACAATCGGTGGGTTCGGTTCATTGTTGTTTCTTCTGCATTCAGGGTGTGATTTTCTCTTCCCATATGCTTGGCATTTAAATTTCTAGAAATATTTGTAAGGAATTCTTGTATTTATGTTTGGTTTAATCTGGAATTTGTTAGAATTGATGCCAAGGTATTGAGTATATTTGAGTGTTGAAGAAACAGGAAATTGATGAAACGGGTATAAATGTTTTGACAGAGAGGGGAAACTTTGGGGTTTCCCACGAGAATGCAGGTTTATCAATGGTAGAAAACGTTGCTGAATAAACGTGAGGAAATAGAGAGGAAAATTTGAGGGAGTATGGGCTGCATTTGCTCAAGAGATTCCTCAGAACCAGAGGATAGCAACCACAAAGAGTCTGAAAAAGATTTGAACAAATCTTCAGTCCAGTTGGTTGCCCCTTCTCCCTCAAAAAGAGAGGATATGATGTTAGAGATTCAGTTGTCAAGGCAGGCATCTAAAGCAAATGGGGGTTCTGTTCATAAAGCAAAGGCCAATGGAGGTTCTGTCCATCGAGCAAAGGAAGATGATGAATCTGAGAATAAATCCATAAAGGCTGCAAAAGCAAATAATGATAATGCTTCAGCAGGTGGAAAACAGCCTGACATTTTTAGGTTAGCTAGCTTGTCTAAAGGGGCCGAAGCCGAACTTGTCATGGCTGGATGGCCTTCATGGTTAGCTTCCGTTGCTGGAGAAGCCATCAAAGGGTGGGTACCTCGGCGGGCTGACTCCTTTGAAAAGTTAGACAAAGTTAGTTCCATTCGTTATGTTCTCTTTTACTTCATGTCTTTAGAATCATTTGACTCTAGTGCTTCTTATCTGTATTTACTTAACAACAACGAATTGCAATCTAGATAATGCTCTGAACAGCATGCATTTTTCCTTCAAATGAATTTTTCACCAGTAGGTTTCTTTTAAATTTCCTCTCCCCATTGGTCGAATGCTCTATTCGTTTATTTTCATTTATAACAGAATGCTTTTTCTTTCCTCGGGTATTTTCGTTTTTTTTGTTTTTTTGGCGTGTGTTATATAGACAGAGATATTTTTTAAGATGAATAACACGTGTGGTGGGAATTTGAGCCTATGACCTTTTGATCAAGGATATTAATTTTACCAGTTGAGCTATGTTTAGAATAACATGCTGTGTAGATATTATTGGCCCCGTGAAAAGAAGCGAGGAACGAGCTATAGACAGCTTATATCATACTAAACAGTAAACCCCATGACGGCCCTGGGACGGGTATACAGATAGGAACTCCAAGTTAAAAGATAGATTCCTCGGGGATATAGGATAGATTCTTTGAGACTTTTGGTGTTCCGATGGCTTTCAACAGATTGGTCTATAATGGAGGAGGTCTTATACTACCCTCCCTTTTGAAATCGAGGGAGGATTTTTTGAGATGCTGTTTTCTTTCCAATCATATGCATATTTGACTTAAGAAACATAGGATGTTTTTCAGAAGTTTGAAGAGCTCTTGAGACTTGGGAGGAGACTTTGGCCTTGGTTAGGTTCAGTGTCTCCATTTGGATCTCGATTACCAACAAATTTTGCGATTTCTCTTTAATTTCATTATTCTGTAAAGGAGCTCTTTTCTGAAATTTTCTAGGCTGTTAGGTTGTTCTATGTTGTTGGCTTCTTTTGTCTTTGAGTTTCCCTTGTTTGTAGTTTATATTGTCCTAGTCATAAAAGTTGGTTTTCTTCATCAAAATATTCCAAGTATCTTATAACATCTGCTGTGAATGTCTCTCTATCTCATCTTGCATCAATATCTGCTAATTATCCCATCGTGTCCTTCCTATATGCAGATTGGACAGGGAACTTATAGCAGTGTATATAAAGCCCGGGACCTTGAAACTGGTAAAATCGTGGCATTGAAAAAAGTGAGATTTGTAAATATGGATCCGGAAAGTGTCCGTTTTATGGCTAGGGAAATCTATATTTTGCGCAAACTTGATCATCCAAATGTTATGAAGCTTGAGAGTTTAGTCACTTCCAGAATGTCGGGCAGCTTATACCTTGTTTTTGAGTACATGGAGCATGACCTTGCTGGCCTTGCAGCAGCTCCTGGACATAAGTTTACGGAGGCTCAGGTATCTTCTTGGCTTCCCTTGACCATATCAATTATTGAACTAGAACCATTTTGAAAATGAATCCTTGTTCAAACTGAGCCATCTAAAGTAGTGAAAACAAGGAACTAATAGAGAGATTTTATATTTGAAGGAACTGAAACCATTGTAATTAAGGTGTCATTTTGTGCTTGTAGATTAAATGTTATGTGCAACAATTGCTGCACGGACTCGAACACTGTCATAGTCGGGGAATTCTGCACCGGGATATCAAAGGTTCAAATCTTCTTGTTGACAATAATGGCGTGCTCAAGATTGGAGACTTTGGTCTTGCTACCTTTTTTCAGCCTGATAAAAAGCAGCCATTGACAAGTCGGGTTGTGACATTGTGGTACAGGGCACCCGAGCTTTTACTTGGTGCTACCCAATATGGACCTGCCATAGATCTCTGGAGCTGTGGTTGTATTGTTGCTGAATTATTTGCTGGAAAACCTATTATGCCAGGAAGAACAGAGGTTGTTCTATCATCCACTCGTTGCCTGTTCTGTTTCTTGTAATCTTTAAGAAAATGCGAGAAAACAATAGGTTGTTAGTTTTCAGGAATTGTCTATGTAGTTGTTAATTTTTTGTTCATGGCATCTCATATACGCTCTAGAAATAACCATAAAATTCATTTGGGTGTTGTTTGAATTGATCATTTTATCAGGTGGAACAAATGCACAAGATTTTTAAGCTCTGTGGTTCACCATCTGAGGAGTTCTGGCAGAGAACAAAGTTGCCACATGCAACCAGCTTCAAACCTCAACACCGTTATAAAAGCTGCCTTTCTGAGACATTTAAAAGTTTCCCTCCTTCAGCTCTGGCTCTTGTTAATAAACTACTTGCTATTGAGCCAGAGCACAGAGGATCAGCTACTTTAGCCCTCAGAAGTGAGGTATTTCATGTTTCCTTTCGTATGTCTACAATCATGTGCATTAACCTCAATGCGCTATTCTTTTTTTTCCTAGCTACTAGAGTTGAAATAAAAGTGCTTCTTGTTGATATGTTGTTTCATATGATGTTGCTTGGCATATTATAGTAATTTAATTGTATCCGGTTCTGCAGTTTTTCAGAACAGAACCTCTCCCTTGTGACCCATCAAGCTTACCAAAATATCCTCCGAGCAAAGAATTCGATGCCAAGCTGCGGAATGAAGAAGAGAGAAAGTATAATTCCAAACTTGTTTCTCTAGTGGTCGTTGTTTAGGTTTTTTATTAGTTTTTTTTGTTATACATAATCCGTATTATATGAAAATAGTATTTTCTAGCCAAATATCTATGAAGATTGAAGAAAAAATGAAATCAAGGTTACTAAACTACCTTTTTGGGGATGTCATTATACATACGAATCTCTTAATTTCAGGAAAAAAGCAGAAGCTGTGAAGGGACGTCATCCTGAATCAGTAAGAAGGGGCTCAAGAGACACCAAGGCAGTTCCTACGCCCGAATTCAATACTCAAGGAGATATTACTATAAAGGTACATGTCAGGAATAGGAAACTTTTTGTTTATGAGTTCGATGACTTTTGAGAGCATGGCTTTTTTTTTTTTGAAGTGCATTAATTTGTCGACAAGTACTGAAAAAAATTGTGAAAAGTGCTTTTAGTTGCGCAGACTCATGGAACCAAACATGTCATGTGAAAACAATGCTTTTTTAAAACAGCGTTATTTGCCTGATAAGATACCTTTCTCATGGACTAAAACTGCAGGCACACCCGATCTCGAAAAAAACGAGTGCGAAATATAACCCTCACGAGGACAATGAGCCTCCGAGAGTTGCACAGAATCGATACAACCACTCAACATCTATGGTGCACCCGAGCATTGCAGATTTATGGGGTAAGCCTACCGGAGCCTCGAGAAATTGTGCAGAGTCAAAGACACAGAAATCTCAGATGCGTCAGTCAGTGGGAGATTTATCAACCTCTTCTCTCAAGAAGGAAGACTTGGTGTCTACTAAAGATTCTGGAATGGTATGAGGAAAACTCTCATAAATTTGTTTATTCATTTACATGATGAGTATAAAGGGACTTGTATATGAAGTCATATGTATGTTACTGGTAGAATTTCAAATTTTGAAAAGAGTTCAAGATTCTTGGTACACATGATTAACAGAAAATCAATGACGAGATAGAACAAGTTCAGAGAAGTAAATAGTTTTTGTCTATTTTTATTTTTCAAAATCATTTAGTACAATTGAAGTGCAATCCTCTTTATTTCTTCATTCAGTTTTTGTTAATACTGGATCTGACTTTGAACATTTGCGTTGTAGGGTTATGTTCAAAAGAAGAACAGAATACACTACTCAGGACCGTTGGTGCCTACAGGGGGAACCATTGAGGACATGCTGAAGGAGCACGAGAGACAAATTCAGCAGGCTTTTCGAAAGGCACGACTCGACAAAGCGAAGACGAACAAAAGCTTTAGTGATCAGCTTTGAAATGAATCCGATAATTCTCAGGATCAAAGACTAACTTTGGTAACATCAAAGGTAGAAGATGGTTCTGCTCTCAAACTGAATGCTGCAACTGTCTGCAAAGAACCACAAAAACCTTGACCGATATGATATTGATATTAGTGTTGTATATAAACAACAATAAGGATTGATAATTAAATCTACCCCAGGGAGTTTACAGTCTTTTTTTAAAACCTTTTTCCCCAAGAGTAGAACAGAACAGCTTCTAATTGTTGATAAGGCCACAGGGATAGAGAAATTGTTGTGTAGTTGCCAAAATACTTAGGGTGAGGATTTGGTTTGTTGTATAGAGAGAGGGAAGGGCTTCATGCTTCATAAGATAACATCATTTAAATAATACCTAAGTTTACATATCTCTTCTTTCTTTCGATGGCTACACTATGCGATCTATAAAACATTAGGCATTAGTATCTGTGCATGTTCAAATCTGATTCATTTATTATCTGGAAAGCGTTTATGTCAAGTACTGCCAAGCTAGGTTCACTTGAACTATTTATCATCTAAATACTTCATTGTTCAATTTCTTTCTTATATTTAATCCGACATTTAATTCATATTCTAATAAATGTCAAAATTTGGACATTGTATTTTCAATAAATCTTAAAATTAGTAATGATTGTATATTTGAAGTTCATTTTATCGGACACATTAAACTCATAGCAATAATTTCTAGGAAAATTGCATTGTATGGAAAATACATTTTAAGAAACCAAAGTCATGACTTTAATTTTTTTGTAATTACAGGTGTGACAATCATATAACAATCACTTAGAAATCAAATAGCAATCACATAAAAACCAGATAACAATCAAATTTTCATACGAAAGCTTTTTGACATGTGTCCAATTTTTAATTTTTTTTAATTAAAGTTGCAATTGCCCCTAATTTCTATTAAAAATGACAAAAGGTAAATCTCGCCAAATTTTATAGATTTGGATTTTTTTCCGAAAAGTTGACTAAAAACTATCATGACAAACTAAAATGACAAACTAAACAATTTGTAAAGCATATGAACCAAAATAAACGCAAAGAAAAAATAAACACTAAAACTCTAAAAGAAGAAATGGAGAGGAAATGTGTTCTTTATTGTGGTGTGTGTTGCAATGGTTTTATATAACCATTATTTATGGGGCTTACAATAGACGACCATTAATCCATCTCCTCCTTAACCTCAGATCCCCCCTCTCATTCGCTAAGGAACAAATGAAATTCTTGCTTCTTTCATAATTTGCATAATTGCAATCCCTGTGCTTAGCCTATTTTACATTAGTTTTTTTTTGTCTCTAGCTGATATTCTCTTTAGCCAACTCGACAAAAAAGAGTATTATTTAAAGATGAAATACGATGAAATCAAGTTGGTTGTTCAGGTAACCAATTTTCCAAATTGGAACGTCCTTTTAGGAATACAAATTATTTAGGAAAGAAGACCGGAAATGTAAGTATAGTTTTCAGTAGTTAAAACGACTGATTCCTCCGAACTTGGAGGTTCAAATCTCAAGCTCCCACTTTGTTGTACCAAAAAAGGGAGACTAAACATGAGAGAAAATAAAGAGAAAAACATCAATTGACATTTCCAAATTGTTTTTGGATGTCGTTGAAGGATATGGTTGCGGATCCTCTTCTTTTGGCCTTCTGTTGGGAAGGATGTTCCTTCCATCCTGTCATGTAAATCACCTGTAATTGAAATCAAAACAATGTCATCTCTAAAATTCAGTTACTTTCTTCAGAATAACTCCTGCCATCATCATTTATCCAATCAATCCTACATTTGAGGCAGTGTAGGAGGCAGAGGTAGGGTGCAAGTCAAAATTCGAAAAATCAACAGAACTAGTTGGGCCACTTTGATCTGTTTGAGTAACAAGTTCCAGTTATTTCTGGTCAGTTCGGTTTAATAAATACAAAAACAGAGAAAAAGTCGGTTCACTTTTGATAAATTTTATCAATCTCAGTTGGTTTGATCTGATCTTGATCAGTTTCAATTAATTTTGGACAAGCTGTTGGTTGTTTAGTAGTAGGTCCAGTTGGGCATCGGTTTAGGCTTAACATTGAACAGAACAACTAACCTGCTCACACCCTAGGAAAAGCACATAGTCAATGACCAAGAGAAAACAAACCCATATTATTTAACTAGGTGCATTCTACTAAGCTGACCTGGAAGGTTGCAGGAATGGTCCCATCTTCTGCAGCAAACATGGAATCATAAATAGCTGCTGTTGCAAGGGCTGTCTCTCTCTTCAGGATCTGAGTAGCATTATTTAAACATCAATGATATATAGATCAACAACATAAACTTGTCAATTCTTAGTTTTTTTTCCCATTATGACTAAGCTACGCTCATGTTAGCTTGTCAACTCATTGTTGATGAACACAAGATAATATCGTAACTGGAAACATATAGTCAATGATACTCATCTTCAAGACAAGAAAGGATGAAATCTTACAGGGTTCCTTTGTAAAAGTGCATTTGTTTCACCCATTGCACGCAAGTGTTCCACCAGCTCCAGTGCTTAATAATAGGTAAACAGAACCCAAAAAAAATAAATAAATAAATAAAAAAAAATCATGAGACACAGAGATACAAGACTTTGTCGAGTACACTGTTCCAAGTTGGAGCATCTTCAAAATTTTCTTTTTTAAGTGTAAATGTGTAATATTTCAATTGTAAGTTTTGGCTGCGACTGATTTTTATTAAGTCACTTTCTACAGACAAGGCCACAAGTCAAAACGGGACAACTGTAGGCTTAACAAACTACTTTTTATTATCTACACTAGACTGACATTCTAATTGGCAGAATTTACTGAAATAAACAATAAATAGTGAGATAAGCATGCTCACCACTTGGATAGCGAACTACATACTCATCAACATCAACACCAGGCAAGGTAAAACCAGCTCTTGTCAAAAGATTGCCTGCATCTCTCACCTAAATAAGTAAACAACGTGTGCTTCCTTCAGTTAAATACAAGATACATGTCTGAATATGCTGTCTCTCTTTCAGAATCTAACCACCATAATTTAGATCCAGAAATATAAATTTCTGGATTCGATTTAGAGCCACAAAAGTATCTTGCATATTTCTCTTATTTCATATTTTGAATTACCACTCAAAACATTGGCCAAGTAATATAATTAAATCTGAGTGCAAATGATACTAAGAATACTAAGAAGAAATGTTAAACAGCAGTAAAAAATTATAGGCAAAAAACACTCCTGATAGGATTCTTTGAGAAAAGAAAGCTGCTTAGAGTCTTTTACAATATTTAAAAGCATGAAAGTAGTTTGCAATAACATACTTGTGCCAATGGTGATACTCGAGGACTGATGCCTCCTTCACGCTCCATGTGTGCAAGAGTACATGCTATTCTCAGTTCCCTGATTGCAAGTATATGTACAAGAAATCATGCAGGGAACTTAAGCAATGAACTAAAAATTCAAACCAGAAGAAACGTGACAAACCTTAAGGTTTCCCCTCCAAAGATCGCTGCTAAAAATAGCCCATCTGGCTTCAGTGCCAATCTACTCTGTCAAGAAAAAAGATGTAGAAAAGGCCACTAAACATACTAGCTCCCAGACATGAAATGATACATAAAACGAACAAGCAAAAATTTAAGCATTAAAGAAACACACAGAAAAGAATAACAGAACAAGATACCATCCAATACCAAGTTTGCAATACAATTTGCATTGTTATCCAACAGTCATGCTTCATACTAACAACGCCTGTAAAAACTCTCTCTAGTACAAAGGTTAAAATTGAGATTTCACTTCTCCTTCTTAACAGTTAACACTGACCACAAGTTTCAATTATTACACAAGACACTTAAAAAACCTAAAGACTAACTTTCTAAGAAACTGCAAAAGTAAAATTAACAAGGTTTTCCATTAGCAGACTCTGCTGTCTAAGGTATATTAGGTTTAGAAGTGAAGATGAGAATCAATGCAATACTTTTCTTTAATTTTTTTTTTCCCGCAGGGGGTGCTGGGACAAACCTGAATCATGGCTCCAGGAAGATCATTTGTCCAGTGAAGACCCAAGCAACTTATAATTAGATCTACTGAACTTCACACCAGAAGCAAATAGAAGAAATGATAAAGCATTAGTTTCATTCAACCAATGAGGCACATTATTGAAAAAGAAACAAGCTGTAACAACACCTTTCTTTTATAGGTAGAAACTCTTCATCACCAACAATAAAAGACGTTTCAACGTCCTGATCATGTGCACCTGTATCATCTTTGCATAACTTTATCATGTCATGTGATGCATCCATCATGATCAGCTTTTCAACCGAACCTGGAAAATAGATAAAAATTTTATTGAACAATTTAATACAATACAAAAAGCAGGATAGCCTATCTAGATTATATTAATACTGGTGTTTACAAATTCCCGTATTCACTTAAACTAAAACCAGTAGCAACCTTGCAATATATAATATAACGACAATGAAAAAGCACAAAGGCCAAGCATGTCAGTGTGGGAACTACAACCCAGCTGTCCAAACTTCCAACAGATCAATGTCACAGTTCATAGCTATACATGTATCATTAGTTCATTACAGCATCCAACTATCTTAACAATTAACATTTGTGCTACAGTAGTTACACATTTAGATTTCATTTTTCTATTTTTTTGGAAAAAGGAAGATTATAATTAAAAGAAACTTAAAACTAGAAAAGATATGGTAAGAAGTCAAGACTATGCTAGAGCAGAGAAATTGAAGTTCATTGAGACATCATTTATCTAATGTAAAAAAAAGAATGAGGTCAACCTTCAAACTCAAAAGTTCGAAATATGAATTCCCTAAATATTTTCAGTAGAAGTTTATTTATTTATTTAGTTTATTATTATTATTATTATATAAATATGATACGAAACCAAAGTTTTCATCAGTAGAAGGTCACAAGCTAAAAATAGGAATCATTCACATCCAAAATGAAGAAGGATGTATCTGTTAAAAAAGAAAAGTGACAAGAACTTGAACCTGAAACCCAAGGACTTAAGAGGACATAAAAATAACAAGCAAAAGAATTTGAGTTTTAAAAGTTGAAAGTAAGAAAAAGTATTAACAATAGAAAATTATTTTTCAAGGCAAACTCTAAAACGGCATCTTGACGGTCTGAATCTACATTTGACTACATACAAAAATGAAAAATCTATTCACACCATGGCAAAAAAAGTCAAATAAAACATTCACCATAATTCAAGGCAAGCCAGTATAATTTTGAGAAACTTAAGTGACACATTTAATATATGAACAACTGTCGTGCCCCTTAACCTTTTGTTCTCTCAAAGTCAGATCTTCTTTTCCTAATAATTCAAGAAAGTGGAAACAAGTTTATTACCACGGCCATGCAATAATCTCCTGATAGCCTCCAATGAACCCCCCAAACATAATGCTGTTGGGAATGTCTTCTTGCAATCCTTCAAAAGTCACAATGTGAGACATGTAAAATCAAGTAAATAATGCCTTCGTCAAATTAATTGAGAGTTTAAGGATGATGAAGTCAACTGGATCCAAATTTGTGTGTTAAAAAGTTGAAACCCATGATAAGATTAAATCCAATTAAAATATTTCATTTTCAATCTTAAGTTTTGGGAAAAGGAATAGATAGGTAAGTTACATTCACAACTAACAATTACCGAAACTGCAATTGATTTAATCCAAGTTAACCAGGATAAATTGATAATAGTTATAAGATATTAGTACACTTTGGAATAGAATTTAGTTCCTGTTTCATTTAATGTCCAAAAGATGTTACATTTACAACTATGAGCATTCATCTTATTGTCATTATCACCAAGAAAAACTAAAAAGTAATGGCTTTCTCATCTCTGTAAAGGATCCAATTGAGATATGATTTCATAACCAATGCTTTCACAAAAATTTCATCAAAAGGCGCAACATTTCATTAAGAAAACGATAACTAAGAGAACAATGACTGGAATTCACAAGTTAAAATGAACACAATTTCACAACATTGCTATCTAATACCTCCAAACGATCCAACAAGTTTTCGGCAACTGTATCAACAAGAGAATCCTTTGGGCGCATCAACCATGCCGCTCGGTCCCGCTGTCACCAAGAAACAACAATTTCAGCAAGAACAAAGTATAGAAATACTCCAAAAAAAAAAAAAAAAAAAATCGAAGGCACAACATATCAGAAAGCTTATGGAGGAGTAGCTAAAAAGTTTCATGTAGTACAAAAGCGCTTGCCATTTAATTTTACTTGTTAAAAGTTATTTGCACAGAAAAAACAAAACCAAAGCAGAACACGAACATATGAACCAATCAATTAACAAACCCCATCACAGAAAGACAAGTAAAACTCCCAGAATTCCCCTCTATATAGACGACCATTACAAATTAGCTTCACAATATCACCATATTTACTCCAAATATCGGAACAAAAACTCCTCTAGAAACCTGTTCTGGTTAACACACGTAGATCAAAGAAGAAAAATAAAGCTCAAAAAAGAAAATGACGACAAATTTGGCTTACCTGTTTACGCTTAAGATCACGATCAAAAACCTTAACCTTCGAGCTCTGCATTTCATCACCGATCCTACCGTCATAATTATCATCGCCAGTACAGAAAGAACAACATAGAATTGAATTTGGAAAATCTTGCCGTCTCGTACTCCTCAACACTGAGAGCGATCTTACGATTCTAGACGGCGACAGTCCTCTCATTTCTCAGTCACCGATTGAACCTCGCCGGAGAGACAGGAAGGAAATTTCGGAAATTTTAAATGGGCCTGGGCCGAACACGACTATAACCTCAGAGTACCAAAAACCGGGGTAGGAATGAAACTATCCCGATAAGGGGCGTGTTATCCATGTTTCCAAACGAGGTCCCTATCGTATCTGTTACAAAGTTCATTGCTTTTTACGGCTGTCTTGAGAATTTTGGGTTGGGCGAAAATGGCGAAGAAGAAGCAGTTGGCATCTTCAGCTCCATGGCGGGGGGAGGAGGAAGCGGATGAGTTCGCCGGAGCAAAGCTGAAAGTGACCAAGAATCCTGGCGAGACTCCGGTAATGCACGTTCCTCGGAAGAAGAGCGTCAAGTCCAAGAGCTCGAAAGAAGAGGATGATTCCCTCGAGATTGACCCTGAGCTCCGCTACAGTTTCCAACGCAATTACCAGGTATAATTCTCTTAACGTCGACTGCGTTCTGTTGTTGAGACTGTTGTAAGTGTTTCATTAGAGTTTTAACGTGAATAATGTTTTTAGTCACCTAATTCATCGTTTCTTGTCTGTTCGTTGCTGTTGTTTTGTGTGGTATTCTTGTTTCCTATTCATCTGCAATTGTGTTTTAATTTTGCGTAGATAACCATCCTTCTGTCATAGATTCACTAATTAGATTGTAGGATTGTCTTGAAGTAATCTGTTCTTTGATTACTGACTTCCAAATTCATACTGACAAGCACACTGAGCCTCTTAGTCATCATAATTGGAGTGCACATGGAAAGTTTTCACAAGAAACAGCTAGAAAGTTCAAAGAAAAACCTCAACGTATGGATTCTTTACTAAGTCTTGGAGGACGGTTGGTTGATAAGTCAAAAGATGATACTAAATGGAAATAGAGATGTGTTGAAGAGAAGTTGGCTCAAAGAAAATAGAGATGTAGGTGGCTTGGTCCAATCAAATGATAGTCCATTAATATCTGGCGGGGTTGGCAGCTTGATAATATAATATAAGGGCTTGGAGTAATTGGCGGAGAGAAGGAAAATAGATGAAATGATGATAATTCCAAGGAAGGAAATTGAAGAGGTTGGAGCCAAAGTGAGCTTAGTTAATTGACATTTACTACATCATCTCTGATACCCTCGTTGTTGTACTAAGAAAAATGAAAATTGAAGTGGTTAGAGGCAAGATAATATGGTTAATCGTACCTTTAATGATCAAGGAAGTGGACATAATGGTAATTGGCATTGTTAGGGAAGGAAGGGGTCGTGCAGATGCCTCTGATGTTGTCAAAGAAGTTTGATTGAGAGGGATGCTGATTAGTCTAAAGTAATCGATGTTGGGTTTGCTTTGAATAAATCAAAGGTTACTCACCATTAATGAAGCAGCTATTTACGATGAGGATGACATTTATGTGGTAGGCTTTAGTTGTGCTGATGATAGTTTGAATGTAGAATTTATTTTGCTCAAAATTGATTTTGGTGAATGTATTAATGGGGTCAACAAAAAACGAGAAGGAATTTATAGTTGGACAACGGAAAAGCAGAGAAAAAGATAAAGCATCAAGTGAAAATAAAAAGAAGTGAAAAGGGCAGGCTGGAAATCCAGGAAACGAGATGGTTGGCAATCCAACAAGGGGGTCTCTATGGGTTATAAAAATGAAAGTATGAATGAAGTAGAGCCAACTGCGAATTCTGTTTAATGACTTGCTCGGTTTTCTTTAAATTTGAGCTTTGAGAAATCGAAAATTTTCTCGCTTCCTCTTATCTTATTCCATTGTAAATTATGAAGGGAAAATCTCTCTTGTCATGCAAGACAGAAGTTCTTAGCGAATGTGAGGTTGTAGAACCAGCATTTACAGAGTCACCTACTGACGAATTACCTGAAGGGAATCATGCCTACACACTTGAGCTTAGGAAGCAAGGGTTCCTAGGAAACTTCTTTCCTAGACCTTCTACTTCGCTTTACATAGAGCTTCACCCCCAGCGGTTAATGACCGGTATACAGGCTTCTCTGAGTGGTGCATTACAATGCTACCATAAACTCAAAGGTAATCTGAACCGTGAGGAGTCGATGACTGAGTTTGAACAAATGGCTACCGTTCTCGCCACTGGTTGTATGGTAATGGTATATCTGAAATGCCGTGCAGTTATTCTCACCAATGGGTTTCATTTATGTGATTCTAATAGGTTGAAAATGCGAAGGATAATCTCAGATCTCATGATCCCAACCCCCTTTGCCTTTTCTATTCAACAATTGGGATTTGTGGACGTTGATGACTTTTCTATTAGGTTAAAGGTTGTCCCATACTTCCCAAGCGACGGGCACACATTTCGAGTCCCCAATGGGTTTACATAGAACAACGTTGAGTACTTACATGCAGTTGAATATGCAAGAAGGTTAGGCATGCAATTTAGCATTGTGAACCTAAAGGTGAAGTGTGGGTCTGTCTGGTGGCTATTTAAGCAAGTGTTCTCTGAAGGTGTTTTTAAACTGCAATGTCCTCTACCAGAAATCAACTTTACCGAGATAATGGCATTGACTCACACACTATTTTTGTCTGGAACCCAACCCGACATGACCAATGTTATTGCTGACCTGACTCCACTTGGGACCGCCAATTATGGTTATATGCTATTTAACCCACACTTTGGCATCAACATCAATTCTTATGGAGCCATGTCAAATGTAGATTGGAGTAGTGTTTAACTTTACCGGAATTTTAGTTATGAATTGATAATATGGATGAATCTTTGTAATCAATCTATGGAAATATTTGTTTTTATTTTGTTATTTTGTTTATTTATTTATATTATGATTAACATTGGGATATATGTCCAACTAAGAAAAATTGAAAGAATATAAGGACATACCAAAAAACAAAACACACCGAAGGGAACACCTTAAGGAAAGGGGTTCCAGTCAAGCAAAATAAGACCTAGAGATAATTACAAAAAGAACTCATAACTGACGCCTAGAGACCACCGAGAGACATTAAATATCTCAAGGGACCAAACATCAACATCCGCTGTTATGGTGCATGATTTTTTATTTTCGTTTAATTTTGTTTACTGTTCTTTAGGTTTTGTTTGAATATTTTCTTTGTTTTTGTAATTCAATTACTTGGTTATTGGATCCCTATTTTCATTGAGAAAATTTGAAAGAATATAAGGACATGCCAAAAAACAAAGTCCACCAAAGTGAACACCTTAAGGAAAGGGGTTCCAGTCAAGCAAAATAAGACCTAGTGATTACAAAAAGAACTCATATCTGACGCCTAATGACTACTGAGAGACATTAAATATCTCAAGGGACCACAAGATAATCTGTTGTTATGGTCCATGATTTTTTATTTTTGTTTAACTTTGTTTACTGTTATTTAGATTTTATTTGAATATTTTCTTTGTTTTTGTAATTCAATTACTTGGTTAGTGGATTCCTATAGTAATGGAATTCAAATAATGGCTTATTATTTTTAGGGAAATTTACGGAAGTGGGTAGTTTTAGTTTTTCAGTTATATAGGAAAAAAGTGGGGAGAAGGGAGGGGAGAATTCTGACGTTAACTGATCTTTTAGTCAATCGGGAGGTTGACATTCCTCAAAAATCCTGAGGAGGTTTAGACTCCCACAAATGAGTCTACTATCTCTTTTATTTTCAATTTCTTTCCTTCCATTTTCTCTTCTCTATTTCAAAATGGGGTCCATAACAACCTCCCTCTAAAAATTCTGTTATTTCTCTTCCCCAAATATCCACAACAATGCACCCTCCGACTTTCCATAAAAAAAATTGCATTCTCCCGGAACCGCAAATGGAGGAACATCTGTTCTCATTTTGTTGTTTAAATGTTGAAACATGAAATGTTCTAAAAAAATGTCTACTTTTAGTTTGCTGTACTTTCATTATCTTTAATTTAAAAGAAGTATAATGGCATGGTGTACTCTAGTTTAGACAATCATGAACACACCAAATTATAGAATTTGACTGTACTTAGAGTGCTTTCCTTATTCATTGTTAAGTAAATAACCTTGGAAATATTTTTGTATTAAGTTATGAAATTGTTTCTAACAAATTGCAAGTTCTTAAAATTTTGTGGTGCAGTTTCTTCAACGAGTATTTAGCATTGACACGATTGTCAAACCTCTTCCACCAGCCATGGCTTACAATGTCTCCCGGAATTTGAATTTCTTCACTCGAATTTTTACACAGTTTTTCGGTATGTTTTTTTTTTTTTTTTTCCCCGCAGGTCTGGATTTGCACTCCACACGGGCACAGTTATTTGTTAATAATATTTTAATGCATTTACACTCAATGACATCCCAAAAGTTTATTATATCACTGTTTTTCCATTGACTGAAAACCTGTATAAATGAGCTGGAAGAACAAATTGTTATCAAAGGATATATTGATTGTTTGGTTAGGTGTACAGTGATTCTGGCGTTGGTTAAAAATGACAAAAATAATGATTACGCGTTCGTAGTTTGTCTTGTGGAGATTGCTTCTTCAATGTGAATCATTATAAGCATACTCTTTATGAGGCTTTTAACGAACCATTTGATATTTATAGATTCTGAGGCTCAACTCCCCATAAGCACATTTGTTTACCTGTATGAACACTCGAGTTTTTATGTGCGTCTTATTCTTCATTATCATCTCACTTGTTAGTAAAATAAATACATTAATTTCAAGTTTGAGAGACGTCCAAGTGTATAGTATTTTGCTCGTGTAAAAGCAACTTTTTGATACTCCTGTTTATCATGCCATACATACTATGTTACCATTGCCATTGTAATGGAATCATCCGTTGCCATTATTCAATGTTTTGTTCACTGACACATCTGATCCCATACCAGACCCTGAAGGTATTGCAAATGCTCAGAAATCACTTGGACTGGGGCAGGAAGAGAAAGCTCGCCGTGTTCGTTAAGTGGAGAAGGGAAATGGCTGGGAATTTTATGCATTTATGTGTAATCAAGTGTATTTGGATTCAAACACTGTGAAGAGTTGTTGTAAATGGAATGCATTATGCATAAATTTTGGGGTTAATTGACATTTTAGCCCTTTTGACATTTGACTTTGTAAAATTAGACCATTTTAAAAAACATTGTTTTTTTGACCCCTTCAACTTTTCAAAAAATGGAAAGTGCAATTATACTCTTCAGATTTCAAAAATCATAAAAAAAAAATTAAAAAAATCCATCTTTCTTCACTCCCGCTTCGTTTCCCTCCTCTCCCACTTTGTTTCTTGCGTTTCAATCCTTGCCATTTACGATTTCGACTCGATTTTAGGGGTTAATTGATATTTTTTTTGTCCATTTTCTTCATCCATATTTCGATTGGATTTCTTGTTGGTTTGACTGAGCTCTCATCTTCTTCACTCAAGTTCGGTTGAAACCATTTTCTCGCATTTTTTGTTTGTTTTTGAGATGTTTCGAGACATTCTGAGATGTTGGATGTTTTTTCTGAGATAAAAATTGCATGATTAGATTTTGTAAGAGTGTTAGGGATTCGAATATGAGATGCTGAATCAATATATTTTTAGGGTTTTGCGTGAAATTTCTTCGATTTTAGAACCTTTTTGCATTTAAATATCATTTTCGACGTTCTTTGGAACGATTTCAATCCAAAATTTTGATTTTTCCCCATAAAAATCCAATCTTTACTTCATGTGAGCCTAACTGGGTCTTGACCGGGGTGGGCAAACGAAGAGACGATGACGCTCCCCGGTCTATACCTGGTCGGGTATGGATCGGGAACATGCGCACTCCATGCAAGCCCTGATCGGGTCTGGATCGGGCGTTAGTGTTAGGTTGGGGTCTAGTGACGGGGGAGGTGAGGGTTACCCGGTCTTCCCTCGCCCGAGAGTATCAAAGCTCAAAAGTGGGTGGCCTATAACCGGGCAAGGTAGGGGTGGCTCGGTCGCTCTTTGGTCGGATAGGGATCGGATACAACACTAGGATTTTGGCTTGGTCTAGCCCTGGGCGGGTGGGGACTGGGTGTCAAGGATTGTGGCCTGGAGCCAGATGAGGTAGGGGTGACCTGGTTGTTCCTGACCGAATAAAGACCAGGTCAGATAGGGACCGAGCTTTAGGGATTGCGGCCTAAATTGGGCAAGGTAGGGGTGACCAAGTTGCTCCTTGGTCAGGTAGGGGATCGAGTACAACACTAGTGATGTTGCTGGATTTTGGCTCAGTCTCGCTTTGCCTAGGTGGGGTCCAGGCTTCAAGGATTGCAACCTAGAGTCGGGCGAGGTAGAGGTGACCTGGTCGTGCCCTGGCTAGGTAGCGACCGGTTACAACATTAATGATGCTGCTGGATTGTGCCCTGGTCTCGCCCTGGCTGAGTGAGGATCGGGCTTCAAGGGTTGTGGCCTAGAGCTGGGTGACATAGGGGTGACCTGGTTGCTTCTGGCCGGGTAGGGACTAGGTACAACACTAGTATTGGCCGAGTAGGGACCAGGCTTCAAGGAATGTGGTTGGGTGTTGGACGAGGTAGGGGTGATGTGGTCGCTCCCTAACCGGACCGATGCTACTAGATTTTGGCCCGGTCTCACCCTGGTTGGGTGCGGACCAGGCTGCATGTGACTTGGGGCCAAGAAGCTCTGAGTTTTCCATTGTTGTTGCTTCTGGGTTTTGGCGCAATCCCGTTTTTGACCGGGTATGGACCGAGAATTTTTTTTTTCTTGTGTTGTTTTTTCATTTTTTCTTTTAAATTTGTGTTGCTTAATAATTATTCATCTTTCTTTAATTAATATATACCATTTGCATAAAATAATGTAGGTATAATGGATTTGGTTACAAAAATCCAACCTTGATGATCATTTTCCCTGTTTCTCTTATGACAGGATTGAAACACCAGACCAGGCAGGTAGAAAGGTGTTGGGGGTTGATATCATTTCCCTGTTTCATTTTTTCTTTTAAATTTGTGTTGCTTAATAATTATTCATCTTTCTTTAATTAATTATACCATTTGCATAAAATAATGTAGGTATAATGGATTTGGTTACAAAAATCCACCTTGATGATCATTTCCCTGTTTCTCTTATGACAGGATTGAAACACCTGACCAGACGGGTAGAAAGGTGTTGGGGGTTGATGCCCTAAAGTCTCGTGTCCTGTAGTTTGTAAACAGTTTGTACGAACACTTGTGATGTATAATATATGATATTTTACTTTACTTCTTGATTTTTTTCAGTTGTTTATTTCATTGCTTTACCATAAACCAATAAACCTAAAATCCTTGGTTATTTGCATGTAACTTAAACATATATGTAGTGACACACAAGTGGATCATGTCTAAAGTGATAATTAAAATGGTCTGTTGTATATGGATAGAGGAGGGAAACCTTATCTTGGTAACGCTACGGATACGGCCCGCTTTGTGGAATGGTCACAAGTGTTATGACTTGTCACAGATGGTCTGATCCTGATCATTCGTGTAGGGGACATGCGAGCGGGGGCGTCCTATACAAAGAGTTTGTATAAGACCTGACCATGTTAACGCCTCGTTATATAACACCGTTCATGACAGAGACTTCACTTCACTAGGATGACCATGGGTAACATGACCTCAATCCTGAGTGAGTTGGGAACTCCTGCCATTGAGGGCGGTCTTTTGATTTGTATGGATGCGAGTGGCCAGGTCGCCGACTCAAACCTACCATTTTGGGGATTCGTCTGATTTGGGAGCTGGGAACTTAGCTACACAAGATAGAATTCACTCATTCCCTAAATCAGGGGTAAATAGACTAAGAGCTGATTCCAGGGCTTAAACGATGTGGTGCCATACACCTTCTCACGGTCCAAAAGGTGTTCACACATAATTGGACTATGTTGTATTGTTCATTAGAGGAATCAGTGATACTTAAGGAGTGAGATGTAGCTACAAAGGTAAAATGGTAAATTGGCCCAGTTGTACTTACGAGCATCTGTGAATGGTCATTGTACTCATGATTGGTTACATTCAATGAACACAAAAATATATCTGTGGTAAGAAGAGTTCAACTGTTGGTCTTTAGTGGAATGCCTGACAGTTAAAGGATGGTGGATCTCGTGGCTAAAGAGTTTAGTCAATTATTCACGTACCGTTGAAGCTTTGAGCCACAGGTCCACAAGGGTCCTCTAGGTAGCTTGGATAAAGTTGAGTAGTTTTTGGGTCAGTTTGAAATGTTCAAATTGACAAGAGGGGGTTCGATTATATATGATATAATTAAACTGGTTCTATATGATATAATTGACTAAATGTATGAGATACATTATTTTGGAGGAAATGAGATGTAAATATGATCTATATCAAGTAGAGGAGAAATTACTATAGTAGATATACGATATCAAACTATAGGTTAATGATATAATATGATTATATTCATTTATTAATTAATTGGTTGGTTATGTGATAATTGATCGGATTTTTCTCCTAGACCGTGCATTAGTGGGAAAAATAAATTTTGGTTATTGTAACTGAAGAATAAAATGAAAATTGGTTTCATTTTGCAAAGAGTTCGAAGAAATCGCTCAAGGTGTGAAAACGTAACGATCGCTTAGCTGAGAGCCTATACGATAGTGCCTTATCACCTAAACGATTGCACACCTCGCGTACTAAACGATCGCACACGTTCTCTAAACGATTGCTCAGTATTCCTAAACGATCGCTCAGTTTTCCTAAACGATCGCTTAGCGTGCCGTGTTTTCTAAACGATCACTTAGTAAAACCTACACGATCGTGTACCTTTCTCTAAGCGACAAGCACCTGTTATATCATAGCTCTCTCCCACTTGCTTGTCGTTCTTCACAATCGTCCCTTTCCTCCTTCCTCTATCAATTCCATCAAAGACCACTATTTGGATTCTCACTCCGAGAATACCAAGGGCTCTAAGTGGTGGTGTCGTCCTCGGTTGCTGCTTGTTCGTGTGCTACCATTCGTGTAGACGGTCATGCTGCTTGACGACTGTTTGCTGGGCGATAAAGATCGTAGAGGGTTTGCTTCAGCTTGATTGAGTTCGTGTGAAGAAAGTCTTCAACTGGTATGTTTACTCAATCTTTTGTATTTTAATTGTTAAAGCATGCCTATAATTAGTGTTAAATTGCATACCTGTTTGTTAGAATGTGTGTGTGGTAATTCAGTCACAATGAAATAGGAAAGATCCGAACACGCTCATGGATGCTCTTGTTTAAGAGTTCATTCAATTGGTATCAGAGCTAGGTTCTGATGTTCCAATTTCATTGATGCAACAAATTGCATATATATTAATGGTGGATTCATATTTGCTCTGTCTAATTGCTAAATTGTTGTGGATGTGTAAACTAATGGAGTTTTCTGGGATGTTATCTCGGTTTGATTTAATTCTTTTGCATTTTCGGTAAATTGCAAAGGCCCCTGCATTTTTAGGCACAATTAATTGTAATTGGGTCTGTAATTCCAAGTCAGTTTGAGTCTTGAGTCGTTCGTGAAGAAGTTCGGAGCAATTGTTCTTCGAGGAAGAAGACGATCAAAGGTTGATCGAGTCGTGTAAATGATGGGGTAAGTGACAACTGAGTATTGGATGCTCGAGTATCGTTTAACGTGCGCTTGCACTAGGCGATCGTTTAGCTCAACAAGCTTCATCGCTTAATTGACTAAACGATCGCAGAGTAATGCACGGTAAATCATTTACCTTTCGCCATGTTAAGCGATCGCCTAGACGATCAGGCTTCACAGCCTCCTTGTCGTCTAATCGATCATTTAGCTTTTGTGCTATCGTCTAGTGTGTGCTAAGGGATCGTTTACCTGCAGCGTTTACTAAACGATAGAGGTTCTCCTGGCGGTTCAAGACCCGGTTCGCTTGTGAACTGGTTTGCTCGATGGAAAATGTAATAGATACAGTTATTTCATTCCAGTTTTTGTAAAGGTTCATCCTGGTCCATTAATTCTTGGTTTATTACATGAGATGTATGGTTATTTATATGTCATATGGTATACACATACAGTAAATCTCACCTTAGATTATGCATTGGTCATGCATCACCTCTTTATTGTAATTGTTATAATTTAGAGAAGCGTGATTTAATTATGTAAGAGCATGCTCATGCATCATATAATATAAAAGTTATATTTATGCATGCATAAAAAGCATTGACATACATCATCTTTATATTATAATTGTTATAGTATAAGGGTGTATGGAAAGCATGTATGCTTGGTTATTACGCGTATATAAAAGTTATGTATAGTAATGACTGGACATTGCATGAAACATGACACATAGGTTTCTTTATGAGCGTTATAAATACCTAGTTGTGCGCGATGTATTTTAGTTTTTTTTTTAATGGTTAAAGAGAAATTAGAACTAAAAGCAATAAGACAGACATGCATACTCACTTAGGTTTAATTCATTGTTTTAAGATATTTAAAACTTGGATAACAATAGACCTAAGATCACGGTTCTAATATGATTAGCAACCCTTAGGCTTTAATCTTTTAATCAGTTTAATAGGGTTAAATTGACTAATAAAAGATTAAAGTATAGCAAATCTATCTACAAGGGACCTTTTGTCTAAGGCGGGTTCTGTCTAGGCTGGGGCATTTAAGTTGACGAAAATGTAACACCCCTACCTGGGAACTTACCTGGAAAGGTGATTTAGATAGATTTGATGCATGCATGCAAGTTAAGGACAGTCCATTAAACTGTTTAAATGTGACTATTTGAACTTGTTCATAATTCATAAACAAAAGTTGTTTATGAGCGGACTTTAAAAGGATGACTTAGACTAAAATTAGTAGTCAGATTGTCTAAGTTAATGAACTCCTAAGTAGAACAGTCAGTGGTAGGTACTTGGGGCATATGATGCTTCATTTAAACCTTTCACATTTCTCCTATATAGTCCACATCATGAGATCTACCCTCGGCCTTGTGGCACCTTTGGCATGTCCCCCTAACGGATGATGTTTGGGTAGGTCAATATCAAGATGGATGGAGAGAGTGTTCATAGTAAGTGAGAGCGGAAAGCGCGACAGCATATCCCTTGGTCTTCCTCATTGGATTGAATAAAGTTACTGTGCATCGCCTCGAGGCACCCTGGGAGTGTCCCCCCTATAGGATGGTAGTTTTGTGCGTTTCTTTATTTGATCTCCTGTAAGAGGATAAGGTTACTAAGTCTCTTGTCCTAATCTGCTTCTTCCCTAGGTGGGCTCATTAGGGCGGGACTTTGGCACCAAAAGCGAGGGGTCACACTTACGCGAAATTGTTAAAAGTTAACAGTTCTGGACCAAATAAATGATGGTTGTTAGGTTCAGTTCCAAGAGTTGGTTCTGCCTAACGGTTGAGAAGGTCTCATCCCAGTGAAGGGGCATCCGGTCACCCCACCGATGACGTTTGTCCTGCCTCGCTGGGGCATCATTGTAAAATAGAAGTCATTCACTTAGGGTACTTGAAACTGTTTTGCAAAATTAATTGGTTAAAATGTGGTTTAGCAAAATCTAATTAAAGTTTTGTTCGTATTTTCAGTAACAAGTTTTGAAAAATTTCCACAGGCACTTTAGCTTTGCTAAGCGCCGAAAAATTTACTGGCGATAACTTTTGAATATGGAAACACATAATCACGACGATACTGATCATCGAGGATCTCATGTTTGCCCTTACGGAGGTCTGTCCTTCTATTCCAGCTCCCAATGCCGCTCGGAATGTTTGGGAGGCATACGAGCGATGGACACGGGCGAATGAGAAGGCTTGAGCCTATATCTTGACAAGTCTTTCTGAAGTCTTGGCCAAGAAATATGAGCCCATGGTCTCAGTGCGTGAGATCATGAAGTCCCTGCGGGGAATGTTTGGACAATCATTTGAACAGCTCATGCATAAGGCTCTTAAGTTTATATTCAACTCCAAAATGGAAGAAGACACCTCTGTTCGTGAACATTTGCTTAACATGATGGTCCACTTCAATGTGGCGGAATTGAATGGGTCTACCATTGATAAAGGCAGCCAGGTTAGAATAATCCTGCATTCTTTATCGGAGAACTTCTTGCACTTTGTTAGTAATGTGATTCTTAACAAAGTGAAATATAACTTACAACTCTTGCAGACCTACCAATCTTTACTGAAAAGTAAGGAGAGGAAGAAGGGTGAGGTAAATGTTGTTTCATCTTCCAGGACGTTCCATAGAGGTTCGACCTCAGGAACGAAGTCTGCACCTTCTACTTCTAACTATACAATGGGGAAGAAGAAAAATGGTGGTAAAGGAAAATGGAAGGCGCCTGCTAACTCTCCGCCTGTCACCCCAAGAAGGCGTCCACTGCCAGTTGAAAAGGGAAAATGTTTTCACTGCAACCAGAATGGACACTGGAAGAGGAACTATCCTCGTTGGCTGAAGGAAAGAAAGGCCGCCAAGGCTAAGGCCAAGGCAGATAAAGGTAAATATGATTTACTTGTACTTGAAACTTGTTTAGTGGAGAATGATGATTCTGCCTGGATAATTGATTCGGGCACCACCAATAACGTTTGTTCTTCTTTTCAGGAGATTAGATCCTGGTGACAACTGAAGGTTGGTTAGATGACAATGCGAGTAAGCACCGGATACGTCGTCTCAGCTGTGGTAGTGGGAGGGATCCAATTAGCTTTACAGAATATGTTTCTAATTTTGAATGATGTATATATTATTCCTGAATTTAAGAGGAATCTAATTTTTGTAAAGTGCTTGCTACAATGTAAATAAACTATTTATTTTAATGTGGATAAAGCGTTTATTCATAAAGATGGTGTTAATATTTGTACAACGTATTGATAACGGGCAGAAATGCACGTTATCATAGTGCTAAGTTCTTAAACAATATTGGATTGCGTTAATGAAATATGTTAAATTGCGTCCATTAAGCATAAATTCTATAATATTGCGGTCGCATGCATCCAACGCATTAGAACAACCGATCTTTATCTTTTTGTGCAGAATATGCGTTAACGCAATGCAAAGATGGCGATCGTAGGAATTCGTTGGTTGAGTGCAACTTCACCGCAAAGCTTTGCGTTGATCTTGCCCAAAAAGAATCGTCGCAACTTGGTCAGCGCAACATGGTGGGCGCATCCGGGTGAAAGGATAATTAAAAGCGATGGGACATAAAGCTGATGATAGTTGGATCCAAATTAAGTTGACAGCCGATAACGGTCGTAAAGTACATTCAGCTTTATCGGTGACAATTATCCGGCGCATCAGTAAGGAATTAAAGTTGTCCCATCTGTACAACCAGGAGAGAGAAGCCGCCTTTCACCATGGGTGCTCTATAAATACCAAGTGCATTCTTCAGAGAAGGGGTTGATCGGTTGACGAGTTAACCAGTTGCTTCTGTTCATAGTTTTCTTTTCTACTTTAAGGTGGAGCAAGAGAAGAGTGGTGGTGCTGGAGATTGCCCAGGGAAACTCGAGAGAGAACCTTGGGGCGTAATAGCAGAGAGCGGGCCAACTCTCGCGAGAGCGAGATTATCTTTAGAGCACGAGTAGAAACAGTGTAAACGCCTGGCAGTAAGAAATTGCTACCAGGCTCTTTATTAAACTTACATTGTTATTTTGTATTTCATCTTCATATCTATTCAATGGAAGTTCTATTTCTACATCTGCTCACTCTCTTAATACGCATGAGTAGCTAAGCTAGTCGAATAGGTTGAGAAGAACTAAGCTAACATGACTTAGGGAGTTTATTGCTTACGATTGTCTTGTTTTATGTTGTGCAAAATAGCCTTTAGAGTTACTCGAAAGAGAGGCTAAAGAAAGAACCTAATGTCTCGAGAGAGCTAGGTTAGAATCTGGACTCTAAAGAGCAAGATTAGACTTGCATAAACATGAGATAGGGACTTAGAGATAAGCTCTGTTTGTCAACTTGCATGCATCCTAGGAATAGGTATGATGATATGTGGTCGCCTTGTTTGTGTATCGTCACATCGACAAGAATTAGAGGTTTATATGTAGGCCCTATAGACACCTTTTCACATACATTGCATGCGTTCTAGTATTAGAGCCTGCTATATCAACAAGAGTTGTTGATGGAAGTTCATCTAGATAGGTCGGTTTCACCTCAAGAGTTGAGGGAACCTCGATGCAGTGGGAGGGTTGCCGAACTCGAACCGTTCGCTATTTGGGTTTCACGAAAATTCTTGCTATGGTAGCAGATGGCGACGTTGAGGATTCGTTGTTCTTATCAAGAAGGAAATGAAGGATGTTGACTGGATGAATGGGTCAGGGTATGAATGGGTCAAGGCCATGAATTTCGAGATGGAAGTTGATGTACTTCAACTCAGTATGGGATCTTATAGATCAGCCTGATGGGGTAAGACCTCTAGGTTATAAATGGGATCTACAAGTGGCAAACGGGGTGCTGATGGGAAGTACAGACCTTCAAGGCTCGACTTGTGGCAAAGGGTTATACCCAGGTAGCGGGAGTCGATTATGAGGAGACCTTTCTCGCCTGTTGCCGTATGTTTAAAGTCGTTCCACATCCTCTTGTCCATTGCAGCTTATTATAATTATGAGATCTGGCAAATGGACGTCAAGATGGCCTTTCTAATATGACAATCTTGAGGAGACCATTTAGATGGTGCAACTCGAGGGATTTCATAGCCCAAGGTCAAGAGAAAAAGGTTTGCAAGTTGAATCGGTCCATTTATGGGCTGAAACAGACGTCTAGATCTTGGAACATACAGTTTGATACTACGATCAAGTCGTATGGCTTTAACCAGAACGTCGATGAACCTTGTGTCTACAAGAAGATCATTAACGCTTCAGTAGTCTTCTTAGTGTTGTATGTAGACGATATATTACTCATTGGGAATGATGTAGGTCTACTGACTACAGTTAAGAACTGGCTAGCGACCCAATTCTAAATGAAATATTTGGGAGAGGCTCAGTTTTTCTGGGTATACAGATTTTTCGGGATTGTAAGAACAAAGTGCTAGCATTGTTTTAGACATTGTACATTGACAAGATGTTGCTCAAGTACTCGATGTAGGACTCCAAGAGGGGCCTACTGTCGTTCAGACATGGAGCCACTTTATTCTAAAGACATGTGTCCTAAGACGCCTCAAGAGGTTGAGGAGATGAGACGGGTCCCATATGCGTCTGCGGTTGGCAATTTGATGCACGCTATGCTCTATACTCATCCAGACATCTGCTACGCTGTAGGCATAGCCATAGGTATCAGTTAACCCAGGCCAGGGTCACTGGACCGCAGTGAAAAACATCCTCAAGTATCTTCGGAGAACGAGGGACTACATGCTAGGGATTTGATCATTACTGGATATACGGATTCTGACTTTCAGACTGATAGGGACTCTCCATGTCCACTTCAGGGTCAGTCTTTACTCTTAACGAAGGAGCTGTAGTGTGGCGAAGTACTAAGCAGGGGTGCATCGCCGACTCCATTATAGAGGCGGAGTACGTAACGGCTTGCGAAGCTGTTAAGGAAGCCGTCTGGCTCAGAAAGTTCTTGACAGAACTGGAAGTTGTTCTAGATATGTCTAGGCCTATTACCCTCTATTGTGATAATAGTGGGGCAATGGCAAACTCTAAGGAGCCTAGGAGTCATAGGCGCGAAAAACACATAGAGCTGAAGTATCATCTGATCTGCGAAATAGTGCATCGAGGGGACGTGATCGTCACGAAGATCGCTTCGGAGCACAATATTGCTGACCCGTTTATGAAGGCTCTCACGGGTATAGTGTTTGAGGGTCACCTTCAGAGCATTGGTCTACAGGATCACCCGCGGCTGGACTAGGGCAAGTGGCATACTACCCATGTTAGATTTAGGGGAAAATACCTCAACGATGTTGAAGGTTTGAAAGAGTATGAATTGGACGCCAAGATCCATCACTTGAGTTTAAGAACAATGAGAATGCTGTAAAAATGTCCATTTTCTATTTTCATCGAGTATGGACAGATAGGAAGGAGAGAAAGTCAAGTATGAACTATAACTTCCTAGGTTACATTGATGATATGGAGAAGTTTTGTAACGTAGATTGGGGAAAATATGTATTTTATATGACAATTAAATGGATGAAAAAAGGGTTGCAAGACAAAGTAGACAAATGAAATGAGCGTACGGATGGGAAACAACTGACGTATAGTCTGTATGGCCTCCCTCACGCTTTCTAGATTAGTTGTTATAACTAGTTACAGTTATTGTTACCCATCGTTGCTTTATTTGTTGTATAACATAATATATTTTATTAAATTCTACGTAGGTATGGGCGTATGAGACTGTGTCATCTTTATTCTACAAAATAAGTACAATAATCCCCAAAACAATGAAAAATCATGTAAAATCAATAATTTAAACAAAAAAGAAAAACAAATTAAGTTTTAATCTTATAAAATTAATTACCAAACACTTGAGATTGAACTAGTGAAAATGGAAATCAAATCACACAAAATCATACAAATAAGGAAAACCTTGCAACATCATGCAAAACAATGCAAAACAAGTACAATAATTCAAAATCATCTACAAAATAAGTACAATATTCTCAAAACAATGAAAAATCATGGAAAATCAATAATTTAAACAAAAAAGAAAAAAAATAAGTTTTAGTCTTATAAAATTAATTACCAACATTTGAGATTTAATTAGTGAAAACAAAAGAAAAACATGCAAAATCATGCAAATAAGGAAAACCTTGCAAAATCACTCTAAATCATGCAAAACAAATATAAACCATGCAAACAAGTACAATAATTCAAAATCATCTACAAAATAAGTACAATAATCCCAATGGAATGAAAAATAATGGAAAATCAATAATTTAAACAAAAAAGAAAAGTAAATCAAGTTTTGATCTTATAAAATTAATTACCAAAAACTTGATATTGAATTAATGAAAAAAAATCATGCAAAATCATGCAAATAAGGAAAACCTTGCAAAATCACTCTAAATCATGTAGAAACAATCTAAACCATGTGAAACCATGCAAAACCATACAAAAAAAATATAATAATTTCAAATCATCTACCAAATAAATACAATAATCCCAAAACAATGGAAAATCAATAATTTAAACAAAAAAGAAAAACAATAATGTAAAGAAAAATTGAACAAGGGGCTAAGGGAAAAACAGGGCGTTAAGCGTTTGGGGATCTCAGGTCTAACATGAAAGTAATTATATGGAATGTACGTGGGTTAGGTTCTCTCGTCGAAAGAGCCCTAATAAAAAACATTGTTTCTAGTTAAGATTCCGACTTTGTTTTACTGTCTGAAACAGAGCTCAAATTTGTTTCAAAGAACTTGATCAAATCCATTTGGAGTTCTATTAGTATTAAATGGCCTTTTGTTAATGCAGTGGATAAATCAAAAAGGATATTACTTATGTGAGATGATCATAAATACTCTATCACAAACTACATTGAAAGAAATTTTACCTTATCTGTTAATGTGGTTATGGCTGATGGATTTAGTTGGTGGATCATGACTGTCTATGGCCCTGCAAAATGGAAGCACAAAAAAAACTTTTGGGACGAGCTGATTGATTTTCAGAATATATGCTCACAAAATTAGCTTATTGTAGGGATTTTAATATGGTTAGATGGGAAGATGAGACCTCAGCTACAAACCAAGCTAAATATAGTATGAAACAATTTTAATGATTTTATCAGCAACAATTCTCTCATTGATCCTCCTGTCTAATAGAAAGTACACTTGGTCAAATCTTTGCACTCAAGCTGTGCTTTCCAGACTTGATTGCTACCTATACACATCGCATTGGGAAGATCGTTTCTCAACACATTCCACTAGAAAGCTTACTAGAACCACATATGATCATTTTCCCTTTGTTCTAGAATCAATGCATCACAAATAGGGACCTTGCGCTTTCTGGTTTAATAATATAAATCTGGAAAATGCTAATTGCAACAAATTTGTTAGGGATTAGTGGAATAACACAAGTCAGAGCGGCTATCCTAGTTTTTCTTTCATCAGAAGGCTCAAACAACTATCACATACCATAGCTACTTGGCAGAGTAGACAGAATATAGTTTTGAAAGAAGATAAACAGGCTTGGCTAAAAGAGATTGAAAGAATTGATCAATTAGAAGCAATAACCAAATCAATGAAACCAATAGCATCCATCGTACCGCCCTCAAAGCTAGCCTCAATGAAGTTGTTGTCAAAGAGGCTTGTTATTGGGCACAAAGATATAAAAAGAAGTGGCTTTTTGAAGGAGATGAAAACGTAGCTTCCATAAAGCATGTACTGCTAGGAAAAGAAGAAGTCATATAACAGAAATAAATGATAAAAATGGATCTATATGCACTACAAGTAGTCAGATCGAAAATGTGCTTACCCAACATTTCAAAGACATTTATATGAAAGAGTACAAGGAAAATTGATTAATTGAAAATCTTGATTGGCAGCTTATAAGTTAATTTCAACAAGAGCAGCTCTGTGTCCTTTTCAATGAAGTTGAAATTCGTGATGTCCACAATTATATTGGTAAAAAAAAATCGGCTAGCCTAGATGGATTCACTGTTGAATTTTTAAAAAAATCATGGAACATCTTCAAAGACCATATTATGGAGGTGTTCCAAGATTTTTTTTCAAAACAGCATAGTGAATAATAATGTAAACAATAATTATATTGCTCTTATTACCAAAAAAGAAAAGTGTTGTAGGGCTACGGATTACAGACCTATAAGCCTTACCACCTCCCTTTACAAAATACTTGCAAAAACCTTTGCTAAGAGGCTAAAGCAGACTCTCCCTAACACAATTGCTGAAAATTAGCTGGCTTTTGTCAAAGAAAGACAAATAATTGATGCTATCCTAATGGCAAATGAAGCCATTGATTACTGGAGGAAAAAGAAGGAAAGAGGATTTATGTTAAAGCTTGATATGGAAAAGGCTTTTGATAAAATAAGTTGGAGATTTATTGACTACATGCTCTTCAAAAAGAATTACCCACAAAAATGGAGGAAGTAGATCAATGCTTGCATATCAAGTGTCCAATTCTCCATCGTCATCAATGGAAAACCATGTGGTCGTATCAAATCAAACGAGGGCATTAGACAAGGTGATCCTCTGTCTCCTTTCATTTTTATTATTTCTATGGATTACATGAGTAGGCTTTTACAAAAACTTGAACTACAGGGCAAAATTAAAGGAGTATATCTCTCCGAGACTTGCTATATTACTCATTTACTATTTGTAGATGACATTCTGATTTTTGTGGAGAGCAATGATGATTATTTGGAAAACATGAAGTTTGTTATAAAAGCTTTTGAGCTTGCTATAGGCCTTAATTGTAAATCTCAACAAATCATCCATTTCAACCATCAATATAAAAGGGAAAAAGTTGAAAATATAGAAAGTAGATGGGGTATCCAAAACCATTTCCTCCCAATTGATTACTTGAGAGCGCCTTTGGGAGGTAAGCCTTAAAATTGTTCGTTTTGGGATCGAGTTACTGAGAACATTAAAAAAAAAAACTTAGTAGCTAGAAATACTCATACATTTCAATAAGGGGCAAATTAACTTGTATTCAGTCCTCCCTCATAAGTCTCTCTACATATATGCTTTTATTGTTTAAAGCTCTTAAAGATGTTTACAAAGATATCGAAAAATAGTGGAGAAATTTCCTTTGGAAAGATAATAGTGAAGAAACCAATAGCAGAGGTTCCAACACACATTTAATCAACTGGAATACAGTCACTTTCCAAAGGAAAAGAGAGCCCGAGCATGAACAGTATGGAAAACACAAATTCTACTTTACTTTATAAATGGTTGTGGTGTTTTTACAATGAGGATGACCTGCTTTAGAAAAGAGTGATTAAAGGCAAATACAACCAATCCTATCAGAGAGATTTGCTTTCATATAGCAGATACAGCGCAACTTAAAGTCTCCGTGGACTTCCATCATGAAAGGAATAGATTGGTTCAATACTAATATTTCTTGGAAAGTTAACAATGGTGAAAGAATCTCTTTTTGGAAAGGTTATTGGAATGAAAGAAGCCACCTTGCAAATACATATCCCAGTTTTTGGGGTTTGTGCCCTAAAGTCTCGTATCCTGCAGTTTGTAAACAATTTTGTACGAACGCTTATGATGTATAATATATATGATATTTACTTCACTTCTTGACTTTGTACATTTAGATGTTTTTATTTTACCACAAACCAATAAACTTAATATCCCTGGTTGTCTTTATGTAACTTAAGCATGTATGTAGTGACATACAAGTGGATCATGTCTTAAATGACAATAAATTGGTGTGTAGTATATGGATATAGGAGGGAAACCTTATCCTGATAACATTACGGACATGGGCTACTTTATGGAATAGTTACAAGTGTTGTGACTTGTCATAGATGGTCTGATCCTGATCATTCGTGTAAGGGATGTACGAGCAGAGGCGTCCTCTAAAAAGAGTTTGTATAAGACCTGACCTCGAAGTGTTAACGTCTCGTCATATAACTCCGTTCATGACAGAGACTTTACTTCACTAGGATAAACATAGGTAACATGACCTCAATCCTAAGTGAGTTGGGAACTTCTGCCATTGAGGGCGACCCTTTGATTTGCATGGGTGCGAGTGGCCAGAGCGCTGACCTAAACCTACCACTTTGGGGATTCGTTTGATTTGGGAGCTGAAAACTCAGCTTCACAAGATGGAGTTCACTCCTTCCTCGAATTAGGGGTAAGTAGATAGATATTGCTCTCTTAAAGGCTAATCCCGGGGCTTGAACGATGTGGCGCCACACACCTTGTCATGGCCAGAGAGGTGTTCACACATAGTAGGACTATACTGTATTATTCATTAAAGGGATCAGTGGTACTTAAGAAGTAAGATGTAACTACAGGGGTAAGACGATAAATTGGCCAGTTGTACTTACGAGCATCTGTGAAGGGTCATCGTACTGATGATTGGTTATATCCAATGGACGTAGAAATATATCTATGGTAAGAAGAGTTCAACTGTCGGTTTTTAGTGAAATGCCTGGCAGTTAACGGATGGTGGATATCGTGGCTAAAGAGTTTAGTCAGTTATTCACGTACCGTTGGAGCTTCGAGCCATAGGTCCATTAGGTCCCCTTGGTAGCTTGGATACAAGTTGAGAATTAGTTTTTGGGTCAATTTGAAATGTTTAAATTGACAAGAGGGAGTTCAATTATATATGATATAATTGGTTAATTATATATGATACAATTAACTTTATGTATGAGATATATTAATTTGGAGAAAATTAGATATAAATATGATTTATATCTAGTAGAAGAAAAATACTATGATTAATATATGATTTTAGTTTGTAGGTTATGAATATGATGTGATTATATTCATTGTCTATTGATGACATGTAGAAATGCATGCCATCTTAGTTCTTTTACTTAGAATTATGAAGGTTGTTATACAGAAATTGCGTCGATCGTGCTAGGAATTCATAAGAAAAAGAGTTTGCATCAATCAACATGTCGAATCTTAGCTAACCCATTACTTTGCGTTAATTATGCGTTCAATGTTCTATTTTTGTAGCTAATGTAGGAAATAAACAGAAACGCGAAAACTGGACCATCGTATAGACGACCGTATGCGGAGAAATACTCCATCGCAAAGGCAAACGCATCGATCAACGCATGGATGTTGTGGTAATCAGCCGTATACGTCCATTACATAGGAGTTGTGCTTGTCAAGCGATTGCAGTCATCATATAGAGTTGCGGTGTTAAGAGAATGCGACCATTGAATGATTGTGGCTATACGACAATGCATTCTAATGGGATCAATGCAAGGTAGGTGGAATGAACGCATCAATTCATCTACCTCGAGAAAATCCAAAGTTGATGCTGACATTTCACCTACCGTGCCGTTGGTGGTAGAGGTTCAGAAAGGACTAATGTGCCGAAGTCAGACTCAGAGCAGTCCAATTAATGCTGTCAGTAGTCCAAACTCTATAAAATATAACCGATGAGCAAAATTCCAAATTCATCCGGGAGATTCATCGATTTTCCCCCCAATCCAAATAAATTGTGTGAGAAGATGGCTGAGAGTTCTTCACCTCCTTTATCTATTCCAAGTGACGATTGGAACCTTCGACCAGAGCTAGATCTCGGGAGAGTCAGCTCCATCACCCATCCATGGCACCACCGACAGCCTTAACGCACATCTGCTGGAAGATGAAGCATGAAGCAACCCACCAAGAGGTGTGCGTTGCGCGAGTATGTGAGTAATCTTATTTGCTTAGTGTGAAGCTGCTGCAACGCTTGTCTATGGGCTAACGCATTGTTTGTCTATGAATGAAGTCAGCAACAATCAACTGCCCGATAGGGTAAGTGGTTGGACGCATTAAGCAAGGTATGCATTGTTCACTAGGGATAGTAACAATCTTAGGTCAGCGAAGTTTATGCGATTGTCTTGTATTATGTATGCTTTATTTGTCCATTAGGGATACTTGTGAGAGTAGTCTAAGGACATGATCTAGGCTTGGGAAGGTTAGGTCAGAATCTAGGCTTGGGAAGGTCAGGTCAGAATCTAGGCTTGGGAGAGCCAGATTATAACTCATAATACAAGAGATAGGTGCTTAGGAATGAGCACTATTTATTATTAACGCATCGCATGCATCCTAGAGATAGGATATGATTGAATGCGGTCACCGTAGCTTTGTGTGTATTCAGCATCATTGCATAGGACAAGAGTAGAGACTTAGGAATAAGCTCTATGGATACTTTACATTCAGCACATGCATCCTAGAATTAGGAGCATCGCATTTCCATTGGAAAATGACTTGCCATGTATGGTTGTAACATGATCGCATAGTTTGACACTAACTAAGGTTGCCCTTGCGGTCACTCTTAAAGGTTGCAATGAAATCATCTCCGCATTTTATCTATTTTCCCACACATTTATTTTATGTTAAGGTTTGTCGCATCTCTACCTTTCATGCATATTCTCATTGCGTTGTATGTTAGATAGGAGTAGGAGTAACATTAACGTAGCAACATCCCCTCCATTCTTTTATTCAACCGTCGCATGCACATCAACGCAAACATATAGTTACAAGTCCCTATGTTCGACCTCGGATTACCCAAGAAACTTGTGTTCATGTTGTACTTGTTATGAACGTAAGAAAACTTGTGGCAGGACGCATGGTCATCGCATACATTCGTTAACGCATTTTTCATTCCAACACATGACCATCGACGCATGACTATTAACGCATATCTTAGGAACATGAATCGCATACCGCATCCATGGGATTTGGTTGTCGAATAAAATTGACTTCCAAACTACCGCGCACCATCTATTAATTACATGGTTAAATGGATAATAGGTCGGCATCTCTTCTGTTTTCATAACGAATGAGTAAGTTGAAGAATCTCTTTGAGATGCTTAAATAGCTCATGGTGTGTTAAGCATTGTATGCACGGATATTGTGTTGAAGAGTTTCATCGCTTAACAAAACCTATGCCTATACGATAGTGCTGAGAGATCGCTTAACGCTAAGACTTGTGCGCGCTATTTACTAAAAGATCGTTTACCTTTTCCTAAGCGATCGTTTAGTGCCCGATATTTACTAAATGATCGTATAGATGATCACATAGCTTTTCCTACACAATCGTTTAGACGATTGCTTAATTTTTCCTACACGATCGTATACTTCACCTAAACGACAAGCATTTTATCTATACGATAGACGAGCCTATCTCCCCCTTTTTTTATCGTTGTATATGATCTCCCTTCCTCCTTCCTTCTACAAAATCCGAACAAAGTCTACCCTTTGGATTCTCACTCCGAGGATACAGAGGGCTCTAAATGGTGGTGTCGTTCTCGTTTCCTTCTATTCGTGTGGAGACTGTTTGAGGTAGATGATTGGGATTTGCTGAACGTTAGCTTACCATTTCAGCGAAAGTGAGATTTGCTGTGAAGAATAAGTCTTCAACTGGTATGATCTCTCGATCTCTTATTTATTGTTTCTTTGAGCATGCCAATAATTTAACATTATCAATGCATATTAATATGTTCGAATGTGGAAATTCTGTCACAATGAATTGGAAAGATCTGCTTCCGCTCGTAGGTACTCTTGAATAAGAGTTCCTTTAATTGGTATCAGAGCCAGGTTTCTGATATTCCAATTCATTACTGCAAAAGAATTGAATTTACATTCTCGGTGGGTGCAACATGTTTACTCTTTGTTTTAATTGTTAATTCGTTTGTGAATGTGTGGATTAATGGAATTTTCTGGGATGTAACCTCGGTTTATTGAATTCTCTAGTTAATTGTAAAGGCCCCAGTGTTTTTTGGCACAATTAATTGCTATCGAGTCTGTAATTTCAAAGTTAGTTTGAGTCTTGAGTCGTTCATGATGAAGTTTGGAGCAAGGGTTGCTGTCTTTTGAGGAAGAAGACGATCAAGCATTGGTCATGTCGTGCAGACAATGAGGTAGACGATTGCTGAGTATCGGATGCTTGGCTATCGTTTAACGCATGCGCGCACTAGACGATCGTATAGCTCAACAAGCCTCATCACTTAGTTACTGATTATACAATCTTGGAGTAAATGCGTGGTAAATTGTTTACTTTTTGCGTGCTAAGCGATTGTCTAGAAGATCAGGCTTCACGACCTCATTGTTGTCTATGCGATCGTTTAGCTTTTGTGCTATCATTTAGTGTGTGTTACATGATCGTTTACCTGGAGGTGTTTACTAAACGATGGGAGCTTCGTCCGACGGTTCAAGACCCGGTTCGTTTGTGAACCGATTTGCTCGGTGGGATAATGTAATAGATAGTTTTTTCATTCCGATTTTGTGTTGGTTCATCCCGGTCCATTAATCCATGGTTTTATACATGTGATGTATGTTATTTTTATGTCATATGGTATTCACATATAGATAAATCTCACCTTAGGTTATGGATTGGTCATGTATATTCTCTTTATTATAAGTATTATGATTTATTTCAAAGACAAAAGTTGTTTTTGTGCAAATTTAATAAATGACTTAGATTATAATCAGTAGCCAGATTGTCTAGGTTAATAAATCCCTAGGTAGAACATTCAGTGGGAGGTACTTGGGGCATTTGATGCTTCATTTAAACCTCTCGTGTTTCTCCCTCATAGTCCGCACTGTGAGATCTATCCTCAGCCTCATGACATCTTGGGAGTGTCCCCCTAAAGGATGGTGTTTGGGTAGGTCAATATCAAGGTGGATGGAGAGAATGTTCATAGTAAGTGGGAGCGGGAAGTGCGACAACATATCCTATAGTCTCTCTCGTTGGATTAAGTAAAGTTTATGCGCATCGCCTCGAGGCACCCTGAGTGTGTCCCCCTATAGGATGGTTGTTTTTCCCGTTTCTTTATTTGATCTTCTATAAGAGGATAAGGTTACTTAGACTCTTGTCCTAATCTACTTTTTTCCTATGGTGGGCGCATTAGGGCGGGACTCTGGGGCCGAAAACGAGGGGTTACACTTACACAAAATTGTTAAGGGTTAACAGTTCTATACCGAACAAATGGTGGCTGTTAGATTCAGTTCCAAGAGTTGGTTCTACCTAATAGTTTAGAATGTCTCATCTTAGTGAAGGGACATCTGATCACCCCACTGGTGACGTTTGTCCTGCCTCGCTGGGACATCATTGCAAAATAGAAGTCTTATCACTTAAGGTACTTGGAATCTGTTTTCCTAAAACTAATTGGTTAAAAACGTGGTTTTTGCAAAGTCTTATAAAAGTTTATTCATTTTTTCTACAATGGTTTTAAATGGCTATATCCATTATCAGTTTACTTAATGCCGAAAAATTGAATGGCCAAAACTATTCGAGTTGGAAACATATGCTCACGACGATACTCATCATCGATGATCTGAAGTTTGTCCCTATGGAGGACTATCTTCCTATTCTACCTCATGACACTACTCGAAATGTTCGGGCAACATATGAGCGTTGGATACGGGCAAACGAGAAGGCCCGAGCCTATATCTTGGTCAATTCTAGTGACGTGTTGGCCAAGAACCATGAGCCCATGGTCTCAGAACGTGAGATCATAGAGTCCCTGCGGGGAATGTTCAGACAACCGTCTGGATAGCTCAAGCATGAGGCTCTGAAACACATCTTCAGCTCCAAAATGGAGGAAGGCACCTCTGTTCGTGAACACTGATGAATATGATGGTCCACTTTAACGTGGCGGAGATGAATGGATCTAAAATCGATGAGGCCAATCAGGTTAGCATTATCCTGCATTCATTGTCGGAGAGCTTTATCCACTTTGTTAGTAATACGATTCTTAATAAAGTGGACTATATCTTTACTACTCTCCTCAACGAGATGCAGACTTACCAATCCTTGCTGAAAAGTAAGGAGAAAAAGGAAGGCGAGGCAAATGTTTTCTTGTTTTCTAAAAGGTTCCATCGAGGTTTGACCTCAGGAATAAAGTTTGCACCTTCAACTTCTAACTCTGGAAAGGGGAAGAAGGAGAAGGGTGGTAAAGGGAAAGGGAATGCGTCTGCTAACCCGCCACCTGTCGCCCAGAAGAAGCGTCCACCGCTAGTTGAAAAAGGAAAATGTTTCCACTGTAACCAGGATGGACATTGGAAGAGGAATTGTCCTCATTATCTAAAGGAAAAGAAGGCAGCAAAGACAAACAAAGGTAAATGTGATTTACTTGTGTTAGAAACTTGTTTAGTGGAGAAAGTGGATAAAGCTCTTTTCTTTTAAATTTAATAAAAAGTTTATTCATAAGGATGGTGTTGAAATTTGTACAGCTAAACTGGAAAATAACTTGTATGTGCTAAGACCGTTAGCCTTAAATTCCCTTCATAACATAGAGATGTTTAAATCTTCCATAACTCAATCTAACGCCAATCAGTTTGTCCAAAAAAAAAATGCCCAACTTTTTCACCTTCAATTAGGGCACATCAATCTCAATAGGATTGAGAGATTGGTGAAGAATGGTCTTCTAAGCGAGTTAGAAGAAAATTCTTTACCAATTTGTGAATCTGGCCTTGAAGGTAAGATGACTAAAAGACCTTTTACTGGAAAAGGTTATCGAGCCAAAGAGCCTCTAGAATTAGTACATTCTGACCTTTGTAGTCCTATAAATGTGCGAGCTCGAGGAGGCTATGAGTACTTTATTAGTATTACTGATGATTACACGAGATATGGGTATGTTTATCTAATGCAACGAAAGTCTGAATCTTTTGAAAAATTCAAATTATTTAAAGTTGAAGTTGAGAATGCTTTGGATAGACGAATTAAAACACTTCGATCAGATCGAGGTGGAGAGCTTTTAGATTCTGAGTTCCAGGACTATTTATTAGAACATGGAATCGTTTCTCAACTGTCAGCATTAGGTACACCTCAACAGAATGGTGTAGCGGAGAAGAGAAAGAGAACCTCGTTGGATGGTTCGTTCGATGATGAGTTATGCTTCCTTACCGGACTCATTTTGGGGTTTCGCAGTGGAGACTGTGGTATACATTATCAACTTTATTCCTTCTTAGAGTGTTGCGAGAACATCTCTGGAGTTGTGGAACGGGCGTAAAGCTAGTTTATGTCATTTCCGCATATGGGGTTGCCCAACACATGTGCTTGAGGCAAATCCCAAGAAGTTGGAATCACGGTCGAGGTTGTGCCTCTTTGTAGGCTACCCCAAAGGTACACGAGAGGGTTACTTTTATAATCCGTCCGAAAACAAGGTGTTTGTTTCCACAAACGTTACTTTCCTGGAGGAGGATCATATTAGGGAACACAGTCCACGTAGTAAAGTCGTGTTAAGTGAGCTTTCCAAAGAAACTATTGAAACTTCAACAAGAGTTGTTAAAAGACCTACTTCATTAACAAGAGTTGTTGATGATAGTTCATCTGATAAGTCGGTTCCACCTCAAAAGTTGAGGGAACCTCGACGTAGTGGGAGGTTTACAAACCTGCCTAACCGCTTTTTGGGTTTCACAGAAATCCTAAATATGGTGGCAGATGGGGATGTTGAGGATCCATTGTCCTATCAAAAGGCAATGGAGGATGTTGACCGGGATGAATGGATCAAAGCCATGAATTTTGAGATGGAGTCGATGTACTTCAAATCGGTATGGGATATTGTAGATCAGCCTGATGGGGTAAGACCTATAGATTGTAAATGGATCTACAAGCACAAACAGGGTGCTGATGGGAAAGTGCAAACCTTCAAGGCTCAACTTGTGGCAAAGGGTTATACCCAGGTGGAGGGAGTCGACTATGAGAATACTTTCTCACCTGTTGACATGTTAAAATTGATCTGCATCCTTCTGTCCACTGTCGCTTATTATAATTTATGAGATATGGAAAATGGACGTCAAGACGGCTTTTCTGAATGGCAATCTTGAAGAGACAATTTACATGGTGCAACCCGAAGGATTCATTGCCCAAGGTCAAGAGCAAAAAGTTTGCAAACTGAATCGGTCCATTGATGGGCTGAAGCAGGCGTCTCGATCTTGGAATATTCGGTTTGATGCTGCGATAAAATCGTATAGCTTTGACCAAAACGTTGATGAACATTGTGTTTACAAGAAGATAGTCAACAGTTCAGTAGCTTTCTTAGTGTTGTATGTAGACGATATACTACTCCTTGGGAATGATGTAGGTCTACTGAATACAGTTAAGAACTAGCTAGCAACCCAATTCCAAATAAAAGATTTGGGAGAGGCTCAGTTTGTTCTAGGTATACAAATCTTTCGGGATAATAAGAACAAAGTTCTATATCTGTCTCAGGCATCGTATATTGATGATATCTTGCTCAAGTACTCGATGCAGGACTCTAAAAGGGGCCTACAACCATTCAGACATTGAGTCACTTTGTCTAAGGACATGTGTCCTAAGACACCTCAAGAGGTTGAGGAAATGAGACGGGTCCCATATGCATCTACCGTTGGCAGTTTAATGTATGCGATGCTCTACATTAGGCCAGACATCTAATATGCTGTGGGAATAGTCAGTAGGTATCAGTCTAACCCAGGCCAGGGTCACTGTACCACAGTTAAGAACATCCTGAAGTATTTTCAGAGAACGAGGAACTACATGCTTGTGTATGGGTCTAGGGGATTTGATCCTTACTGAATACATGGATTCTGATTTTCAGACTGATGAGGACTCTTAGAAGTCCATTTTAGGGTCAATGTTTACTCTTAACGGAGGAGCCGTAATGTGGCGGAGCACTAAACAGGGGTGCATTGCCGACTCCATGATGGAGGCCGTGTACGTAGCAGTTTGTGAAGTTGCTAAAGAGGCCGTCTGGCTCAGGAAGTTCTTGACAGAGTTGGAAGTTGTTCCAGATATGTCTAGGCCTATCACCTTCTATTGTGATAATAGTGGTGTTGTGGTGAACTCCAAGGTGCCCAATAATCACAGGCACGACAAACACATAGAGCGCAAGTATCATTTGATTTGCGAGATAGTGCATCAAGGAGACGTGATCGTCACCAAGATTGCCTCGGAGCAAAACGTTGTTGGTCCGTTTACGAAGACTCTCACGACTACAGTGTTTGAGAATCACCTTCAGTGCATGGGTCTACGGGACTGCCTGTGGCCGGACTAGGGCAAGTGGGAGATTTTATTGCACTGGGTTTTTATGCCATAGTTTATTGTTTTGTACTTGGATTTTATTCCCCACTTCACTTTTGGACAAGTGGGAGATTGTTGAGGTTTGTGCCCTAAAGTCTCGTGTCCTACAGTTTGTAAACAATTTTGTACGAATGCTTGTAATGTATAATATATATGATATTTACTTCACTTCTTGACTTTGCACATTTAGATGTTTTTATTTTACCACAAACCAATAAACTTAATATCCCTGGTTGTCTTTATGTAACTTAAGCATGTATGTAGTGACATACAATTGGATCATGTCTTAAGTGACAATCAAAATGATTTGTAGTATATGGATATAGGAGGGAAACCTTATCCTGGTAACACTACGGACGTGGCCCGCTTTGTGGAATAGTTACAAGTGTTGTGACTTTTCATAGATGGTCTGATTCTCATCATTCGTGTAGGGGACATGCGAGCAGGGGCGTCCTATAAAAAGAGTTTGTATAAGACCTGACCTCGAAGTGTTAACGTCTCGTCATATAACTCTGTTCATGACAGAGACTTCACTTCACTAGGATGACCATAGGTAACATGACCTCAATCTTGAGTGAGTTGGGAACTTTTGTCATTGAGGGCGGTTCTTTGATTTGCATGAGTGCGACTGGTCAGAGCGTCAACTCAAACCTACCACTTTGGAGATTCGTCTGATTTGGGCACTGGGAACTCAACTTCACAAGATGGAGTTCACTCCTTCCCCGAAACAGGGTAAGTAGATAGATTGCTCTCTTAAGGGCTGATCCTGAGGCTTGAACGATGTGGTGCCACACATCTTCTCATGGCCCGAGAGGTGTTCACACATAGTAGGACTATGTTGTATTGTTCATTAAAGGGATCGGTGGTACTTAAGAAGTAAGATGAAACTACAGGGGCAAGACGATAAACTGGCCAGCTGTACTTACGAACATCTATGGAAGGTCATCGTACTGATGATTGGTTATATCCAATGGACATAGAAATATATCTATGGTAAGAAGAGTTCAACTGTCGGTCTTTAGTGAAATGCATGGCAGTTAATAGATGGTAGATATCGTGACTAAAGAGTTTAGTCAGTTATTCACGTCCCGTTGGAGCTTCGAGCCATAGGTCCATTAGGTCCCCTTGGTAACTTGGATACAAGTTGAGAATTAGTTTTTGGGTCAGTTTGAAATGTTCAAATTGACAAGAGGGAGTTTGATTATATATGATATAATTGAACTAGTTAATTATATATGATATAATTAACTTTATGTATGAGATACATTAATTTGGAGAAAATTGGATATAAATATGATTTATATCTAGTGGAAGAAAAATACTATGATTAATATATGATATTAATCCGTAGGTTATGAATATGATGTGATTATATTCATTGTCTATTAATTGGATGGTTAAAGGGATAATAGGTCGGTGTCTCTTCTGTTTTCATAACGGATGAGTAAGTTGAAGATTCTCTCTGAGATGCTTAAATAGCTCACGGTGTGTTAAGCAAATTATGCGCAAATATTGTGTTGAAGAGTGTCATCGCTTAGCAAAACCTGTACCTATATGATAGTGGTTGAATGATCACTTACCTATACGATAGTGCTGAGCGATTGCTTAACGCTTACACCCATGCACGCTATTTACTAAACGATTGTTTACCTTTTCCTAAGCGATCGTTTAGTGCTTGATATTTACTAAAAGATTATATAGACAATCGCTTAGCTTTTCCTACATGATCGTTTGGACGATTGCTTAGCTTTTCCTATACGATCGTTTAGACGATCATTTACTTTTTGCTACACGGTCGTATATTTCACCTAAACGATCAAGTATTTTGTCTTTAAATACTGAGGGCTCTGAGTGGTGATGTCATTCTTGTTTCTCTATGTTCGTGTGGAGACTGTTCGAGGTAGACGATTGGGATTTACTAAACGTTAGCTTACCATTTCAGCGAAAGCGAGATTTGCTGTGAAGAATAAGTCTTCAACTGGTATGATCTCTCGATCTCTTATTTATTGTTTCTTTGAGCATGCCAATAATTTAACATTATGAATTCATATTAGTATGTTCAAATGTATATGTAGAAATTCTGTCACAATGAATTGCAAAGATCCGCTTTCGCTCGTAGGTACTTTGAATAATGTTTCTTCAATTGTTTGTTTTGGGATCGAGTTACTGAGAACATAGAAACAAGCTCTTCAAGGATTACACTCGGTTCAAATTTCTATAAATTTACATGCTTTATGTCAAGTGTAATTTTTCTTTCTTTGCCCATTGGGCAATCCTTTAGCCACATGAGCTCTTTGTTGAACTTTGTAATCTCTCTTGAACTTAATGATATATCTTTATGGGAGATGATGAGGGTGCTAAGAAGGTATCCACCTAATGGAGATGTTCGGGTGCATCCCTTGACCCTTTGTTTCATTCTCTAAAGAAAATTATCAAACACTTGAGATTGAATTAGTGGAAAAAAAAAATACAAAATTATGCAAATAAGGAAAACCTTGCAAAATCACTCTAAATCATGCAAACCCAATCTAAATCATGCAAAACAAGTACAATAATTCAAAATCATCTACAAAATAAGTATAATAATCCCAAAACAATGGGAAATTATGGAAAATCAATAATTTAAACAAAAAAGGAAAAACAAATTAAGTTTTAATCTTTTAAAATTAATTACCAAACACTTGAGATTAAATTAGTGAAAATAAAAAAAAAAATCATGCAAATAAGGAAAACCTTGCAAAATCACTCTAGATCATGCAAAACCAATCTAAATCATACAAAACAAGTACAATAATTTAAAATCATCTACAAAATAAGTACAACAATCCCAAGACAATGGAAAATCATGGACAATTAATAATTTAAACAAAAAAGGAAAACAAATTAAGTTTTAATCTTATAAAATTAATTGTCAAACACTTGAAATTGAATTAGTGAAAATAAAAAAAAATCATGCAAAATCTACAAATAAGAAAACCTTGCAAAATTACTTTAAATCATTCAAAACCAATCTAAATCATGCAAAAAAAAAAAAAAGCATTATAATTTAAAATTATCTACAAAATAAGTACAGTAATCCCAAAACAATGGAAAATTATGGAAAATCAATAATTTAAACAAAAAAGAATAACAAATTAAGTTTTAATCCTATAAAATTAATTATCAAACACTTAAAAAAAAATCATGCAAATAAGGAAAACCTTACCAAATCACTAAATCATGCAAAACCAATGTAAACCATACAAAACCATGCAAAACAAGTACAATAATTCAAAATCATCTACAAAATAAGTACAATAATCTCAAAACAATGGAAAAGCAATAATTTAAACAAAAAAAAAAAAAAACAAATTAAGTTTTAATCTCATAAAATTAATTACAACTTGAGATTGAATTAGTGAAAATAAAAAAAAATCATGTAAAATCATGTCGATAATGAAAACCTTGCAAAACCAATCTAAACCATGCAAAATAAGTAGAATAATAAAAAAAATTCTAAAATAAGTACAATAATCTCAAAACAATGAAAATCATGGAAAATCAAGTACAATAAAAACAATCCCAAACGCGAGAAATTTTCCTACAATTAAAAAAATGGCATTAATAGTAAGTAAGATATTTTTTTAAAAAAAAAAAAGAGAAAAGAGAGAGAAACCCGACGGATACCTAGTCTAAGTCTGAACCTGGTCATTTCTACCAGACCCGGTGCTTGACCTCCAAAAAAAGAAAAAAGGGAGGAAAAAAACCCGACGGATACCCAATCCTCAAGTCAACACCACCTCATCAACCCGGTAACGCCATTGTATGCATTATGAAGCCCAACCGGGTTTCTTCACTTCAGTTTCTTTTTTTTATAACCCGACGGGATATTCGGTCCCTAGGTCAACACCACCTCATCGACCTGGTAAAGCCCCAGTGTATGCATTATGAAGCCCGACCGGGTTTCTTCACTTTATTTTTTTTTAATTATCTTTTTTATTTCTTTCTTTTACTAATTTCTTTATTTCACTAATCTCCATTTTTTTCCTTTTTTGTCTTATTGTTGTGGATAATGGAATGAGACTAATTAATTGGTGATTGAGGTAGGTAATTTATTAGGGTGATTAGTTGCATGAAGTAAGTTTGGAAGGTTAAAAAAGTAATTAACCATACCAAGTTTTTTTTTTTTTTTTGCTTACATCACTCACTTCCATCATCATGGGTCTAAAAATACAAGTTTTTTAAAAAGTGTCATTTTTTCGAAAAATGATGTGGGAGGGGGTCCTTGTCAATTTTCTCTAAATTTTGTTCAACTTCAAGTTTAATTACATCAGTTGGGTTGTTGAAAATTTTACCTACACAAGAAAAAGTGTTGCTACGCTTCTTTCTCCTTGAGAATTCACAACTCCATAGCCTAGCCTCTTTTGGCTGGCAAGGAACCCAGAAAAGTTCTACAAATATTGCCTATTCCTGTTCAGGTCTCTGGGTACCCCCACGCCAGTAGCCCCATTTACTCAGTCCACATTCTGATAGAAATTTTTCGTAATCCTGGTCCAGTTTCTTATAATCATGTGATAAATCTTCATCTGAGATCTGCTCATCTTCTGAAGGACTCTGCAAAACAGAAACCATAAACTATTACCAAATTGTGAACTTTTGGTTGGAATGGAGACTAGAAGACAAATGATGATTCTCAAAACTAGAATCAAGCTAATATGTGCATCTCTCTCTTTCCCTCTCTAATCTGGAACGACAGAGCAAGATTATAGCCAAGTTAACGATTTTCTACAGCCGCACGACCATGGTCGATTCAACCGTCAATCATGCTCTAGCCACAAGGCAGTGGTTCATCCACAATGGTTTGGTTCTTGTCTATTTTGTTCAAGTAAGGTTGTGATAAGTTTTTTTGTGAGCATTTTTATAGTACTTTTAGCCATTTTAAACCCAGTCTCAGTAACATATCTCTGCCTTGTTCCCATCTTAGTCTAGTGGTCCGTGGTCACCCCACCCATGTGGAAATCCAATGTTGTTATCTGAAGATAGTTTACCATTTTGGCAGTATTATCATCTGGTTGAAACAAAAAGATGAGGCCACCCAGAAGAAAGGGAAGTGGGTGGCCAGAGAACTCCATTAGGAACAGACAAAAATGAATGATAAGTTGGAAAATGCTTGGTGAGTTGGGTGCTCAAAGAAATGAAAGCAACAATTCAACAACTTTAGTAGTAGTCAATTTTGCTCACATTACATATTCCAAGTATTATCTCTGCTCCAAGTATTACCCCTGCCCCAGTTAAAGAAATCTAATTACACCATGCTCAATAAAACACCCTAAAGAAAAATAAAATCATATAAGGGTGAATTGGGGTCAAAGTAGGAGCATAAAGTTATATTAATTACCATAGAATCTATGGGGGACTCACAGTCCAAACCATCCAATTCCCTTATATCACGAAGAGCAGATCTCCAGTGCCCACTTCTGAACTTGTGATGTTTTCCCTCTCGTTTATCAACAGTTTCAAGCCTCGATGTTCCAAAAACTCTAGCATAAGAGGCACCAATTATGCATCTGGCACAAAATACTATAAGAGGAACCAAAACTATAAAACTAGTGGTTCTAGCCTGACAGAGGGAAAAACAGGTGAAAAAAGAGAACAATAAGTTTATTGAATTATCACTTCTCTATATAAACGTCAAAGAAATATCCAAATAAGTACGTAGATATGATATGTTTAGTTTAGACATCGCTCTGTATGAAAGAATATAATTACTTCTAGTGAGAAAAAGAAACTTACAGGAGGTAGATGAGAGGAGGCTAGTGCAAAAAGCTTCTTATAGTTTCGAAGTTCATTCAAAGCACTTTGAAGCTTCTCTTCTAATTGATATACATCTCTAATCTGCAGTGATTATGTAGAATACAAGAAAGAAGCCACGAACAAAAATATATTATAGAGTAATTCAATCTTGAAATGACAACAATGTTCTTAAATACTCTGGATACAATTCTTGTCAGGTACCTAACGAATCATATGGAAAACAAAAATATCAATAAATTTTGATTAATTACTCAATACTTGTGACCATATTTGGATATACAAAAAATCCTCCAATGTGTAGCTCAGGTACGTAACAAATCATATCGATACTGAGCTGAAATTCAACTAGAGTTTTCTGTTCAACAATTCACTCTGAATCACTAAAAATGTGCAAAATAGAACCTGGCCGGTCCCTCTAGAATAAGGCTTTAACCAAGTTGAAGATGGTGCTCGAAGTATTTTAGGAGGGTATTTAAGCAGAAATTATGCCAAAACTTAGTATAACAAAATTAATATCTATTAGGCGTTTTTTTCATATGCCTGCAGGCATTACCTCTCCTCTCCCAGCTTGGCATGGATATATGGTAAAGTGATTGGCCAAAGTCAGTAATATTTCAAAGGCTAACTAGTCTCACAACCTAGTGCAGTATCACAATCAAACATGATTACATTTCAACTCCCATGATTGTGATTTCTTTCTTCACATCCAATTCTGATGGGCCACAAATTGCAGTTCATTATGGTTCAAGTGATTTGTCAATTCTTCAAGTATCACAAAGTTGAACCCAACTCATGGGATTTTTAAATTCACATGGGATTTGTTTCTTTACATAAATTTTTTTGAGAAGATATAAACATTCAGTAATTAGTTTGCAGCTATCTTACAATTTTTTTCATATAGCAGCCATTATAAGTAAATAGATTGCAAAGAAAAATTATATTCCAAAAGTAATCATCATTTATAATACATATCCAACCATGCCATCAAAGTTTAGAATCAAAACACAATCAATAGCTTGGGAAAATGATTGCTATAAGAAGTTTTGAGCTATCAATTTCTTTCTGAAGTAATTCAACAAGAAGCTAGAAGTAGAAACCATAAAAAAGGAAAGTTACAAAATTATCCTGCAGAGGAGTTTAGAACATGGTTTAAAAGTGGGAAAGAAGTACAAGCTTGCTTACCGCTCGAGGATTTTGAATCTTGATATTCTGCCCCTTTTGTTCTAGATCCGTGTCCTTTATCCTCTTATTAGCTACAGAAATGGAATGTGTAGGATCTCCATTCTGGTTTGGATTTAAAGTCAAGCTCTCGCTCCTACCAATTGACATCTTAACACTTAGATGAAACTGTAATAATTCAGAAATTCAACTGAATATCCTGAAGTACCAACTCTTTTTAACTGTGTGATTGTCCATACGATTGTTTTGAAACTATGAATAAGGTAAAGTTCTCAAAATAATTTTATATATTGAACAATGAACAACATATCATTACATTGATAACTAAGGAACTTGACTTGAGTTTAGTTGGTTAAAATAACCAACTTAGAGTTTGATCCACCAACTTTACAAGTCGGTGTTAAATAACTCTACCAACTTCAGCAGTGTTCACTATTAAAATTTGTACATTTATAGAAGAACTCTATCTTTATAACTTCAGTACAATTCCATAAGAAGTGTAGAGTCCAAGTACTAGCAACAACTTCAGTTGGTAACTCACTGTGGAACTAGAAACATATAAATCGATAACAATTTTGATGGTATGAAAATTGCATATAAAAGTGTAAAATCAAATGGTAGATTGATTTTGAGTTGTTAAAGCGTGTTCTGGAATAACTTTAATAATTTCAAAATCTCTCACAAACATAGGCCGATGTTCTTGACTAAAGAGAGGTACTTTTAAAGCAAGTAAGCCCGAAAAACCCCTCTTTCACCTAAAGAGCAAAGTTGTTGAGGCTGGAAAATACACATTTAAGATACCATAAAATTCTCCTAAGCAGAGCAATATTAGTTTTTCCATTTACCCTTCTACAATATGAACAAGGTGGTGCTTGGTGGAGAGTTGATTTTTGGATATATCCTGAAGTTGAAACCTCCATCTCTGCCAAAATCAACACAGAACTTATAAGAAAAATACTTAGCAATTAATCACTAACCCATTCTTTATAATCCCAAAACATCCTCGAAAAAAAAGGTTTCAAAAGAAATTCAAACCATAAATCACCAATCCATATCTGGGTCTGTGATAACACAAATGAATACAGAGGCGAAATTTAGCAAACTATTCAAACAAAGGGATGAACGAATTAAATCCAAAAGCACGATAGAGTTGAGATTTCCATTGAAAATCTTTTGCAAAGTTCTTTCTGAAACCAAAAAGAGCAGAAAACGTACAGAAGAAATGAACCCAGGTTTCAATCAAGAGCAAACATACCAGAGTAATGGCTCTGAATTGATTCTTCAATGATTTTCTGGTGTTGGCCCAATTTCTGGGGTAGAAATTGGAGGGAAAAAAAGGCAGAAAAGCAAAGCAAGTTGTGTAAGTTTCTTGAGACAAAAGAAAGGGTATGCTATAAGAATAATGGGTTTAAAGAATTTTGAAGGGAATGGGGAAATACCTGTGGTGAGTTAGAGAAGGGAGAGTTGGTTGTGGGAGCAACTTGGGGAAGAGAAAAAAACGGTCTGCTCTATTTCTCTGGCTCAGCTTCACTTCCATCACACAAACCGTTGAAATTGGCCATTCCCATTTTCTGTCTCGTTAAATTCAATATTAATCGATTTTCATTAAAATATCATGTCCTTTTCAAATATAAATTTTTATGATTATTTTTAACTTTTTTCTGAGTTCAAAGCAAATAAGGATTCACACTTTTAGCTTTAGGGCGGTTTGGCCCACCGAGTGGAGTTAATTAGAGAATTATGTGAAAAATAGAAAAAGATGGGAAGATATAAAAAAGGATGAAAAGATATAATTGATCGATAAATGTGAAAAGTAGAGATAGAGGAGAGAAAAAGTGGAAGATGAAATCATTAGATAAATGTGCAACATTTAATAGTGTTTACTATTGATGTTAAGTTGTTCACACCAACTTAAGAAGTTTTGCAAGCCTCTTAGGTTAGTTTTGCAATCGATCTATTGATTTACCTCATATTTTGTATATTAGTTTGATGGGGAACAGAGACGAGGAGGGAAAAACTCTTGGTTAGAGATGGATCCTCGAAGGAAAAATGTATATCTCTACTCTAAAATATGCTTTTGATCATTAAAAACCAATTATAATGTTATTAAAATTGTATTTAAAAGAGTAAAATTAAATTCTATTAAATTAATTTTTAGTGATTAATGACCATTCCAAAGCATTTCTATATATGATAAAAGTAATTTTAACAATTTTAGAATCACTCTCAAATTATTCATTAGTTCCTTATAATCTCCTAATTTTGTAGGATAATTACTTCATCATAATCAACTATAATAGAAACGTTGTCAAAATAAGCATAACGAAAAAATGTCCAAACTAACCCAAAACCAAAAACTTCTATGTAATTGACCTCTTTTTTTAAAACATGTTTTATTTTTACCTTTTAAAGATGTGAAATATCATTTTGCCCTCAGTTTTAAATGAATCATTTCTCACTTCTCCCTGGGTTTCTCGTTTCTTCTTATGTTACTAAAATATCACATACAAAAAATGATCTAAGTTTAAACTTTATAAAGTCATTTGAAAGTAAAGATGCTTTAACATTTTTCTCAATTTATAAGCATATTGGGGTTGATGCCCTAAATCTCATAAGGTTCTATAATTTGTAATTGTATTATACAAACATCTTATTTATTTAATAAAATGTGTGATGGTTTTATTTGACATTTAGTTGCATTAATCCACAAACCAATAAACTAACATCGAAGGTTATCTTGTAGCTTAATCATGTATGTAGAGACATACAAGTGGATAATGTTTAAGTGATAACCTAAATGGTCTGTAGTAGATGGATAAGGCTGGATATCTTATCCTGGTGACACTACGAGTATGATTCACTTTGTAGATGTTACAATTGTTGTGAAGTGCTACAAATGATCTGATCCTGATCATTCATATGGAGACATGTGCATGGAGATATTCTATAAAACGAGTTTGTATAAGATTGGACCACGAAATGACTAATCTTATTATATAACACCGTTCATAATAGAGACTTACATTTCACCAAGATGACTGTAGGTGACATGACCTAAATTTTGAGTGAGTTCTGAACTTCTGCGACGGTTCTTTGATTTGTATGGGTAAGAGTGACCAGATCGCTAACTCAACAAGCCTACCATTTTAAGGATTTGTCTGATTAGGGAGCTAGGAATATAGCTACACAAGAAGGAATTCACTCCTTCCCCAATGTCGGGGTAAGTAGATAAATTGCTCCCTTAAAGGCTGATTCCGAAGTTTGAACAAGGTGGTGCCACATCCTCTCCTGGCTTGAGAGAAGTTTGGTCATACTTAGACTATGATTTATCGTTCATTAGAGGAATTAGTGGTATCTAAAGAGTTAGATGTAACTACAGGGGCAAAACGATAACTTTGGCCCAGCTATACTTACGAGCAATTTGTGAAGGGTTATCGTACTGTTGATTGGTTATCCAATAGACATAAAAATATATCTGTAGTGCGAAGAGTGCAACTTTCGATTTTTAATGGAGTACCCGATAGTCAACGGATGGTGAATATCTTAATTAAAGGCTTTAATTAATTATTCATGTATTGTTGAAGCTTCAAGCTATAGGTCCATGAAGTCCCCTTTGTAGCTCAACAGAAAATAATGAGAATCAATTTTTGGATTAATTTGAATTGTTCAAATTAATTGAGGGAATTATTTATATCTGATATAATTATTTTAATCTAATTATATATGATATAATTACTATTATATATTTGGTACATTATTATATAAAGTTTATTAGAGAGGAAATAAATATTTGAATATGATTCAAATATTAATTATGTGAATTGGATTCATATAATTAAATTTAATATAAAGGGGATTTATATTAAATATTATTGTTGAGAGACTTAAACTATAGATTATATTGTATTGGAAACAATATTGAACTATAGGTTATATGTAATATTTGATATAACATATAGTCTAATATATATTATATGATAAAGTAGATATCATATATATATATATTAAAGTTTTTATTAAAATTAATTTTAAAAACAGTTTTAGCAACTCCCTCCCCTTTTTTCTCTCCACATCGTGAGAATGGGAGAGAAATCGTTTATTCTTCTTCTTCCTCCTCGAAAGGTTTACAGAAACGTTTTGTAAGTTTTGTACGTTCCAAAATTTTCCTTCCAAATTTCCTCCTCTCTACTATCTCAATCTCCCTCTTCCAAAATAGCTAGAACATGCATAAACTCCTGGATTCTCACCCAGAGAATAAGAGGTTTCATTATGGTGGTGTCCTTTTGGTTCGAGGGTTTCTTTCTTAAAGAACCGGTCATCAAAGGTAAGGGTTTCTGAAACCCAGTTTACTTTTCTATAAAATTATTCCAAGCATGCTGTATTTTAATCAAATGCATAATCTTTTCTATATGTTTGCTGTAAAATCATTGTTCTGTAAATTTGGGTTTTTGGGTCCGATCCCCTTTTTCGCTCAAGGATCTTCAATGGTTCCTTCAAAGCATGGTTGAAAAGAACACGAAAAATGCCTAAAAACGAGTGATCGTTTACCTAAAACACAGTTGTATTGATAAATATATGACAAAAACAAAATTATCATTCTCGTAGAAAAGGTGCGGATCACTAACATCATCTACGCAAATCGCTGACATCATGTGTGCGATCGTTGACCTCAGGTGTGCGATTGCTTTGCAGTTTTGTTTTGGTCATATCTCTATCGATACAATTTCGTTTGAGCTAAATGACTACTTGTTTTTATATGGTTTTTCATGTTATCACCAACAATACTTGTAATTTGAACAAAGCATTGACTTTAATACTCAAAAAGTAAAATTTATCTAAGTTTAAACATTGTAAGGTCATTTATGTTCAATATGCTTTTACATTTTGCTCTTCTTAATTTTAAGCATTGTTGGAAAGAACACGAACAAACTTACGGAAATAAGTGGTCATTTAGCTAAAACGAAGTTGTATCAATAAAAATATTATCAAAACAAAATTGAACTGAGTGATTGTGCACCCAAGGTTAGCGATTACATAGATGATGTCAGCAATCGCACACCTTTTTTGCACGAATGATCATTTTGTTTGGTCATATCTTCATCAATACAACTTCGTTTTAGCTACATGACCACTTATTTTTATATGTTTTATCATATTCTTTCTAACCATGTTTATAAATTGAGCAAAAGGTTAAAACATCTTTATTTTTAAATGACTTTACCATGGTTAAACTTAGATCATCTTTGTTATGTGATCTTTTGGTAACATAACAAAAAGCATAGGTAGGAGAAACCCAGAAACTATGGAGAAGTGAGATTCATTTAAAACTGAGGGCAATTCTTGAAAAGGTAAAAAAAAAAACATTTTTTCTTTTAAAAAAAAATCTCAATTACATAGAAGATCTTGGGTTTTGGGTTAGTTTGGGCAATTTTCCAAACATACTCAAGTTGGTATAAGGCTTGTCCTATTGACTTCTGGGGTTAATTAAAAGTTTGATTTCTCAAGCAAACATATCGTCGAAAAAAAATTCATAAAATTCCAAATTTCTCTCATTTACTGTCAATGATTTGATTATGTTCATATAGAATTTATCCACATTGCCAACCAAGAATCAACCCATCTCTCTCATTCCATGGGTTCTTTACTTCCTATTAGATAATATATAATTAAATTTACTTTCGTACATCAACTTAAACTTTTAGGTCAATCTTTGATTTAAGATGTATCAGAGCAGGTGATCTAGAGAAGTTGTGCGTTCAAGCTCTGCAATGTTACTTCCTTCTCAATTAAGATTGATTTCCATTTGTTAGGTCTTTTTCATATATCAAGCTGAAACTCACAAGTTTCATTCATAATCATTCCTAGTTCCCTTATCGGGATTGTTGTACTATCGTTTTTTCATTCTTCGAGACTAGTATATTCATAAATTTAAATTAAAGGATTTCCATTATATATAAAATTGTGTTAAATTTTTGCAAACAAAAATAAAGATGGTCACTTTTTTAAAAAATATATGTTAAGACATTTAACAAAAGCAATAAGAAGAAAAAAAAAAAAAAACCAGAGAGAGAAGATGAACAATGTGAAAGATATAATTCGAACATCATTTATTTGATTGGCCTGGTATTACAAGCACTCATTTATTTGATTAATGTATCACACTGTTAACAAAAACAGTTTATAATTAACAAATAATATTGCAAAGGCAAAAGCGAGAGTCAACACCATTAGGAATGCATTCACAACCCTTTGGTGGGATATTTCCATATTTTGCCATTGCTTCATGGTAGCATTCTGATATTCCAAATGGCCCTGAACATGTCCCTGTTGAAGCAAATTTCACTGGGCATGTTTTTGATTGATCCTCAAAATCTGCCAATTAAATCGAACTTACATGTTATTAATGAGAGAGATTGTTCTAATAGAAACGTAGAGTATCGAACAATGAATTAATGATGTATTTCACTAACGATGTGTTAGCTACATCTACGAACACGAAGAAAGAAGCACATAATATAGAGATGCGTATAGGTAATAGGGTTGAAACATTTATATATAGCACTTTGTGCTTAGTCATTTGCAGTGTCAGATGACAGATTCAAAGCATTTCATCAGAGATTGTGTTATTTAAAAGCTTACCTTGAGAATGAGAATTGGAAACAAGGCAAAGGAGAAGTAAGAGAGGAAGGGAAATGAGCCTGGTGATCTTCTCCATAATAACACACCTTTTTCTGTGCTTTGATGATATTTACTTTTGCTATGATCTTTTCTTTGTGGTTGTGATTATCCAAGCTGTTGATGTTAAATTCGTATATATATTAGTTTCATGAGTTGTTTAAATGGAAACAAATATATGAAAACTTTGAATGACAATATATCGTAATTTTCATATGGGAGATACAGCAAATATGTTTATATTTTTTCATACTGGATCCATATATTTGGGATTTGTTTCCTTTTCTTTCCTTTCTTGTTTAATTTGTCACAATTTGGATAAGATTTATGATTTCTTTTACAACTCCCTGGGATAAAATGCGGTTTTAGTTCTTGAGGTTTAAAGTTGATGTTTATTTTAGTCTCGGAAGTTTTAAAATAGACATTTTACTCTCCTTAATTTGAAAAAATGGTTCTAAATGGTCCCAACATAATTTTAACCTAACGTTATAATTAATTAATTAAATTAAATTTTTCATATTCAATATCTAAATGGTTCTAAATGGCCATTTTTTGGGTTGAACGCTTGGTGTGCTTGTCTGACTCGCTGAGGCATTTGTGCATATTTTGGAATAAGCTTCAGCATTGATTTCCAAACTGGAACAATATAATATAATCTCGATTTTCGTCTAACCTTTTTTTGAAATCTTGCATTCCAGAGATTACAATGTCTTTTATTTAACACCACCGTGATTATGGTTTTCCTTAAAACTTGCCTTTCCGTTTACAACCCCAAAGTAGTGAGTTCGATTTAAGTTTCAAGATTTATGACCGGAGCTTGATTTTAAAGGTTGAAGAAGTTTCTGTTTGGTTTAAATTTGAAACCTTGCACAAGATTAAAGCGGTTTTATTAGGCTTATTAGGCTTTCTCGTGTCCAGGCTAGAGAAGACTGCACATTTGTTGGTTCAAGTCCCAAAATTCTTACTCGTGTAAAAAAGGTAACAAATTGTTGTTGTTTTCATTTACTAAGCTGTTAGTATGAAAAATTATAACACTTTCTTTTTCCATCGTTTTGTAAGCTGCCCACCACCTACATGAAGGAAACCGTGAGGTCCGTAGTGGAAGCGGAATCTATCCCAATTTTTAGTTTTGCACAAAATTAAATTACAAAACAAAAAAATTATGCATTATCAAAATGTTTTATAGAATGCTTATCACAGAAGAAATTAGGAAAGAATTAAAACTTACCCTTGAATCCAAAAGGTCTTCACGAAATCCTAATTTAGAGAATTGCATCAATCCAAGATTGGCCACTATCACAAGTTAATCTACTGTATTTTCCTTAAGGGTGAGAATTATAAGGAAAGTTGTGGGCTTCTCTCACTTTTTAGGAGTGGAAGAGATTTTGAGAGAGAAGAAAAACCTTTTTTCTTCTATATGTTTTCTTAAGAGAAAAAACCACAGAGAATACTTCATTGTCCTCTATCTCGTGAACAAGATGAAGGCCATCGTGAAACTATCTACTTCCTCTCTTAGCCACATGACTGGATCAGAGAAAAATAGTAACTCCCTCCTTAATTGAATTATTTATTAAACTCAAATAATTTAATAAATAAATAAAATAAATATGTATATATATCGATATATATTTAGATATATGATAACCAACTTATCATATATTATATATCAAACTATATGTCATATCGAATATAATACAACCTATACTTTTTATATTGTCTCAAATACAACATATAATTTATAGTTTGAATTTCTCTCAATCAATCATGATATTTAATATAAATCCAATTCATATTAAATTCAATTATATGAATCTCATCCATACAATTAGTATTTGAATCAAATTCAAATATTGAATTCCTCTCAAAATAAATTTTATATTATAATATATCAAATACATTTTATTAATTATATCACATACAATTAATTCCCTCAATTAATTTCAACTATTCAAACTAATCCAAAATTAATTCTCAATAATCTCTATTTAGCTAAAGATGGGACCTTATAGATAGGTGGATTGAAGCTCCAATGGTACTTGAATAATTAATGAAACTCCTTTAATTAAATTATTTGACATCTATTAACTGTCGGTCACTCTACTAAAGACCTAAATTGCATTCTTTGCACTAGATATATTTTTGTATCCATTAGATATAACCAGTCAACAGTTCGATAACCTTTAATAAATTACTCGTAAGTACAGCCAGACAAAAAATATCTTTTTGCCCCTGTAGTTACATCTAACTCCTTCACATTGTTTAAGCTCCAGAATCACCCTTAAAGGGAGCAATTTATCTACTTACCCCAACATTAGGGAATGTGCGAATTTCATCTCGTGTAACTTTGTTCCCAACTCCTCAATCAGATGAATCCCCAAAATAGTAGGCATATTGAGTCGGCGATCTGACCACTCTCACCCATGCAAATTAAAATATTGTCTTCATAGACAGGAGTTCACAACTCACTCTGGATTCAGGTCATGTCACCTATGGTCATTCTGGTGAATGTAAGTCTTTACAATTAACGGCGTTATATAATGAGACTAATCATTTCATGGTCCGATCTTATACAAATTCTTTGTATTGAATACCTCCAATCACATGTCTCTGCATGAATGATCAGGATCAGATCATTTGTAGCACTTTACAACACTTGTAACATCTATAAAGCGGGTCGTATCCGTAGTGTCGCCAGGATAAAATACCCAACCTTATCCATCTACTACATACCATTTAGGTTATCATTTAAACATTATCCACTTGTATATCTCTATATACATGTTTAAATTACATAAAATATCCTAGGATCTTAGTTTATTAGATTAAGTGTATGCTCATAAAATAACAATTGTTGTATTAATAACAATTTGTTTATATAAAGTTTACAAACTACGAGAATACAAGATAGATTTAGGACACCAATCCCAACAATCTCCCACTTGTCCTACAGCTTAAGAAGCCAAATGTACAATACAAATAAAATACAAAATACAATAAACTAGGTCTACAGGATACCCCAATAACATCTACCCAATACAATAAACTAGGGTACACACTATACCCCAATAACATCTACCAATTGCCTTAGACAATATGTCGCATATCCTGTAGACCTAGACTTTCTAAATGACCTTCGAACACTTTAGCGCTAAGAGAATTTGTAAATGGATCAACAACGTTGTGCTTTGAAGAAATCTTCATTAGAATCACGTCACCTCAATGCACAATCCCTCGAATCAAGTGATATTTCTACTCAATGTGTTTGCCTCTTTAATGACTCCTAGGTTTCTTAGAATTTGCCACAACACCACTGCTATCACAATAAAGTGTGATGGGCAAAGACATATTTGGAACAACTTCAAAATTAGTAAGAAACTTCTTAAGCCAAACAACCTCTTTAGCATCATTTCAAGTAATTACATATTCGGCTTCCATTGTGGAGTCTGCGAGATGCATCATTACTTGATGCTCCCCCAAACTATAGCTCCTACATTTAGAGTAAAAACTAATCCTGATGTGGATTTCTGAGAATCCCGATCAGTCTAAACGTCAGAGTCTGTGTATCCTGTAAGGATTAAATCCTTATTTCCATACACAAACATATAGTCCCTCGTTCTCTGAAGGTACTTGAGGATTATTTTGACTGCTGCCTAGTGATCTAATCTTAGATTGGATTGATATCAAATGAAATCTCTACTGCATAGCAAATGTCAAGTCTCGTACATAACATTGCATACATGAGACTACCAATAGTCGATGCATAGGGAAATCATCTCATTGCCTCAACCTCTTGAGGAGTCTTAAGACATTGTTCCTCTCAAAATAAACTTTATATTATAATTCTTCTCAAAATAAACTTTATATTATAATGTACCAAACACATTATATTAATTATATCACATATAATTAATTTAATTAATTATATAACATATAAATAATTTTCTCAATTTATTTGAACAATCCAAATTAATCCAAAATTAATTCTCAATAATTTCTGTTGAGCTATAGAGAGGACCTTATGGACCTATAGATTGAAGCTTCAATGGTACTTGAATAATTAATTAAACTCCTTTAATTAAATTATTCAACATCCATTAACTGCCGATCACTCTACTAAAGACCGATAGTTGAACTCTTTGCATTACAGATATATTTCTATGTTCGTTGGATATAACAAGTCAATAGTGCGATGACCCTTCAAAATTGCTTGTAAGTACAACTTGGTCAACATTATCGTTTTGCCCCTGTAGTTACATTTAACTTCTTAAGTACTACTGATCCCTCTAATGAACAATAAATCATAGTTCAAATATGACCAAATCCCTCTCATGCCAAGAGAAGGTGTAGCCACATTTTTCAAGCTCCGGAATTAGCCCTTAAGGGAGCAAGTAATCTACATACCCCGACATTAGGAAAATGGTGAATTTCGTCTTGTGTAGTTGTGTTTCCAGCTCCCTAACCAGACGAATCCTCAAAATAGTAGAAATGTTGAGTCGGCGATCTGACCATTTTCACCCATGCAAATAAAAGGACAGTCTTCATAGGCAGGAGTTCACAACTCACTCAGGATTTAGGTCATGTCACCTATGGTCATCCTGGTGAAATGTAAGTCTCTTCTATTAACAACATTATATAATTAGACTATTCATTTCGTGGTCTGACCTTATACAAACTCTTTGTATAAGATACCCCTGCTTACATGTCTCTACATGAATGATCAAGATTAGATCATTTGTAGCACTTTACAACACTTGTAACATCTATAAAGTGGACCGTATCCATAGTATCACCACGATAAGGTACCCATCCTTATCGATCTACTACAGACCGTTTAGGTTATCATTTAAACATTTTCCTTTCGTATGTTTCTACATAAATGTTAAAATTACATAAAATGACCTAGGATCTTAGTTTATTGGATTGAGTGTATGTTCATAAAATAAAAATTATTTTATTAATAACAATTTGTTTATACAAAATTTATAAACTACAATAATACAAGAGATATTTAGGACACCAATCCCAACAGTCTCCCATTTGTCCTAAAGCTTAGGGAGCCAAAATCTCTTTTGTATTCTCGTAGTGCGTAGAGACATTCAAGGTTATCTTGTAGCTTAAACATGTATGTAGAGACATACGGGTGGATCATGTTTAAGTGATAACCTAAATGGTCTATAGTAGATGGATAAGGTTGAATACCTTATCCTTGTGACACTACGAGTACGTCCCGCTTTATAAATGTTACAATTGTTGTAAAGTGCTACAAATGATCATCTGATCCTGATCATTCATGTGGAGACATGTGAGCGATGGTATTCTATACAAAGGAGTTAGTAGAAGACCAGACCACGAAATGCTTAATCTCATTATATAATGTCATTCATAAGAAAGACTTACATTTCACTAAGATGACCATAAGTAACATGACATGAATCCTAGGTGAGTTGTGAACTCCTACATATGAAGGTGGTCTTTTGATTTGTATGGGTGAGAGTGGCCAGATCGCAGACTTAATACGCCTATTATTTTGAGGATTCGTTTGATTGAGAAGATGGGAACACAGGTACGCAAAATTGAGTTAATGTCGTTTTAGGTTAGGTAAAAAATTCTATTTTCTTGCTTTCCTCTGTGTTTTTGCTTTTGCTCTATTGTAACATTTTCAATTACATTTTTCATTTTTGTTTTTATTTTTATTTTTACTTTTGCAATGTCATTTTATTCTCTATAAGCATGAAGAAAAATTATATCATAATTGTATCAAGCTGTAGGTTATGCTATATTCAATTCATGATGCAAGGATTTTCTTGATGTCCCAAATTTAGTTATATAAACAAAATAATTTCAACTCTCACACATACGTAATAGGAATATTTATTATCTTTTTGTTTGTTGCATTCAATGATCTGTGTTCAAGATGATTATATGGGTACTGTCTTCGTTTTTTGTTGAATAGGGTTGCGAGGTTTAAAAATTGTATATTGTTTGTTGATCCAAGTTGCTTTTAAGAGTAAAGTATTTCACCCAAATATCACTAGTGACGGAAGCCTTTGTCTTGTCATCCTTAAAATATAGTGGAGCCCTACATTTATGCTTTTTGAAAGTTAAATTTTTGGCCTATCTGTGATTAAAGTTCAATTTCGAGCCTATTGTGTTTGACTAAAGTTTGATTTATATCTATTTGTATGATTAAATTGTTGTTTTGAGTCTATTGTGTGTTCAAGTGTCATTTAGATCAATTTTCAAAAGTTAAATAAGTCGGTTAAGTTTAATAATCTTTATTATTTCGAGTGTAAAGTAAGATAACTTTAAGTGTAAGGTAAGATTACTTTGAGTATATGGGAGAATAGGGGAGTGCTCAAATTAGTTTTGCTTGATTTTCTAACTTTTGAATTCAAATATCTAATAATGGGGTAGCAAGATTGGAAAGCCCCATACTCTTCCTTGCAAGGACACTTGAAAGTGGCGCTTTGTCAACATCCATATGGTTCCTACTCCTTATGGTGCTAGTAGTGTCCCTTTAGTTCTTGGTTCAATATTTACACAACCATTAAAAAAATGTCTAATGTATCTCATTTTTTTTTTTCATTATTATTGAACTTGATTGTTAGTTGTTATCTTTGGGCCTGTTTATGACTTTAAGGCTCAAGCCTTTTTTATTTTGGCTATTGTGCAGTAACTTTTAGTTTCTCTATTCTTTCAAATTATCGTTATTGTGCTTTCATCATCGAACATAAGCTGGCTATTGGCACTCTTTGATAAAACTAAAGAAGTTTTCAGAAACATTATTTTCTTAACTTATCTACATTGATGCCTTTACTTTTATTTTCTTCCTTAGTCTCTAAAAATCACAAAAATTAATGTATATAGACGTCCAAAGTTATCGAATTATGAAGAATGAACATTATTAATTGTGTTACAACATGATTGTTCCAATTTTCTTATTATTGTTCACAAATTTTCCTATCTTCATTGTTGGTTTTGAAACATTAAGAGCTAATTCTTTTTAAATAAGTCTACATGGAGGAGGCTATCGGTTATTGTCGTTGAAATTCAGTTGTTTTGTCCATGAATATTATAGAGTTGGAAAGTTGTTTTGTCCATGAATGGTTGTGTTTTTTGGTTGTATTTTTGTTTTTCTTATAGATTATTTGGGTACAAGGATGTGAGTCTATTATTTTTGTTGGAAGGTTTTAAGTGTTGTAGTTTTCTATCGGCGAAGTACTAGAAGCTTGAAAATAGAGCACCTCGTAATCATTAAATGTAGTTTTCTCTATTAATGTACTGGCTCTGGTTCTTCTAGCTCTATTGACCTTTATTGTTTATTGGGGTGTTGGAGAGTCTTCTACTGTAAACTCCATCATGACGGAGTTGAAGGTATTCTTCTACTCAACCTATTAATTTATTGGAAGATGATAGTACGAATTCTCTTTGTTTCTCAATGTATACAATACTTGTTGTAGGAGAAAAGAAAAGGAAAATTTTAAGGAACAGAGAAATTAACTTAATTACAACTTGGTAATATTTTTGGTCTTTGCGGATCTTGTTGGTACTTAACAAGGGACTCTAGTGTGGTTACTTTTTATAGTTTTATGTTCTGTCATCGTCTCAACATTTTAGATCTCACTCTAGACAAGGGTAGATTTACTTGGTCGAATATGTGGATTTGTGTTGCTTCTTGTAGGTTAGACAATTTTTTCCAATCCCACAAAAAGTCCCTCATAATTTTTACAGTCTTTTACAAACCGAACACGGAGATCTAAAATATTGAAGTCGACAACAAGAATGGATATACTTGTTCAATGAAGATTGTAGAAGTACAAGGCTGGAAGAAACTTATGGTTCATTCTTTCAAAATTTATATTCAATACTTCTTATAAGAGAAAATACAATAAAACATTTCGGAAGAAAAGAAAGAAAACTAATTATATTTGGATAGCTCCCCCTTTTCATGTTGTTGGCATTGCAGATTTTTCGATTTATGATTTGATTTGATTTGATTGATGGGTTCTATAGACGAAATCACGCATCTTGAGGATTAGAAGGTGGAAAGGTTCAAGAAGAACATTTTGAAGAGGGGTTGTGCCCGAGACTACTACAAAGAAGGGAAAGGCATGGCCCTATTCTTATTGGATTCTTCATTTTTGTCGCCATTGTATCATGTGAGTTTTAGATTTTGAATGCTAATTTCCTCATTTCTTCTTTCATATGCTTATGCTTATGTTTTGGCATGCACAACAGAGAACATGTTAAGGTCTGATAATTTATGGATACTATTTATTTGTAGTTTAGATTTGATTCAAGGTGCTTGAGTTAAGGTTTAAGGTTGCTTTGGGTAAGATTACTCATTTTGGATACTTTTTGGGAATTCTGATAGTTCTGTTGAGAACAAGTGATTGTGCAATATTTTTTGGACTGTGTTTCTTTGAATAGGTTCAAGGTAAATTTTTGGTTTTGTTGTGGTGCCAAAAATTTTCCATTGTCTTCGTATCTCATATCTAGGTAACCAAGCTTCTCTTCTTCAAGATCTTGAAAAAGAAGATTCTCCCATTTATTCAACTATTGAGTTTTCTTGTTTTGCAGGTGCAACAAAGGAGTAAAGATTTGGTACCGCAACCTCTTTATGCTTTTTTGGGAGAACTCTAGATCCAACACATTCACTACAAGAATTTTGCCTTAAATGTACCATTTATGCACATTCCCTATAAACACAGTTAGTTGAATATGAATTATGATCACATTTTCACTTCCAATCCTTTGTCTTAAACTTTTTTTGTTTGTGATCCTTTGAACAACAGTGGTCAAACAAATATGCCTATAACTAGACACTACTGAAGCTGGGAGAGGGTCTGTTCAAGAAGAATTATGAAGGGATCCATACTTACCAAGTGGAGAGGGACAGTAAACTCATAGTGTTTGTATTACTTGTAATGTGTTTTCAAGGCCTGAATTATTGTACGGTCTTTTAAATTATAATTTTATAGCAGAATTTGTGAATTAAATGTAATAGATTTACAATCCATACCTGAATAGTATGTCGTAGCCACAGTGTTCGATGATGATGTGTCATGTTATACTTTTTTACCAAAAAAATGGATTCGGTAACAGAACTTAAAAAGGGACAATAATTGATAAAACAGACAGACTATGGGCTTCAATGTCAGTTTAAAGGGCTTCATTTGATTCTTGGGCTTCAGTTGCAAACGACATTAAAGGGTTTTAATTTCAGTTGCAAATTTCATTAAAGCCCTTTAATGTTGGTTGCAAATTTCATTAAAGAGCTTTAATGTCGGTTGCAACCGACATTAAAGACTATGTTATTAAAGCCCTTTAATGTCAATTTAAAATCGACATTAAAGACAACTGACATTAAAGGGCTTTAATAACACTGAATATTTGAATAAACTTAGGGCTTCTTTCACTTAGGAAAAATGCGACTAATTATTTTTACTAAGTGATTGTTTAAGTTTGCCCAACAGTAACACTTACTTTGGATAGTTAAAAAATTTGGATTAATGTTCATTAAAAATTTTAACAAACTTTAGTCAACAGTTGTATACTTGTAGCAAATCTATCTAATTCATCTTCCAAGTCAATTTCTAGGTAGGGGTGTTTCGTTTCTGTCAACTTAAATACCCCAACCTAGACAGAACTAGCCTTAGACAAAGGTCTCCTATAGATACGTTAGCTACAATTTTAATCTTTTATAAAAACCAATTTAATCTTATTAAACTGATTAAAAAGATTAAAATAATATCTATTCTTATTAGAATAATTTTGTGATCTTAGGTCTGTGTGAATCATATTTTAAAACTATTTTGAAAAATGATTTGAACCTATGTTTGCATGCAATTCTGAATTATTGATTTTAATATCTAATTTCATTTAATTATAATGATTATAAAATAAATCAAACAAATTAAAACCATTCATTGCATTTGATATCATACTTTGTAAAATTATAACATTTATAAAATTACCTAAAGTAATGACATGCTTCATATAATCTCCATTTCATTACTTAACATACATAACATTTATATATACTAACATAATGAAATAAAATAGCATTCATACATACATCCAACTATATATTATAAATCTTATAATATAAATGATGCATGACAATGTTATTATGCATGTAAGCATATAGTATAACACTTATATTATATGATGCATGAGCATGCTATAAAGTAAATCATGCAACTATATATTATAATATTTATAATATAGATGATGCATGAATAATGCATAACCTATGGTGATATTTTACTATAAGGAATACATTATGACATATATAATTAAAAATATATACATCAAATGCATAATTTAAACAACAATTTATTGACCGGGATTGGACTCCCAAACTATTAATTAAATTAATATAACATTTATATTTATTTAATTAATTAAAAAAACTAGCTATTACATCAAATAATAGCTTAACCGGTTCAAAATTGGTGAACCATACCTTGAATCGCACAAACCGAACTGCCCAAAACCTGAACCACCTGCGAACCACTCGAACTAAGCAAAGCGGACACAAACCAGCTGAACCATGAATAACCAAACCCCACGCAAATCGAAAATTTTTTCGTCCTAGAGCATTGCAACGCTACAAAAAAATTTATGTCCGCCTTTCACAACGTTGCAACGCTACTGTACAGACAAAAAACCTTTGATTCTTCTCTAATTTGGACCTCATTTTCACCAGAAAACATCAAAAATCGCACGTACGATTCAAGGCTATGAATTCACAGTCTTTATAACAAGAAGTATTCCTAAAACAATGGGCCCTTACAAATCAAATTTGTAAAGAAAGCTATAAATCTAAAGCCTAATCCTGAAAACATCCATAAATCGCAAACCACATTCATCCATTCATCATCAACATGAAGAAAAAATAGAATGCAACACCTACCATGAAACTAAAATTCTATTTTAGAAAAAAAAAAAAGGAAAAATTGGATACCAAGAACGCTGCTCTGATGCCAATTGAAAGAGATCGGGAGATCTGTAGGGAAGCAGGATCGGTCCCAAGTTTCAGTTTTCACATAATTAAATTACAAAACATAAAAGTTATGCATTATCAGAATTTTTTACAGCATGCTTATCACAGAAGGAATTAGAGAAGAATTAAAACTTACCATTGAAGACAAAAGGTCTTCACGAAATCCTCCTCGATCTAGTCATTATCATTTGATCTCCAAAAAATTGCAGCAATCAAAGATTGGTCACTACCACAAGTGAACCTCATGTATTCTTCTTAGGGGTGAGAATTACAAAGAGAGTTGTGAGCTTCTCTGACTTTTTGGGAGAGGTAAAGATTTTAAGAGTTTTTTCTTCTGTGTTTTCTTGAGAGAAAAAACCACAAAGAATACTCCGTTGTCATTTATCTCGTTTAGAAGATGAAGATCATCAAGAAAATTACCTATAGTTTGAATTTTTCTAACCTGTAATTCTATAGTTTGAATTTTTCTCAATCAATCATGATATTTAATATAAATTCAATCCACATTAAATTCAATTATATGAATCTCATCCATACAATTGGTATCTGAGTCATATTCAAATATTTAATTCCTCTCAAAATAAACTTTATATTATAATATATCGAATATATTATATTAATTATATCACATATAATTATTTTAATTAATTATATTATATATAGTTAATTCCTCAATTAATTTGAATAATTCAAATTAATCCATAATTAATTCTCAATAATCTCTGTTGAGCTACAGAGGGGTCTTATGGACCTGTAGATTGAAGCTCCAATGGTACTTGAATAATTAATTAAACTCATCTAATTAAATTATTCGACATCCATTAACGTCACTCTACTAAAGACCGACGGTTGCACTCTTTGTACGACAGATATATTTCTCTGTCAATTGGATATAACCAGTAAACAGTGCGATGACCCTTTCACAAATTGCTCATGAGTACAACTGGGCCAAAATTATTGTTTTACTCCTGTAGTTATATCTAATTCCTTGAGTACTACTAATTCATCTAATGAATAATAAGTCATAGTTCAACTGTGACCAAATCCCTCTCGGGTCAAGAGAGGGTGTGGCCACATTGTTCAACCTTCAAAATCAACTCTTAAGAGAGCAATTTATCTACTTACCCTAACATCAGGAAATGAGTGAATTACGTCATGTGTTGTTGTGTTTCAAGCTCCCCAATCAGACGAATGATAATTTTAGAAGGTTAGTAGACCTTTTAAAAAATGATAATTTTCAAAGATTAGTAAACCTTCGAAAAAGCTTTTTTCGACGGGATCTATTTTGACAATTTTCAAAAGTTGAGTTAACCTTTGAAAAAAGATGTATCCAAAGTCTATTAAATATTTTTTCGAAAGTTGTGCCCTTAAAAAATGGTCAACTTTCTTGTAGTGACCCCTAGATAGAAAATTTTTATAATTTTAACAAAAATGAGATATAGTCTGACATTGATATAAAACGAAAATTTAGATCAGCATGTTATTTTAGATTATAGGCATACAATTCTATGTTTCAATTTTTATTTGAAATTCTCAAGAATTTATATAATTCCTATGATAGTTTTAAAACGTTTATGAAAGTTCAATGGTAATATTGGAACTTTTGAAAGTATAAGGGTATTTCATAAACAGAGAGTAAAATTTAAGGGTATTTATTATAATTTAGCTATTTATTAACTTGTAAGGCCTATTTGCTCAGTAATCAAATAAAATCAATATGTTACCTCACCCTTGTTAGCAAATAATAGTTCACTCGTCATTCTGTTATGTTAAAGTTTAATTGAAAATCATTTAGAATCATTTTGTAAACTTTGGAGAATTAAGGTGTCTATTCTGAAATTTTAGATACCAAATATACATCTATTCAAATCTCAAAGGCTACTAAAAGTGCATGTATTTTGTCAACCAAAAAAAAAAAAGAAAAGAAAGAAAAAAAAAAAAAGAAAAAGAAAAAGAGAGAGAGAATGAGGGAGGACGAAGCAAGAAAGAAGATAGATGAGAGTAGATTTAAAAAGAGTATTTTTTTTTTCTTCTAATTCATCTTTGTCACTTAAGCATATAGTCAATTTTTTTGTTTAAATTTAATTATTTTTTATTTGAGACCTTTTAAACATATTCTTGAAACTTATGAAATAAATTGACCATTTAAAAATATGGGGAACTAAACAAATCTATTTTTCAAAACTTAAGGACCAAAAAACTATTTTTCCCATAATTTTAATTTGATCATTCATTATAAACATATAATCGTTATTGCTTATTAATAATTAGTTAACTATTTATTGTGATTAATTTTTTTTACTTCATACATTATTAGCACATCATATTTATAAAACTTTTTTTAATATTCTTTATGAATATTATTTATTAACATATCATATTTTTATCTCATTTTTTCATTTTTCCATCAAAAAAATAATTTTTAAAAACTTTTTATTGTTTTTAGAATTTGGCTAAGAATTCAACTCTTGTACTTAAGAAAGATGCAAACATGGTAAGAAAATGAGAGAAAATAGACTTAATTCTCAAAGATAAAAAAACAAAATATAGTTATCAAATAGAGCCTTAATGTTGTCATGTTGATGGTGTGATTGAAATAAAAATAAAATTAAATAATACAAAATTAACATTTTGAGAGTTGAAAAGTAAAGGAATCAAAATAACCATTTTGTTTTTTGAATAATATACTAGAGATACGAGGGATCAATAGATGCTCTAAGATATGATTTCAACTAGATTGGCACATCCTTAACATTATCATCACAAAGTAGATCCAGAAGTATGTATTAATTTAAAAACTAATAAAACCATTTCATTTGAAAGATAGTTAAAATTAAAATTACAAGGACCAAATTGACTTTTTAAAAGGTGTATAGATACCAAAATAGTACATAAAACGTGAAACATTATATATAGCAATATCTATATGCCCAAGAAGAGCGTGAAAGAAAAGAGAAAAAATTCAGCAAATTAAAGAACAAAAACACAAGTGATCATGAAGAAGTTTAGTTTGCTTCGTCTTGTATCTGTGCTTCTCTTCTTCATCCTTGTTCCCATTCTTCACTTTAAAGGTAAAACTTCACCGAATTAATTCCTTTCTCTACTCTTACTACTACAACATTTAACAAACAGATTTAAGTTTATTTTCCATCTCTTATTATTCCATTTTAAATAAATAAAATAAACATGTAAGATATGTTATTAGTATCCAAATTTATGACAGTCATTATGAATATTACTTTCAATTCTTGGCATGAATCTCCCAGTATGATCTTTTACTGAAAACAAACTAAAGTTTGTGCTTGTAGTCGAATATAATACTGCTGCAACTTTTCCCCCTATATTTATTATGAATTCTTGGATCATCTACATCTTTATTAAATTAGCTTCTAATTACTATTTTTTCCTCTCTTTTACCGTCTAGAATTAACATTTATTTGATAATAAATTGCTTCTTTAACACCATAAGTTATAAATTTTCTCCAACATCAAATGGTGTAAAACTACTTTTAGTCACATTATAGAAGTCCCTTCGAATAACATCTTATTGCACATTGAAAGAGATATGAGTGATGGTAGCTTAGAGAGATTTGACGGTTTAAATTGGACAATATAGTTACAAGAAAATTTGTAGTACTATAAAAAAATTTCCTTAGACACGAAAGTAATATTTAATAATAATGTAGCATCCACAAAATAAATTAATAAATCATTCAACGACAATAGTTAAATTATCAGAACTAGAAGCACTAAAATATTTTTCTTTTTCATTTTTTCTTAATTTGTTTTAGTACATATTTGCTTTGAATTTGACAAGTGAAAAGTGGAGATTAAGAATGGTGTTGCATGTAAGAGAGAGAAGTTTTGCATGTTAGAGAGAGAAGAGAGACCATTGAAGGAGTTAAGTCATCTTGCATGTAAGACAGAGAGGAAGATCGGTAACGCTGGCCTTAGGCATGTTAGACAGAGAGTAAGAATTTTGTGCTTCATGATTACCTAGAAAAGTGATTTTTAGCTATATCTCCTAGTTTTTTAATCTAGTTTCTGATTCATATTATACATATATATATTGTCCCGTTGATAATTATATTATTATTATTTTTTTTAAAATTAAGTCTATTTTATTCAAATTTTTATAATGATGTATATTTTTTTTAAGTATAATGGTTAAATTCTTAACTAAATTCTAAAAACAAATACAACTTTTTGAAAGCTACATTTTTTTTAATTCTCAACTTTTTGCTTGATTTTTTAAATTATTGGTGAAAAATATATAACAAATTAAGAAATTTGGAGATAGAAGTAGTGTCTATAAGCTTAATTTTTTTTTTTTTAAAAAAAGTTACCAAATAGAGAATATATCGCAATTTATCTGTAAGAGATTTGCGTTTTGTTTCAATTTTATACATTAGTTTCAAGAATTACATTTTTAAACCTTAATTTTTCATTAAGTACTCGTTTTCTACCTTAGATGTGTAATTATTTATTCATTAATTTAAAAGAATTAAAAAAAATTATAATTGATTAAGTTTTACTATTTTTCATTATTATTAAAATCAAAGAAAATTTCTTATAAATATAAAAAATCTCAAAAATATTTATACTTTATAGCAAAAAGTTCCAAAAGTGTTTTGTACTTTAGAAACTTTTTGCTATAAAGTATAAATATTTTTAAATAATTTTTTATATTAAAAAATGTCCAAAATTAAATTTAAAATTTCTCTTTATAATTATTTTAAATTAATTAATACATTAACATCAATGATTAAAAATGAATATTTAGTAAAGAATCGAGATTAAAAACGTAAATATTGTAATCTAGAAACAAAATCGAACAAACTCAAGTCTAGCATAGGGTAAAATAAAATTTATGGACTAAATTGAAACGAAATCGAAATTTAAGGGCCAAAATGGTATTCTTTTTCTGTTTTTCTTTTTCTCATAAATTATCCCAAAGCCAAAAACTCTATAAATTTCATCCGTGATGTTAATAACCATACTCAAATTCTTTTATAATAATAATGTTGCACATATATATCCCTGTGTTCTGCAGTCTTACATGGTATTGCTCCATATGTGATCATTGGAAAAGCAGCAGTTCCTCATGTCAAATCTCCCATTGCTGCAATTCTTCATGATCTTATGCCCAAATTTATAAGCCCCTTTGCTGTTGCAGCTATGTCCAGCCGTTATTTCTAGTTCTACTTTAAACAAATAAAGTTGTAAGAAAGAAGATACATCATATTGTTTCTTCTTTGAACAAGGATGAGACTACTACTTGTAATGGCCAAGAAGAAAAATAACCATATGGGTGATGATAATAATTTATAGTTTACTAATTTAAATACTTTGTTTTACCTTCTCAGCCTATGAAATTGCAATTACTTTTTCATAGCATGATTTCTATTTAAAAGCTTTAATCTCCAATATTTGTTATCCACTCGGAGTTAAAATAAATCAACTTTAAAGTTTAATTATCTATATAAAATAAGGTAGAAATAGTTGTGGTACTTAGCTAAATTAATGGCTCAATCTTATTGGACAGTACTTGAACTCGATCACCATATTAGAACTTGGTACAGTATGTTGAGAATCTCAAATTGGAAAAATGGAAGGGACCTCACACCCTTATAAAATAGATATGGGTTCCATGGAATCCCATATTATCAATATGGTATTAGAGCCCATAAAGTCCGAACCAATACTCGATCTAATAAAAAGAAATTACTCGATCGAATAAAAAGAAATTGTGCTCCGATTAAGAATAGTCAACCCAAAAGAGGCACCATCTTGAGGAGGCGTGATCAAGAGACCTCACACCCCTTATAGGATAAATGGGTGTTAATTCTGTTTTCGATTGGTTTTGAGATGAAACGATGATCTGGATAAGGTAGGATTAAAGTAGAACGACGCAGTCAGAACATCAATAGTGGATATAGACGTCACTTAGTAGGGCGATGCGGATATTAGGATACGTATACACAAAGAATAGAACATGTATGGAACCCCTTAATTAACCTAAAAAGAAGATCTAAAATGCTAATTTACACAGCTTGGTGACATCTCGGGAATGTATATATGATTAGATGCATATGTAATTTATAGGATTAATTAACAAACTCGTATATTATCTCAGGGAAAGCAAACTTAATCGAGTTATTCAAATTTAACCCATGGGCCAAATCATAATGTTTTTCCTCTCCCACCTTTTTCTTTCACATATATAAAAAGACAATGGTGTTAAACACAAAAGTTCCAATCTTTTTATTACACTTGAAATCAGTCATGGCTTACACAAAGAAAACAAGGCTTGAAAGAAGAAACTGGAGATGGATGACATACAAATAGAAAGCAACAAGAAGTAATGAAAGAGAATACAATTAAATCCCACACATCTGACATAGGTCGTTTGTAATTAAGGTAACTTTACAACATTGCTAATTGTTGTATGTTAATGGGATATGCATAGGCTCTTGAAGGGGAAGTGAATGCCATCTTGGCCAACACTACATTTGCATCCTCTGTGGGATGAAATGCATCCCAAAACAAGTAGCCTCTTCGATCTTCGCATGGTTGCTGAAGAGGTAAACATGTTATTTGCCCATTGTTTTTCCCCACTCCACAACATCCCTTGTCTACAACTGTGAACCCTGTTCATTCATACACACACTTCATCTTCCATTCATGTTTAAATTAGCTTAAATATACAATATACATATATAACAAGTCCCTAATACTTTATATAATTTTCACTTTTGTTCTTCATCTTTCCAAATTTTCAAGGTTAAATTATCAAAAGTACCGTACCCTTAAACTATAGGGTTGTCTTCAATTACATCCGTGAAATTTTAAAAGCTTTATTTAACCCTGGAGTTTTGAAGTTTGTTTCAAAAATAATTTTGGTAGGGTTTTTCTAACAAATTCATAGATAGAAAAGTTTGTAAATGGCGGATGTTTGAATTGTATACTTATTATCATCTTCCTCTTTTGTTCTTTCATTTATAATTTTTTTCTCTTGCCCTAACCCCCAATTTTAATTTATGCATGTGTTTAGATTTGTTTACTTAAACAATACATAAGCATATATTTTTTTTTTTTAAAAAAAAAATACTTCTTTCTATCACAAATTTAATAGCAGAAGTCCTCGAGGGTTGTTTTGAAAAAACTTCGAACATATAAAAGGGTTAAAATAAAATATTACAAAGTTTGGAGGTATAATTATTGAAATTAATTTTAAAAGAAAAATTATTTCAAATGGTAAAACTGTTGAAAATATTTAGAAGATATAGCAAAATTTTAGAAACATGGATGATAGACGTTGATAGACTTCTATCATTGTCTATCATTTTGCTATATTTTGTAAATATTTTGATTTATTTTTCTATATTTAAAAGCAACAGATTCTAAAATGGGTTTTTAAAATTTCGTGTAAGGGATTTTTTACATTCATTTTACTATACCATAAGTGGCGGCATTTTCAATCAAGTCGATGTTGCTTCGGTAGGTATCAAGGTACACAAACTTAGCTCCGGGAAGAACACGACCACTATTGAAATGGTCGACAAGCTTGCGGAGGCCGGAGTTGAAAAGGGTGATCGCACCATTGATCTCTTCGTTGCAACGACTACTATTGCCTTGATATCTAGCCAGCTCGTAAGGAATGCAACCGATCTGACCAACCCCGGTCACAACTATTTTCCGTGCTCCAAGTTGGTACAATTGCTACAACAAAAATGCAAGTCTTTTTTAAGATCAAACTAAATCCATCGAAATGACATGAGATGAAATTAAAGGTTTTGGAATATAATTAAGATAGAAAGCAGGGAAGTTGAGTTAATGGAAACAAATAGTTACTCTAAGTTGGCGAGTGTAATCTTGAAGAAGGGCAGAGGCATAAGCTTGAGGTGTGTATTGAGATTTGGTGTTGTAAAAATCAGTCATGAAGTAATTATTGAGATAGTCATTGCTTCCCATTCCTGAATAGAAAATGCATCTGCTTAAATAGCAACTAAGAGCTTCAGTGTCTCCTCTGAAAAACCTACTCATTTCTTCCACTGTTCTCCCAAAATTCTCTACTTGGTTGTTCATAGATAAATGAGCACCCTTCAAATTCAAAACAACCATACCCAAAATGTCAATTTCAAAATAATAATAATGTTTATGTTTAATTTTTGGTAAAATTTTATGATAAATTAAAATTATACCAAATTGTTTCCAGTCTCATCTCTAATTCCTGCTGCACCAGATGCATAGTTGACTCCTCTAAGAAGGGCTCTTCCTCGAGTTCTACTGTATGGAGGAATGAATGTCCGAAACCCCAGTAGCTGAGCTGCAATTATTATATACAATTCAATACTCACTCACTATATTTCATTTTATATCTTCTCAATTATCTTGTATTAAAATCTTTTTATTTCATCTTTAATCTTGAATATAAATGATACAACAAATTCAGACCTTCAAAAATTGAGATGTTTAAAATAATTTCAAAGTTAATTCAATATACCCAACATCTAGCCACAAATTTATATTTAATTTAATTTCAATTTTTTATTTAAGCTCAATATTCAAAGGCCCAAATCCAACTCACTAAAAAAATGCAAAAATACTACTGGGTGCATCCTACCCTATAATCTCACACAAGAAGGAAAAGGTGAAAAATATTTTTATTTTTGAGAATAAGTAAGAAAAATTTGTCACATTTGATGAAATCACAAAATAAAATAGCCAAGTTAATTAAGTATAAAATAAGACCGAAACGTTCTCTTTCTTAAGGTATTTGTGGGTTGTTTTCTATCCACAACTTCCCCATTTTGTTATCTCAAAATTCAAAATATTTACTTTCTTAGTTTGTGAACTTTCAAAAACATTCGTCAAAATGAGCCTAATTCAGTTAGTATGAAATTTTTACTGACTTCGAGGTTAGAGGCTCCATTTTCCCATCCCACATTTTGTTGGAAAAAAAATTCAAAAACATTCTTTTCCGTGTGGCCATCAATTCTTACCATAATGAAAGAGTTTTTGACCTATTTCCAAGTCGAAAACCAAACTCACTACTTGTGGTTTAGAAAAGAACTAAATCACATAAACCCACAATTAATAAATTATAAAAAAAAACATAAAATATGAACTATTGACTGGTCAGAAGTTCAATTCTTCCCTTTATAGGTTATATGATAAAAAAAAAAAAATGACCTCAAATCCAATGTTGTTTCAAAAGGCATAGAATATTAAAAAAGAAGAGCTAAGAAACACATTTACCTAAGACATCAACAAAGGTTCGACCATTAGTGAAGCGGCCAGTGGTGCCCTGAGGAAAATCAACTCCATAAGGCCTATAATTGGCTCTCGCAAGCGTAAGCAATCCATTGTTATTGCCATTATCCACTAAAGAATCTCCAAAAATGAAGAAACCAGGAACTCCACTCCCTTGATCCTGTGAAGAACAAGCCTTTGGAGTACTCAAACACAAACAAACCGTCAAAATCACTGAAGCCAAAATCAACGGCTCAGATCTTTTGACCATCCCCATGTTTATTCAAATTTTCAACCTCCCCCACAAAATTTCTCTTCTCAAAATGCTGCATTTATAGGCTTTTATATGACGATTCAGTTCGCCTTGAGCTGGATGCCTAGTGGCATATACTGCATTAATGGAGGTCTCATGGAAGTGGAGAATACTTTATGTGATGGTTGTCGTGTTTCACTCACAAAAAAGTGTTTAGCAGCGGTGGTGGGTTGGAGATCTTGCAGTGTTTCTCGTGATGGCTAGCTACTAGCTACTTGGAGGGAAGAGTTTTTCATTCTTCTCATGAACAAATTTTATGGAGAGCAAAAGAGCAAACTGTAGTTTGAAATTATTTGGATTTAAGACTTTATTTCTTGATAAATATTATCGATAAACTATTAATATGTGCATTACTGGTAACTCTTTGTTATTGATGGGCTATTTTTGTCTACTAACAACGATTTATACATGTTTATAATTGATAGAACACATTTTTATGTTTATTATTGAATTGCTATTAGTAATTTATGGTTATTTTTTATCAATTGACTTGTCATTAATAGAAGTTAAAATTGATTTTTTTGGTAGTGACAGGTATTGATAAAAGTTAAAATCGTGCCATATTTGCATTTGTTTTTAGATCGTGCTAGATTTGCTATTATTTTGTATTAGTTCAGATTCCACAATTTGTTTCTTCTTGTTGTATTACGATCTTCAATTCTTGTTGTTCATATCTCATTCTATTAATTAGGAATATTTATATAGCGAGTCTTTTCTTCTCCATATTCATCTAACTATGATGAACTAATTGTGTTTTGTTTTTATACAAAACTTCTTCATTGGAGATCACTCTTAACTTCTTGCTTTGATCATTTTAAAAGTCTTATAACTCATTCTCAGCTCTGTTGTACCCAAGAGAATAATACTTTTTGGATTTGAAATCTAATTTTGTAAACTCCGAACCCTATTTTTCCTATTTAAATATGTTTATTGATGTGATTGTATGATAAATAGGTTAATTTATGAGTTAGTATCAAATTGTAGGGAAATGGGTGAAGAATAAGAAAGTAAAGAAGGAAAAATTAAGTATTGAAGCATGGCTCTCGGGTGAGGTTGAGTTAACCTAGCAAGAGGAAAATTTTGGCTAAGTGTTGCCATAGTAGTTGCCATATGCGTTGGCCTTATGTTGGGCTTGGAGGTGAGATCAATATGCGTTGGTCTTGCTCTTTGAGGTTTGGCGAGCTCTTGTGGGGCCAAGTGTGACCGAGTGTTGTGCGCTAGTCGTTGGAATAGTGAACACCATGGTGGTTGAGATGGACGCATGTGATCCCATGCGTTGACAAGGGTATGCGACAACCAAGAACTTGTTTAGGTTAGTAAAGCATGCGTCAAGAGTGTGATAAGCGTTGGCATGGTGAGGATGTAAGGCAAGGCAACTATCCAAGTGTTACCACAAGGCTAGGCGATGATTCTAGCGCATGCGTTCAAGTGTGAGCGGTGGCCGAGAGCTTGTGTGTTGAGGGTAGTGCGTGATGACAAGGAGCTTTAGAGGTTAGCATGCGTTGTGGGCATGCGATAAGACAAGCTGTGGGTAAATATTTTTCTTTTATGTAAATATTACCTTCTCTATATAAATGTATATATGAAATATTATCTTGATAACTTTTCTTCTATGTGCAAGTTGGTTTGGGTAAATATTATGTTAGTCAAATTCAATGGAAAATATACCTTTTTTTTTATTAAATTGATTTTGGCATGAGATATTATACGATTTTTTATTGATTAATATTATAATTATATACGAAATATTATCTTAATGACTTTTTGTCAATTTGATTGCATGAGATCTTATATGATTTTCTTTGAACAAAATATATATTACTATATATGAAATATTATTATCCTCTAAATGTGTGTGTATATATGTAATAGAAGCAGCATTGATACAGTAAAGTGATTAAAAATTACGAAGGGAAGAAAGAGTAAAAGATGAGGCAGCCATGGACAACTGGTTATACAATAAGTTGTTTCAAGCTTTCTAATGACACGTGTCATGAGCTCGATATGATGTGCGAGTGCTTCTGGTGAGGAACAATGCAAGGAAACAAGAAAATTAAATGGAAAAATTAGCAAAAGCTTTGTAAGCGGAAGCAGAAAGGTGGCATGGGTTTCAGGGATTTTAAACTTTAATGGAGTTGGCCAAAGTCTTTAAAGGGAGATGTTATCACAATGAAACCTTTCTCAAGGCAGATCATGGTTATTTGGGGAAGGGAGTTTGTTTTAGACAGGCTTCGGATGGGTTATGGCAAGCAAATTTACATGGCTGAGGGACCCTTGGATACCCACTTCAGGGAACTTTAAACCCTGTTGGGTTCATTACTCATTCAACCTCAAGAGAACCTCAAATTCTATTTCTTCAAAGGGCAACACTGGAACAGGGAGTTGGTTATTGAAGCTTTCGCTCCCCATGATGTTGGTGACATTCTCAAAATCCTTCTAAATGGTTGGCGTTTGGAGGATGAGATAATCTGGGGAGTTGATAGTAAAGGAACATTTTTCTATTAGGAGTACCCATCTCCTCGGAATGAATTTGCTCAACTTTCAAAGTGTCTCTCATTCTCATTCCAAGGAGAGAGTCGAAGGATTTGTAGAATTCTTTCTGGGGAACAAATGTGCTTACCAAAACTAAAATTGATGGTTGTGTTAGGAAATTTGGATACAAAACTCCAATAAACCCATAAGCTTTCTTCTTTTTTTATTGGCTAAATTGGTGGTGGATTTACAAAGAATCAACAATTCATTTGCATAACTCACAAGAGAATATTATCAATTAGCCTATTGATTAATTTGGATTATAACCCGCTTGAAGTTAACACACTCCTAAATTAATTCGAGTCTAATTTTTCAGGGATTAATTCTCTTATGATCGGAGTTTCTCTTCCCAATTAATCTTGTCATTGTTAGATGATATAATTAAATTTGTTTTCACCCACTAACTTAAACTTTTAAGTTAATCGATGATTTGAGATGGTATCAAAGCAATGGACTAGGGAGGTCCTATGTTCAAGCTCCTATAATTTTGTCCCTTATTCTCTAGAGAGATTGTTGTTTGATCGTTGGTGGTTTCTATTTATCTCTGCTTCAAAAAGAAAAAAAAAATTATATAACTACCCCAAATCAAACACAGAAAGTTTCATAACACATTATATATACATGAACATATTTCTACAAAAAGAAAGAAAATTACAAAACAAAACGAGTATTCAAAGAATACATGTTTAGATATACACATTTAACACTAAAAAATTAAGAAAAATAAGGGGAAAAAGAAACAGCCAGAAACAAAGCAGATATATTGCAACCAAACCAACACACAGAAGAGCTAATTAAAATTTAAGCCTCTAATCTCTGTTTCCTCTCCATCTTCCACACACAGACACATATTTATATATTTATGAAACAGAAGTTAACTAGAGATCAAGAGTGGCAAGTTGTTGTATGTTGAAAGGGTAAGCAACGGATAAGTCACCATTGAAAGCCCTCGTTGCCATGATGATATTCACTCTTTGAGTTGGATGGAATGCATCCCAAAACACATACTGGTCTCGATTTAGACATGGCATTTGGAATGGAAGACATGTTATCTGTCCTCTGTTCCTCCCAATCCCACAGCACCCACGATCCACCACTCTGAATCCTACCAATTAAAAAAGACACAACTTTTAACATCTCTATAACAATAGTTTTAGTTTAATTTCTATGTCTACGCCCTAAACTTTTAGGTTTTTACCCCTAAAACTTTAAGAAGTGTCAACTGTACGCAATCTATTAGATACGATTTCAAATTTATCTACCTTCAAACTTTCAATTTTGTATCTAGTAAGTTTGTGAACTTTAAAAAATGTCAAACTACGTAAAAATTTAGGACTCGTTTGGTAACTATTTTGAAAATTAAGCCTATAATTCGACACACCTTTCACCTCTAAAATTATTGTTGTGTTATTTAGTTTTTTAATCAATATTTTCAAAAACAAAGTCAAAATTTGAAAATTAAATAAAGTAGCTTTTAGAACTTATTTTCTTTTTTGAAATTTGGTTAAGAATTCAAGTCCCTCGTACTTAAGAAAAGATGCAAAACTATTGTAAAAAAATGAGAAGAAATAAGTTTAATTTTCAAATATTAATTAAAAATCTAAAACGGAATGGCTATCAAAATGAGGTTTTAATAGTAGAAATTAAAAACATCTACATGTACCTATTGTAGTTTTAAAAACTTAATTATTACATTTTAAAGACTTATTGGATACAAACTTTAAAGTTTAGAGATCTATTTGACATTTTTTTTACGTTCAAGAACTAATTTGGAAACATACCTACAAATTTCAACTAAACTTGTAATTTAGCCTTGAAAACTTTTAAAAATCACAAGATCAAGTTTCTAATTAATTAAATCAAGTTTAAAACAAATAAAAAATTCGGGAAGAAAAGAGATCAAATTTAAAGTTAGCAACAATATGTATAGCCACGCAAAAATCAAGTCTTTATTAGGTAACCATTTCGTTTTTTTTTTTTTTTCAATTTTTTGAAAGTTAATCCTATTTTCTCTCAATTTTTAGAATGATTTTCTTCTTTCATCATACAAGAGTTGAATTCTCTTAGCAAAATTCCAGAAACAAAAACAAGTTGTAAAAACTTACTTTTTTCAGATTTCAAAATTTGGGCTTTCTGGTTTTTGAAAACATTGGTAAAATGTAGATGAAAAAGCCAAATATATAGAGATAAAATGAATTTATAAGCTTAATTTTCAAAAGGGAAATTATTTCAAAGGGTAAAATGGTTGAAATATTTACAAGATATAGAAAATTTTAGAGATAGACCTTGATAAACTTCTATTAGAGTCTATTAATGTCACTTATAGATACGGATAGAAGTCTATCAGTGTCTATCAGCGTTTATCATTGATAGTTCTAAAATTTTGATATATTTTGTAAATATTTTGGTACATTTTTCTATATTTGATAACAACCCTTTTAAAAAACCAAATAGTTATAAAATGCAGCCTTAACCAACAAAATCCAAACAAAAGTGACAAATTGAACAAAGAAAATTAATAAGGGATGGACAGAAATAAATTAAAGTTATGTGAAAGGCAGTACCATAAGCTGTAGGGTTTGCAAGGATATCTTGGTTCATGCGATCAATATCGAGATAAGTAAATCTTGAACCAGGAAGATTGGCATTAAGGTTTGCAATCATGGATCTAACGTTTACATTGAAATCTCGGGCCAATTGGTTTACTTCTTCTGAGCATCTTCCATCGGAGCTACGAGCTAATACGTTGGGAATGCACCCCATTGTTCCAATCCCCGGGATGATGAACTTCCGACCTCCAAGATTGTAAAGCCTCTACAAGTACCAAAATATTATTTTGACCTAATTTTATGTATGGGGGAGATATATAGTTAAAATAATAATTCAGGTAAGAAAAATACTTTGGTTCTGTTTGGGCTGCAGTTAATCATTGCCCTTTATTAAAATTATAGTGGCTAAAATTTGATATGTAAAAAAGTATAGGTTAGGCTTACGGTGAGTTGCTGTGTGTACTGTTGGATCAAAAGATCAGCAAACTGGCGGCTATTGTATTGGCTCCTAGTGGGATAATTAGGCATTAAATAGTTGTTAAGGTAGTCGTTACTGCCCATTCCAACGAAGAATATGCAGCGAGCCACCACCGGAGCTACCGTCGCGGCCCCAAGGTTGCCAGTTATTTGATCCAGCGTGTTCTCAAAGTTCCTTATCTGTTGGTTGAAGGGGATACGACCTATCTGCACGTATGTCATTAATAATATCATCATTTACTATTTTCAAATATAGAAAAATGAATCAAAATATTTACAAGTAATAGCAAAATATCACAGTCTATCTGTGATAGACTGCGATAGACTACTATCTGTGTGTAGTCTATCACAATCTATCATGATCTATCGCAGATATACTTTGATATTTTACTATCATTTGTAAATATTTTCAATAGTGTTATCATTTAAAACAATTTTTCATAAAATAATCACTATAAATTCATTTATCACTACTTGCCTTTTCTCAAAAGAAAAATTTTTAAACAAAACAAAACTTGCTTAGATGACAGCAAACTCAACCATAACAGAGCTTATATTATTGGACTTAGAAATCAAAGGTTTGACTTTTCCACGAAATATCATTTTTGCTTTTTTTTACCAAATCATTGAAATAACCTTTAAGCTTGTCACATTGAATATTAATTTTCATCAAATGAAACTATTGAATTGATTAAATGTTACAATTTCTACTGTCGGTTCAATTTTCAATATTAATCGATGATTAATTTATATTATATTAAAATAGACAATGAGGGAGAATCTTTTCTCTCTATTTTACCCCTCAACCCTATTTAGGGGCAATGCTTATGTCTTTCTCTCTAACAAACACATCTTTTAAGTATCTCTTCTACAAACTGAACATAATCGTCATGTGCATTTGAAATACATATCTTCCTCTTCTACAAAGGAAATATGCAACGAAACTATCCTATATATTTGAATATAAATAATTCTTCCAATTGAAAATCTACTCAATACTATAGTACACGTTGAGAAAATGTATCATCAACAAAGGTGTGTCATCAATATTTTTTCCTATTTTTTATATTGTTTCTTGGCACATTTCTTGGGACACATCGTCATCTATGTTTTTTCTTCTCTATTTTGCGTATCTCTCTTTAATCATTAAGATTTTTTTAAAGAGATTTGACAGTGACATACCCATCATCAAATAAGGCATTTCATCTGTTTTTTATTTATTCTATAAGAATTATTTGTCATCTCTTTAAATATTATGATGTTGTCTAAATTTTTTTTTTTTTTTCACAAGTCATTTCAAAATACAATCAACAATCTTATAATTTAATTTTATTTCATATATACATTTTAGAATGTCTAATAAGTTTGTATTTTGTGTATTATTGTATGTGTCTCACTCTAATTACTAAAGGGTTTTTTTTTTCTAAATAGATTTGACAATGACAAATGTATCATCAAATTAAGGTATTGCATCTATTTTTTTCTCTTTTTTTTAAGTATTGTATGTCATCTCTTTAAATATTATGATGTGTCGATTTGTTTCTTGTGACATTTTAAAATATATAATAAACAATTTTAAAAATTTATTTTATTCCCATATACATTTTGAAACGCCCAATAAGTTTTGTTTTGTTTTTTTTTATATATTTTTATATGTGTCTCTCTTTAGTCACAAGGTGTCTTTTTTTCAAGATTTGACGGTGACAAATATATCATCATATAAGATATTTCATTTATTTGTTCTCTATCTTTTTAGTACAATTTTATTATCAAATGTGTATTACAAATTCGTTTTATTTTGATATACGTTTGTTTGTGTTAGAAGTTGGAACACCTAATCTTTCTTTAATAACTATATATATATATATATATATATATATATATCTTAAGATTTGATTGAACAACTTATATGATGAAAGGGTTTTATTTTTAGTACTGTATTCATGTTCGAAGAGATTTAGTTGAATATGTTTATTATTTTTACATTTTGACCGTCCACATTAATTCAAAATAAGATGCTATCTCTAAAGAAATTTATTTATTTTTAATGTTAATGAAGAAGATTTAAATAAGTTCAGTTGAATATGTTTATCATTTTTACATTTTGAACGTTCAAATCTTGAAGACAAGATTCTATATCTAACCAGCCTTTTCTCTTTAAGAAATTCATTATATTTTTGTATACATCTTTTAATCAGTATGCTTTTTTTTTTCCAAGATTTGATAGTGAAAAAAATAATCAAATTAAGGTTTATCATTTTTTTTTCCCTTTTTTCTCCTTTTTATAAAAATCTATTTTATTCCCATAAAAAATGATTATATATTTTTTAGTTTAAGCATTAAGTTTAATTGATTTGTTTATTGTTTTTTATTACTTTTTGGGAATGTTTTCCCTAGAAAAATATTCTAAAACCAAACCGGTTCTAATATATATATACATTTTTTTTTCTTAAGCCACTTAATTTATTTTTGTATTGAAATTTCATATGGATATGTTTATTATTTTTACATTTTATGAACGTTTAATCTTCAAAACAAGTTTATGTATCTAATCAATTCTATTAAGAAGATATTATTATCTATAACCCATTTGAAAATATATGTAAATATAACTCAAAATCTATTTGTGTTCCTCCTCTTGATTTTATGAATATTCAATTTTTTCTTCAAATAAAATAAGATTTTGTATCTAAGCCATTCACTTTTGTTTCATTCTTTAATTTTAAAAATATGTAATATAATTTCTTTAATTTTAAAAATATGTAATATAATTTCTTTAATTTTCAAAATATATAATATTATTTCTTTAATATTTTATTATGTTGCCCCTTTATAAATTTTAATTAATATATAATTTTTATTTCAATTACATCATAGGTATTTTATTCTATTTTCTATCCCTTCCATTATTTTAAAATTTTCACTTAAAGAAAGTATATTCATTTACCATAAAAATTTATATTCCAAAGATTTTCAACTATGTCCAATTTATTTTATTTTCATATTAAATTAACCTAAAACAAAATACATATAGTTTTAAGACTATTTATGTCAAATGCTTATTACTTAAGCTAAATGAAATATATATTCCCTATTCAAATTCTACCATAAAAATTTAAATTCTAGCAAAATCAAAACACATCAACAAGAAAGATTTTATTTTCCGTCAAAGAATAATGAGTGATAGGCTTACAAAATTTCTTCCAGTGATATCAAGTATTCCAGAGGCTGCAGAGGCATAATTTAGTCCACGCATGGCTCCGCTTGTTGGAGCTGTGCTTGGAGGAATTAAAGGAAGTCCTAGCAACTCCGCTGCACAAAAAATTATTCTAATATGATCTTTGATCTTCAATCAATTATCTAAATTCTTTATATAAACTTTACAACTTAATCAATGGATCATTTTATAATTTGTTAATCCCAAACCAATGGATCATTTTCTAATTTGTTAATCCCAAACATCCTTAGTAGAATTCATTGTGTTATTTATGTGCATTTTCATTTTTCAATCATTGAAATTGTTGTTAAATAGTACCTCCAAAATACCTCCAAAAGATTTTGTTGTTAAATATTGTGATACAATGAAGTTAACTTTTACTATTATACTGGGTGGCTATTATTCTTTTGTGTTTCAAAAAAATTAAAATTAATTTTAGGGCCCAACCGGGTTCGAACCGGTGACCTCTTGATCTGCAGTCAAATGCTCTACCACTGAGCTATGGACCCTTTGTTGTCTGGTATTCTACTCAGTAATATTATCCTATTGTTTCTATGAGAAATAATCTTGATCATTTTAAATTATCAAGTATTAATCGTTGGACGGTGATTAAGAACACTTAATCTATTTATAGATTACTCATCTCGTTATCTATTGATTTTAAAATTAACCTTAATATTTATCTAATCTAGTGTGCAAGTTCATGAAATTCAAATAGATATTCAATTTTATAAAAAAATTGGATTCCAATCTAAGAATCTAAAGATACCCGAAGGACGATATTATTCATGTAATACAAGACAATCCGTTAGAGTTAAAATTTTTGTGTAAATATTTTAGTTGGAGAGAAAAAAGACATACCAATTTCATCAACAATAGTGTACCCATTGGAGAAACGCCCAGTTGGGCCATAAGGAAAATCAATACCATAAGGGAAATAGTTTGCTCTTGCAAAGGTAGGAAGATTGTTATTATTCCCATTATCAATAAGAGAGTCTCCAAATATGAACATAGCAGGCACCATCGCCGCCCTCCTTCCACTGTATGTACTATCATTTTGGCCGGAAACTGCCGCCGCCACCGTAATCACCACTACCAAAACACGCAACAACATTGATGATACCCTCAACCTCAACTCAGCCATGGAAAATATTATTATTATTATGATATTTGTTTTTGTTTTTGTTTTATCACTTAACTGAGAAAGACAAAGGAATTGGTACTTGTAGGATCAACAAGGCGGTGGCTTTCAGAAGTAATAAATGTCTTCATCTGTCCCTTGCCTATGCATGAAAGTAATTAATTGTTAGTTATCATTTGCGCTTTTTGTTGATCGTCTCCCCATCCAAAATCAATTAAATAAAAATAAATAACTAAATAATCGATGGACTTTATTGCATGATTAGAAATACATAGATTTACTTGTCACTTGATTTTAAAATGAAACTTCATATCATCTAATCGACAATCATTGTTTAAAAACAAAAAGAGCTAGATATGTATGATTGTTGCTTTAATTTTTTTTACAAGAAACAAATATAGGATCATCAGGTGCATTTGAATATCCATCGTATTAAATTTTTAGTGATATTTCTACATTTAGATAGATTTTAAGTAAATTGACATTTTCATTATTTTTTGAACATATGAAAATAAGAAACAAATGGTCACTAATGTGAATTTCATAGAAATATAATAGACATTTTAACTTTTTTAAAAACAACAAAATTTATATTTAACTTTTGTTTTTTTAAAAAAAATTATTTTAAATGGTAAAACGACTTAAAATATTTACAAGATATAACAAAATTTTAAAATTATCAATGATAGACGTTGATAGATATCGATACACTTTTATCAGTGTCTATCAATGTCATTGATAGAAGTCTATCAGCATCTATCATTGATAGTTCTAAAATTTTGCTATATTTTGTAAATATTTTGGTTCATTTTTCTATATTTAAAAATAACTTTTTTTTCATAATTTTTTCAAAAGTAACCATTAACATCGATATTTTATCAATAATCTTACAAATATTTGTATAAAATTCGCATCAATAATATTTTAAACATGCTCATATAACAAAGCAAGATGGTAGACAAATATTATTTGATACAGTAAAATTATTATTTGGTAATTCCTGAGAGATATATATAGAGAGCAATTTCAATTTCATCAGCAATGCATTACGAGTTTCAATTTTTTGCATCAAGTTTTATAACAATATCCATAGAATGAGGTTCAATAATCACCTGATAATACATAAAAATAGGTAGAGAATAATATCTTTTTGGTCTCTATGTTTTGACTCTAGTTCTATTTAATTCTTAGATGTTTTAAAATGCTACATATTTAGTCCTTAAGTTTTGAGTTTTGTCTCAATTTAATCCCTAAGTTTTAAAATGTTACAATTTTACCATTGAAATTTAAGTTTTGTTTCAATTTGGTCCATAAGTTTCAAAATTTAACATTTTTTTAGCAATTCTCATTAAATACTCGCTTTCAACCATTGTCGTTAATTTCTATTAATTAAAAATAATTATGAAATAAAATTTTAATTTAATTTTAAAAAGTGATAAAATAGTGAAACTTCATTAATTGTAATTCTTTTAAAGATATTTAATTTATTAACATAAATTAACTCTAAAAATAGAAAGGAAGTATTAAGTGAAAAATCAAGGTTAAAAGGTGTAAATCTTAAAACATAAGAATCAAATTGAAGTAAAACTCAAATGTCAAAGGTGTAATATTTTGAAAATTATGGACTAAATTGAAACCGAATTCAATGTTTAAAGACTAAATGGGTAAGATTTTGAAATCTATAGACTGAATAGAAATTAATCCAAAATCTTGGAAAAATATTTTTTTTCCTATATAGATAATTTTTATTTTTTTTAACGTCAAATGTCCACGACCTGCATAATTTAAAAAGCTAAATTCGCATTGTTTTAATTAAAAAAAAAAAAAAGAAAAAAGAAAAAAGAAAAAAAGTTAGAATAATATCATGGTAAAGCAAAAGATGGGAAAATTCAAGGCTTCACCTTTTTTAACACATTAATTTTATATTTTACTGATGCAGAATATATATAATTAATAATAAAAAGATGTTTGATTTTTTAAATCTCTGGCTCTTATACATTGGGTTACATCATGATAAATATAATTTTATCCACTGCAGTAAAAATGATACAACAGAATAAAAATTCATATTGTGATATACATTGGGAAACGTGAAGATAGAGTTAAAATTTGGATGAAATGGAAATTTGTGATGCCAAATTGAATAAGTTTGAGGATGTGGCAAATGTTGGTGAAGTTGACAATTGAAATAAGACTTAACATTATTTAGCAGATGCCTTTTCAAGTTCCCAATCCACAAGAAGTCAACTGATCGTGTATTAACTGCATTCTTCTTCTACAAGAAAACCTTCGTCTTTGACTCCATCCCTTTGAATAAGAGTAATACTATCTCGTACATTCATTTCTTTACATTTTTTCAATAATAAAAGAAAAAAATATAAAAAAGTTCACTATGAAGTAGCAACTTCTAGTTAGACATGTAGACTAGAGATGTACATGGATTGGATTAAGTTAGATTGAAGATATTTTTTGGATCAATTCAAAAATTCGAGTTGGTTTGATTGCCAACCCAAATGACCAAAATAAAGTTTTCTAACACAACCCAACCCAAGGGTTATAACTTATCTTTTTTATTTTCAATGAAAAATATGTAAATTTATATACAACATATGACTAATAACTAAAATCACATAAAATTAAAATGCTAAATACCAAATATCTATCATATTTATTGTAAACTTTAAACAAAGACAAATATTATAACAATTTTAAAAGAAAAATATTAAAAATTCAAAAATTAATCAATACAAAGAAATCAAACTTTAAACAAAGATATATATATATATGTAATATATTAATATATATATACACAAATCGGGTTGAATTGGGTCAACCCAATTTTTTTTAGCCAACCCACAACCCAACCTAACACCAATAAAAAATAGAAAAATTCAACCCAACCCAACCCTTACATTTTGGGTTGGGTAGTCCGAGTTGTTCGGGTTGTCGGGTTATTTGAACACCCTAATGTAGATAGACTATATGATGATAGATATACTTAGTTATTTTTCTTGGAATAATATTTGTATTGACTAACGTCATTACACAATGTCCTCAGAAGAGAAAAATATCTTTTTGATCATTAGATTTTAGATCTAATTTCTATTTGGTTCTCAGGGTTCAAAATTTATACATTTGGTAATTAAATTTTGAGTTTTGTTTCAATTTAGTCCCTAAGTTTCAAAAGGTTATAATTTTAATCTTGACATTGGCCTCTAGATTTTAAGATTTTCCATCTTTAACCTCAAATTTTCATTAAATACTCACTTTCAATCATTGAGGTCAACTTCTATTAATTAATTAAAAATAATCTATGGAGAAAAAATTTTAATTTATTTTTAAAAGTAATAAAAAAATGCAGAAATTTAATTAATTATAATTCTTTTGATGATTTTTAATCTATTAACATAAATTAACATTAAAGACGGAAAATGAGTATTTAGGGAATAATCGAAATTAAAAGTGTAAATCTTTAAATGAAGGAATTAGATTGAAAGAAAACTCAAATGTAAACCAATCTCAAAACTTAAAGAAATAAATATATAACATTTTAAAATATAGAAACTAAATGGAAATTAAACCGAAAATTAAAGAATCAAAATGGTAATTTTACCAATAATTTAGTTGCAGTCAACTACTTCAATAAAAAGCAATCCGGTTTTGAGCCACCACGTTATACAACTCTCGACCTTGATTAATGAGAGGCTTTAATGGACACCATTGTGCTATGTTTTAAAGGTGAAGAATCTTTCTTCTTCAAGGTGGAAACCACTGAGGTCTGGTTTACTTGTAGCTAGTCGTTTAAAAGTTGAAATGGACTGAAATTGTTAGGATATTTTAATTCATGTTATTTACATAACTGAAACGAGAATGAGTTGAAATCGCGTAATTTAAAGATAAAATTTTCACATATAGAAAATAGAAAATTTATAATCGATGACAAATCTAAAAAGTAATATTTGAGATATGTCTTCACTATAGAAAAATTGTAGATATGATAAAAATTTTAAATTTAATTTTTTTATTTATTCCATATTCCAATTTTACTTTTTTAATAAACCCACGTTTTTTTTATATCAATCAACTATTATACTACATATAAAGTATATTAATTTTGTATTTTCTTCATTTGATTTGTATACTTTTTGTATTTTTTTTGTTTGCAGCAATATGAGTTATTATACACTTTAATTTTTATATTTGCTACATTTTTTTTTATCCCTTTTTAGTTTTTTTTCTTTTTAAATTATATTGTTTTTTCATTTTTTTAGTACAAAGGTACAATAGGCCCGGGAGATTCAACCTAAAACTCATTAACACCCAGTTTATTATACTCATTGTGACAATTTGGCCGTGCTTTGAATAACTTGAGAAAAAATGTTTTTCATAAAAATCATTTTTATTATTTTTTTAAAACACTTAAATAACTAGTCATTTTCAATTGTATGTCAATAGTTTATCAAGTGTATTAAATGCTTATCAGTAGTGTAACAGGTGTATCAGTCGTATATTAGTAGTATATTAAGTGTATATCGATATAGTGTATTCACTACTACAAAAACAGTGTTTCTTAACCTTTTTTAAATGTCAAGAATGACTAAGAATTTCGATTTTCTTGACGTTTTAAAAACATCAAGAAAAGTGACACTTGACATTTGAAAAATATCAAGAAACACAGACACTTGACATATTTGAAATGTCAAGAATATGGGCATTCTTGACAAGGAAAAAACAACAAGAAATTTTGTTAACTTGACATTGTATTCCACAAACTTCTTTTCTCCCACACTCCTAATACATATTACATCAAACATAATAGTAGCTCCCCATTCTCTCTTCTTTTGATTGGTGGTTTCATTTGACCTAACAACTACTATTTCTTTGTCACCAAGTTCTAAATCTTCGTCACCCATTGTACTATGTTCCATGTGGTGTATAAATAAAAAACTGACAATCAAATTTAAGCAAACAAAAAATCAAATGTGATTGATAAAAATTATAAATTAAAAGAATAATTATCATGTCACACAATATAGAACCTACCCATAAAATATTATGTAGGTATCCATGTGACTTTACAATTCGATTGTATATATGTTGGCATGTTCTCATCCAAGTCATTATGTACATCAACATTAGACATATCATTGGGTAGTCCTTAATAGTGTAATATCGTATCTCCAAGTTCGTCGTCATTATATCTATCTTCAAAGTCCCTTTATGGTGGGGTAAGCACAATTGACCATCTAACATCACTTGGATCCTCAACATAAAATACTTGTCTCACTTGGGTTGCTAGTATAAAAGAATCAGACTTATGACCTATTCTATTTAAATCAATTAAGACAAAACTGAGCTCATCGATTTTGATACCACTATTGTTCTCAACCCAATCACATCTAAACACAACAACATTAAATGTATAATAATTTAGTTCCCATATCCCTTGTACCACTCTACAAAAAGACATATCTCCAATGATGGGATTTTTATCTTTTGAACTAGAGACTTGCATCGTTTTTGCAACTAACTAACTCTACTCTTTTGTACACTTCGATCTTTATCACAAGATTTTGTGTGATAACGACATCCATTAATTATGTAACTTCCATAGGTAATAATAAAAGGATGAGGACCATGAGAAATCCACCTCAAGTTATCTGAAACTTAAGTATTTCCCATTTCAAGCTTAGTTACAACCTATCATGAGAATTTCCATTCTAACTCAGGAAGGATGAGGACCATACATAATCATATATCTTTGATTTTTAAATATATAGCCTTCCCAAACAGTAGTTTTGGAATTGTACCAAGTTCCTTTTGACCGTGAAACGACTTTTTTTTGTGCCGGTACAGATGATTTTGTGCTAGGAATCTTCGATGTTCAACGTATGCCCTTTTTTTTTCTCACATTTCAATCTTATAGAAGACATATTGTCTCCACAAATTGGACACGCCTTATAACTTTTCGCACAACATTCACTTAGGTTACAATATGCAGTAAAATCGTTGATTTTCCATAACAAAACTGATCGTAAGTTGAATAGTTCTTTTCGATAAGCATCATAACATTCAACACCACTTTCCCATAAAAATTCTAAATCTTCAATTAGTGGTGCTAAGTATGTGCCAATGTTGTCCCCTGGTTGTTTTGGACTCAAAATCAACATTGATAGTAACATGTACTTTATTTTCATACACAACCATGGTGGAAGATTATAAATAACCATCATTACAGGCCAGTAACTATATTTAAAACTCATTTCACCATGTGGATTAACTCCATCGGTTAACAATGCTAAACAAAGTTTCCTAGGTTCAGAACTAAAGTCTAGCCATTTAGAGTCTACTAGCTTCCAAGCCGGAGAGTCTGCTGAATGTCGTAACTTACTATCTACAATTCTTTCATCAACGTGCCAAGTCAAGTTGTTAGCGCAATCAATACTTCTAAAAATCTTTTTGAAACGTGAAATTGATGGAAAGTACCATATCACTTTTGAAGGTATTTGTTTTTTCCCTTAATTTGTATCCTTCCCGTTTTTCCACCTTGATTCACTACATTTAGGACATTCAATTGCATCTGCATATTCTTTTCTATACAACCAACATGAAGGAAATCATATATGAGGATTTTCATGAGCAGCAAAAGGATCGTTCCAAATTCCATTTGAAATTAAGCATAAACAATTACAGTACAAGAAACAAAAACTAATTGGTCATGCACAACTAGAAATTACAGCATGCTTTAAGAGAGTGATAAGGGATAGAATATGCATACCTTTGAAGAAACATTCTTCACAACTCCCTTGATCAATCTCCAAGTGTCCAAGACAGAAATACACAACACTCGAACAACATGACCAGTGCACAGCACGCACACAACGAACGCAACAATCACGAACCCAACGAACGACCTCTAGAACCTCGAAATCAATCGAGTTAAGTGAGGACACCACCATGAAGGTTACCTTGGTATTCTTGGTGTGAGAATCCAGAAGTTGTGGGCTCTATATGGACTTGGTTAGAGGAAGAGATTGGAGGAACAACAATTGTGTAGACGATCAAGCAAGTGGAAGATGGTATGTTGTATATCGTATAGACGATATGCTTGATCGTGTAGAACATGGTAGCCTATCTTATAGACAATGCCATGCGATCGTTTAGCTATGACCAGTTGAGTGAACTATCGTATAGTTAATGTCCACGATCGTTTGGTCTCTCTACTAACTATCGCTTAGTGAAACACTTTCACTTGATAGTTTTTTCGTGAGTGCTTTCCGGATTGAGTAACTCTATAATTTTAGGAAAACCTTTTTTCTTTTATCTCACGATTACAATAAAACCACCAATAACCTCCCACTCAATTGGTTATTAGAGAAAAAGAGATAATTATCAAATAATTAATATTATTATAAATATATATGATAACCAACTTACCATATTATATTTATAACCTATAGTTTTAATATTTCATCTGATGAAACATATAAACCATAGTTTTTTTTTCTATTTTATGGTACTTAATGTAAATCATATTCACATTAATCCTCCATTTGATGTATCTCATACATCACACCAATTATATCATATATAATTGAATTTTCTCTTATCAATTTGAACATTTCAAATAAACCCCAAAAATTGATTCTCAACTTGAATCCATTGAGCTACTAAGGGGATCGGACCTGTAGCTTGAAGCTCCAACGGTACATGAATAATTGACTAAACTTTTTTGTCACGGGATCCACTATCCGTTAACTATTGGGCACTTAACTACAGACCGACAACTGCACTCTCCTCACTACAGATATATTTTGTGTTTATATCAACCAATCAACAGTGGGATAACCCTTGACAGATCGCTCTTAAGTACAGTTGGGCCAATTTACCGTTTTGCCTCTGTAGTTAAATCTAACTCTTTAAGTATCACTGATCCCTCTAATAAACATAAGTCATAGACCTACTATGACTGAGTCCTTTCTTCCAAAGAGAGGTTGTGGCCACTATGTTTAAGACCTGGAATTCCATCTATCTACTTACCCCTGCTTTGGAAAAGGAGTGAATTCCATCTTGTGTAATTGAGTTCCTAGCTCCCCAATCAAACAAATCCCTAAAAAGGTAGATATGTTGAGTTGGCAATCTGGCCACTCTCACCCATACTAATCAAAGGACCACCCTCAAAGGCAAAAGTTTCCAAAACACCCAGGATTAAGGTCATGTCACCTATGGTCGTTTAGGTGAGATGTAAGTCTCAAGTATCAATGGCATTATATAAAGAGACTAGTCATCTCGTGGTCCGGTCTTATACAAACTCTTTATATAGAACACCCCCGCTCGCATGTCTCCACATGAATGGTTAGGATCAGACCATCTGTAATAGTTCACAACACTTGCAAACCTCTACAAAGCAGGTCGTATCCGTAGTGCACTAGGTAAGGTATCCCTCTTTATCCTTAAACTATAGACCTTTTTAGGTTAACACTTAAGGTATGATCCACTTGTATATCTCATATGCATGCTTAAGTGTACATACAATAACCATGGAACTTTGTTTATTGGATTTGAGTAAATGCAAATAAAATAACTCTTATTTTATTCATAACAATGTGTACAATGTTTATAAATTACAAGACTTCGGGAGAATTAGGAAACCAATCCCAACAATCTCCCACTTTCCTTCCTCAGGAGACTAACGTACAATACATGAAAAATACAAGTACAATATACAATAAACTAGGCCATACTTTATACCCCAGTATTATCTCCTACTTGCCCTAGACAAGATGTCGGATGTTTCGTAGACCCAGACTTTCTAGATGATTCTTGAACACTTTAGCCGTGAGAGCCTTTGTAAACGGATTAACAACATTATGCTCTGACGCGATCTTCGTGACTATCACATCACCGCAATGCACAATCTCCCTGATCAAATGATATTTCCGTTCTATATGCTTGCCTCTACGATGACTCCAAGGTTCCTTTGAATTTACCACAGCCCCGCTGGTATCACAATAGAGTGTGATCGGCAAAGACATATTTGGAACAACTTCCAAATTTGTAAGGAATTTTCTCAACCAAATAACCTTCTTAACTGCTTCACAAGTAGCTACGTATTTGGCTTCCATAGTGGAGTCCGCGATGCATCCTTGCTTGGAGCTTCACCATTTTACAGCCCCTTCATTCAGAGTGAACACTAACCCTGATGTCGATTTCCGAGAATCTTTATCAGTCTAAAAGTCAGAGTCTGTGTATCCTGTAAGGATCAAATTCTTATCTCCATACACGAGCATGTAGTCCCTCGTTCTCTGAAGATACTTGAGGATTATTTTGATCGCCGTCCAGTGATCTAATCCTAGATTGGACTGATAACAACTGATAATCCCTACTGCATAGAAAATATCAGGTCTGGTATATAACATTGCATACATTAAGCTTCCAATAGCTGAAGCATAGGGAATCCGTCTCATCTCCTCAACCTCTTGAGGTGTCTTAGGACATTGATCCTTAGACAAAACGATTCCATGCCTGAAGGGTAATAAACCCCTCTTGGAATCCTTCATCTCGTACCTGATTAACATTTGATCAATGTATGATGCCTGAGACAAGGCTAATCTCTTGTTCTTATGATCCTGAATGATCTAGATCCCTAGAACATATTGTGCCTCTCCAAAATCTTTCATTTGGAATTGGGCGGCTAGCCACTTTTTAATGTCAATCAGAAACCCTACATCATTCCCAATGAGTAGGATATCATCCACATACAGTACCAAGAAAGTTACTGAGCTGTTGATGATTTTCTTGTAAACACAAGGCACATCAACGTTCTGATCAAAGCCAAATAATTTGACCGCAGTTTCAAATCTAATGTTCCACAATCTAGACACTTGTTTCAGCCTATAAATGGACCTATTAAGCTTGCAAACTCTTTGCTCTTGATCTGGAACTATGAACCCTTCTGGTTGAGCCATGTAGATGGTCTCCTCAAGATTACCATTAAGAAAGGCAGTCATGACGTCCATTTGCCATATCTCATAATCATAAAATGTGGCTCAGGAGTATCCTGATAGACTTCAACATGACAGCAGATGAGAAAGTTTCCTCACAGTCCACTCCCTCAATCTGGGTATAACCCTTTGCCAAGAGTCTAGCCTTAAAGGTTTGCACATTTCCATCTACACCTCGTTTTTGCTTGTAGATCCACTTACATCCTATAGGTTTTACCCCATCAAGCTGATCCACAAGTTCTTAGACTTTATTGAAGTACATAGACTCTATTTCATGGTTCATGGCTTTAATCCATTCATCTTTGTCAACATCCTCCATTGCTTGCTTAAAAGAAAATGGATCCTCAACCCCATCATCAGAACTGATGTTCTGGACTTCAGTCAAATCCATGTATCGATCCGATAGGTTCATAACCCTGTCACTACGTTGAGGCAGTCTCAACTTGAATCCATTGAGCTACCAAGGGACCTTATAAACCTGTGGCTTGAAGCACCAATGGTATGCGAATAGCTGATTAAACTCTTTAACCATGAGATCCACCATCCGTTAACTATCAGACACTCCACTAAAGACCGACAACTACACTCTTCTCACCACAGATATATTTCTGTGTCCAAAGGATATAACCAGTCAATAGTACGATAACCCTTCACATATGCTCATAGTACAACTGGGCCAATTTACTATTTTAATACTGTAGTTAAATCTAACTTCTTAAAGACCACTAATCCCTCTAATAAACAATACAACATAGTCCTACTATGTGTGGACACCACTTGGGCCATGAGAAGGTGTGTGGTGCCACATCGTTCAAGCCCCGGAATCAGTGCTTAAGGGAGCAATCTATCTACTTACCCCTGCTTTAGGGAATGAGTGAATTTCATCTTGTGTAACTGAGTTTCTAGCTCTCAAATCAGAAGAATCCCTAAAGTGGTAGGTTTGAGTCGGCACTCTGGCCACTCGCACCAATGCAAATCATAGGATCACCCTCAAAGGCAGAAGTTCTCAATTTATTCAGGATTAAGGTCATGTTACCTATGGTCATCCTAGTAAAGTGAAGTTTCTGTCATGAACGACGTTATATAACAAGACTATAACACTTTGGTCCGATCTTATACAAACTCCTTTGTATAGGACACCTCCGCTCGCATGTCTTCACATGAATGATCAGGATCGGACCATCTGTAGCAAGTCACAACACTTGTAACTATTCTACAAAGCGGGCCGGATTTGTAGTGTCATCAAGATAAGGTTTCCCTCCTATATTTATATACTACAGACCATTTTGGTTATCACTATAAGCATTATCCACCTATATGTCTCTACATACATGCTTAAGTTACAACGAAGACTAGGAATCTTAGTTTATTAGTTTGTGGTAAAGCAAATAAAACATCCAATGTTTCATAGACAATAGTGAAGAAAATATCATATATTATTCCATCACAAGTGTTTGTTCAATACAATGTTTACAAACTATAGGACCCAACGAGAGTTTAGGGCATACAAGTTATTTTCCAGTTTTGCTAAATAGATATTAACTCCATCTTTATGAATAAACACTTTATTTAATTCAAAATTAAGAGTATATTTACACTGAACCAAACACTTTACAGAAATTGAGTTCCTCTATAGCTCGGGAACTACATAAAGATCATTCAAAATAATAAACTTCTTCTGTAAAGTCAACTGGATCCTTCCCACTGCCATAGCTGAGACGACATGCCCGGTAACTACTCGTATCATCATCTCTCCAAGCAGAATCATAAACATCATCTAGGTAGAATCATCATTCTCCACTAAATAGGTTTCCAAAACTAGTAAATCATATTTACCTTGTTTTGTCTTGTCCTTAGCCTTCTTCTTCTTCTTGATCCAGTGAAGACAATTCCTCTTCCAGTTTCCATTCTAGTTTCAATGGAAACACTTTCCTTTGTCAACAGGTGCTGGTCGCTTTCCCCGCTGGGCGACAGGCTGTAGGCTAGTAGGTGCCTTCCCCTTCCTCTTACCACCCTTCTTCTTTTTCCACTTGGAAGTGTTAGAAGTAGAAGGTGCAGACTTCGTTCCTGAGGTCGAACCTTTATGGAACTTCTTTGATGACAAGATAACATTTTCCTCAACAACCTTCTTCTCCTTACGTTTCAGAAAGGATTGGAATGTCTGCAACTCGTTGAAGAGAGTTGTAAGGGTATAGTCCACTTTGTTCAATATAGCGTTACTAACAAAGTGCAAGAAGCTATCCGACAATGAGTGCATGATGATGCTAACCTAACTGCCTCCGTCGATGCGTGACCCATTCATCTCTGCCATGTTGAAGTGGACCATCATGTTAAGCACATGTTCACGAACTGAGGTGCCTTCCTCCATTTTAGAGTTGAAAACGCATTTAAGAGCTTCATGCTTGAGCTGTCCAGATGACTGTCCGAACATTCCCCACAGGGACTCCATGATCTCACACGCTGAGACCATAGGCTCATATTTCTTGGCCAAAACATCGTTAAGACTGGTCAAGATATAAGCTCGGGCCTTCTCGTTTGCCCGTGTCCAACGCTCATAAGCCTCTCGAACATTTCGAGTGGCGTTTTGAGGTGGAAAGGAGGACACTCCTCTATAAGGACGAATCGTAAATCATCGATGATTAAAATTGTTGTGATCATGTGTTTCCAATTAGCATAGTTTTCGCTAGTCAGTTTGTCGACGCTTAATAGAGCTAATGTGGCTGTAGCCATAATTACGTTGCTGAATAAACGAATAAACTTAATAAGTCTATGTAATATCACATTTTAACACCAATTTTAGTTTTAGAAAAATAGTTTCTATGTACCCTAAGTGAAAAGACATCTATTTTATAATGATGCCCTAGCGAGGCAGGATAAACGTCACCGATGGGATGATCAGATGCCTCTTCACTGGAATGAGACACTCTCAACCATTAGGCAGAAACAACTCTTGTAATTGACCCTAACAGTCACCATTTTTCGGTCCAGAACTGTTAACCTTTAATAATTCCACTGAAGTGTAACCCCTCATTTTCGGCCCTAAAGTCCCGCCTTAATGTGCCAACCGTAGGGAAAAAGCATATCAGGACAAGAGAATAAAGTGACCTTATCCTATACAAGAGATCAGATAAAGAGTCGTGCAAAACTACCATCCTATAGGGGGACACTCTTAAGGTGCCTCGAGGCGATGCATTGAAACGTTATCCAACCTAATGAGAGAGACCATGGGATATGTTATCACACGTCTCGCTCCTATTTACTTTAAACATTCTTTCCATTCACCTTGATATTGACCTACCTAAACACCATCCTTTAGAGGGACACTCCCAAGGTGCCTCGAGGTCGAGGATAGATCTCACAGTGTGAACATAAAGGGAGAAACTCGAAGAGGTATAAATGAAGTATCATATACCCTAAGTACCTTGACTATTCGATAAAGCATGAGGCACGTGATCGTGCAGCGTGCAACGCATAATGCAAGCCTTAAACGATCATCTAACGACAACGATGCAATGAAGCACAATCATCTAAACGATCACTGAGCAAGCACCAAGGTATTGTATACTGGGGCTTGAACATAGTGGCTACAACTTCTCTTTAGAAGAGAGAACTCAGTCATAATAGGACTATGATTTATGTTCATTAGAGTGATCAATGGTACCTAAGAAGTTAGATGTAACTATAGGTGCATAACAGTTATTGGCCCAGTTGTACGTATGAGCGATCTTTAAAGGGTTATCACACTGTTAATTGGTTGATATGGACACATAATATATCTGTAGTAAGGAGAGTTCAACTATCAGCCTTTAGAGTGCTTGACAGTTAATGGATGTGGATCCCGTGACTAAAGAGTTTAGTTAGTTATTCACGTATCGTTAGAGCTTCGAGTTACAAGTCCATAAGGTCCCCTTGGTAGCTCAATGGATTCAAGTTGAGGATTAATTCTTGGTGTTGATTTGAAATGTTCAAATTGACAAGAGGTAATTCGATTATATATGATATGATCATTGTAATGTATGAGATACATCAAGTGGAGGATTAATGAAAATAAGATTTACATTAAGTGCCATGGAATAGAAAAAGAGTTATGGTTTATAGGTTTCATGAGATGAAATATTAAAACTATAGGTTATAAATATAGTATGGTAAGTTGGTTATCATATACATTTATAATAATATTAATTATTGTATAATTATCTATTTTTCTCTAATAATCAATTGAGTGGGAGGTTATTGGTGGTTTCATGGTAACCGTGAGATAAAAGAAAAAATGATTTCCTAAACTTAGTAGTTGTTGTATTGAGATTACTATTCTAAAAAATTACTCACTGTGGTTGTCAAGTAAATTAGATTTGCTAAACGATAGCTGAAGAGAGACTAGACGATCGTGGAGTGTTTCTATACGATAGATCACTCAGTTGGCCAATTAGCTAAAAGATTGTGCAGTTTCTGCTAAACGATCGCATATCATTTGTTTAAACGATTGGGCATCGTCTATACGATAGACTTTGACATCTCCCACTTGCTTAATCGTTTACATGATTGTTCTTCCTCCGGTCTCTTCCTCTAACTAAGTCTACACAGAGCCCACACTTCTGAATTCTCACACCAAGAATACCAAGGTAGCCATTGTGGTGGTGTCGTATTCAACTCAACATTGTTGAGGTTTTTGGAGGCCATTCGTGGTGTTCGTCGTTTTGGAGATTGTTGTGTTCAAGTTCGTTGTGATCGTGCAGTGTAGTTGTCGTGGTGTACGAACGTTCGAGTGTTGCAGTCATGCGGGTTGTTCGAGCGTTCGTGATCAAGGGTGTTGAAGATGAATCTTCAAAGGTATGTTTGTTCTATCCCTTGATCTTTAGAAAAGCATGCTGTAATTTCGTTTTGTGCATGACCGTATGTTTCATTCTTGATTGTAATTGTTAATGTTCATATATGATTGAAATTTAGAACGATCCTTCCACTACTCATGAAAATCCTCATCTCCGATTTCCTTCAAATATAACATATAGTTTAATATATATACTTATATATATTATATCTTATATTATATATTATATATAATTTGATGAGTTAGTTTATATATTTATATTTATATATATTAAATATCTTTTTTTAATTTTATTTTAAATAAAAATTAACTCCCTCCCTCTCTTTTCTCTGTGAGTGGTTGATATATTTGACTTTTGAAAGATAAGAGATTTGATCCTTCTTCTTTCTTCTTCGATTTTGACAATATGAGAAAGACAGAATTGTTCTAAAAAATTTGAGTTGTTGGTGAACGATTTCAAATTTTTCCCCCTCTCTACCAAAAATTCCCTCATTTCAAAATAGCCAGAGCCCACCACTCCTGGGTTTTTTACCTGAGAATACCGAGGAATCCATTGTGATAGTGTTCGTGTACTTGATCGAGGTTTTCTTGAAGAAAGTCTTCAAGGTGTTTGTGTAGTGTTCAAAGGATTCTTAAAGAATAGTCTTCAAAGGTAAGGGTTTTTGAAACCTTAAGTTTTCTTTCATTAAAGCATGTCGTAATTTATAGAAATGCATATTGTGTTCTTAATTTACGGTAAAACTTACATTCAATGAAAAATAGATTTAGGACGATCTTTCTTCTGCTCAAGGTTCTCTTCTCAAAGAGTTCCTTCAAGTACATCGTCGTGAGTTCCAATTTTAGATACTGAAATTGAACTTCCGACGACTTACCAGTCATCAAGAGCTTGCAGAACTCCCCACGATAAGCCATTGGGAGTTTACAGAACTCCCCACGATGATTATATATGCATCGAGAATGAACAAACTCCTGACGTCGTATATTATACATCGGGTGTTCTTTCAAATTCCTGACGGTTGGTTTTGCGCGTCTGGAGTTTTATTCCCAACGGACTTTTCTCGACCCAACTTTCGACAACCGATACGTCGTAAGGAGTGGATCTCTCGACGCATTTTCTACTATTTTCTAGCGATTTTAGGCATCGAAAAAGGGGTGATTTCTTGTAGTGCATGTATAGACACCGTCGGGAGTTCAAAACTCCCGATGTCGTAGAACAAGCGTCGAAAGTTTATATAAACTCCGACGGTATATGTTGCCACGTCGGAAGATGTTCTCTCAACAGATATATCCCGATGAAACTCCCGACAATTGGTTTGTCATCAGGAGTGGGTCTCCCAATGCATTTTTTTACCATTTTTCGACGATTTTGAACGTCGTAAAAAGGGTATTTTCTTGTAGTGACCTTGTACTAACAAGTTACGATATTCTAAGAATAACTTGAATATTATCTAAAATAAAATTGCCACACAAATACGTTGTACTAACAAAGTTAAGATGTTATAGGAACAATTAACTTGGACAAAAAACGACTCTCGAATAATAATTATAATAAATTTGTGTGCAAATATCTTGTATTTTCACTATGTTTAATAGTGTTCCTACTTTTGGGTTTAGTAGTTTTCTTCTTTATGTTCTTAAAAGTTTAGAATCACAGACAAACATAAAGAAGAAAATCAAGATCAAAATGACATTACCCTAACACTATACCATACCTTTTCATCTTATAGCTAAAATTTTCATCATAAATTGAGACATTGTGAAGAGAAAGGAAGAGGATGAAGCAAAAACAAGAAGCTTAAGGCAGGAAAAAGAAATAGTAGCATAAATTATAGTGATGGTCCCCAAAAGAATCTAATGGCCATATGTCAGTATTTTCAAATAATGGCCAAAGTTCAAAACTAGGGCACTATTTTGGTCATCCACTGCAATTTCTCCTTTATTGTTCAGTTGAACTTGGACTCCAAACACTCCGGTGACTCTAATTATTTAGTCCACCCAACTCATTTTTTAGAACCAAACATCCCATTAAGAGAAAAATATCTTTTTGGTTCTTAGGTTTTGAGTTTAATTTCTATTTAATCGGTATGTTTCAAAATATTATACATTTAGTTCTGAAGTTTTTATTTTGGTTTCAATTTTTAGCTAGTAAAATTTTAAAATACTATAATTTTACACTTAAGATCTGAATTTTGTTTAAGTTGGAGGCCCATATGCCCCCTTAGTAAATAAAAGGGGAAGATATATTTTTGGTCCCTAGCTCTTGAATTTAATTTCTATTTAGTCCTTAGGTCTCAAAATATTACACATTTAGGTCTATTTGGTAACTATTTTATTTTTTTATTTTTATTTTTGAAAAGTAAGCTTATGACCACTACTTTCACCTCCAAATTTCTTTCCTTTGTTATTGATAACTTGTAAAAATACAAGTTATCTTTACTCTTAAGTTAGAACAATTAGGGTTTTTAATGATAAACTCTCCTCATTTTTAATAAAAACGCATGGATTTACTTAAACAATAGTAATTTCATGTAAAAGAAGTTTATCACTAAAAATCGCGGCACTAACGCACTACTTTGCAAGATTTCAACGCAAGAACTGACAATAACGCATTAGACAAGTGCCGCAGGAAACACGCTAACACATGAGCCATGCATCGGAGGGAATTCAATGCATAGAAGATTCATTGCTCCGGGCTGATTGTGTCACATCACCACGGCAAGCATGGGTACCTGCAATAGGCGGCATCTGAAAAGTTTCCAGAGGTCAGGCAGCCGACCAGAACATGGAGTTTAATGCTAACCAGGGCATGGATTTAAATGCAACCCATCCTCCAAGTGGCGAGACCAACGCCTATAAATACTTAAAGACCCTCCAAAATTAAGGGTTCAGACAATTAGAAGCTCCATACTCTCTGTAAATTTGTACACTTAGTTTTAGTTTGTACAAGTTGTGCCAAGGTGTAAGACGATTGAAGGAGCTGAGAACCACCACCACCGCTGGCCACGAAGTGGAGAAAGTTATTCTTAAGAAAGATACTCTGTCCTTGGCTCTTTAAAGTGATTGTACACAACAAGATTGAGCCAAAGAACTACAAGAGATTGTATTCTTTGGCTTGACTCAGTTTCTCTCTTAATATCATTTTCATTTCATTTTGATTGAATATAGTTCTTTGTAAAGACTCATTGATCCTTTATAAAATTCATATATTTGATCATCACTTTTACTATTGTTTATCTTCTGTTTATGTTGAAAGCATTAGTACTTCATGCATAATTCTATTCCAACGCCTAAACCAACTTGGTGAAAGTTTCTTTACTTAGTTGTTCGAAAGAATAGCTAAGCCGCATTAAGTAGAACGCCTAATACAGCTAGAGATAGATTTACTGGTGTTTCTTACATTCTAAGTTAGATGCATGCACCGTAGAGATAGGCGTGTATGTTATTCGCATTGAGAAGTGTTGAATGATGTTTAACGCATGAACAGAAAGATAAGCAACCCATCCCATTTCATCCACATTACATCAGTTGTGTGCAATTATCTTTAACCGATACATCCACCTACTTAAATTCCATTTTCACACGATCCTTCATTTTTCACTCAACTCTTTTGTATTGTCTTGTACAGACATGGCATGTTAGTATAAATAATACATCTTTCACATTTATTTAGGAAAAACCTCCTACTGCAAGTACAACGCATAATCTGTATTAGTGAAACTGAATCCCTGTGATCGACCCTAGACTTGCCAGGAACCAATATTAGATTTATACTTGGGTTTAATCTAGGAAAACTTGAACGTTATTATAAGGAGTTGTGTGCCTTCTGTGCATAATACTAACGCCTCAACGTGTTGCATTCATTTAAACGCATCAAGCAGAACGCAACACTTAGACTTCGAACAGTTATCCACTTTCCACCAATGGTTTAAAAAACTAAGCTAAATTTTGAGAATAAAAAAAATGTAGCTTCCAAAAAGTTGTATTTGAAATTTGGCTAAGAATTCAACCATTGTTTTTTAAAAAAGATACAAATCATGGTAAGAAATGTAGATGATATAGGCTTAATTTCCAAAAACAAAAAACAAAAAACAAAATTGTTACCAAACGGAGTCTTAGTTTTTATGTTTTGATTTTTGTTTCAATTTAGTCCCTAAGTTTCAAAACGATACAATTTTAACCTTGAGATTTGAATTTTGTTTCAATTTGATCCATAAATTGCAAGATATTACATTTTTTATCTTTCTTTTTGTAATTAAATACCCACTTTCAATTCAATGTTTATTATTAATTTAAAATAATTATGCAGTAAAATTTTAAATTTAATATTAGACGTGAGTAAAATTTTAAATTTAATATTAGACGTGATGAAAAGTAGTCAAATGCAATTAATTATAATTCTTAAATTCTTTAAAATTTATTAATGTAGATTAACACTAAATATGAAAATTTGAGATTAACAGGATAATGCCGTAAATCTAAGGACGATGAACTGAGATTACTAAATTTGTAACATTTTAAAACTTAGACATAAAATTTAAAAATGAAAAATATATTTTTCTTACTTAAAAAAAATATTTTTCTCGTAAAAAACAAACACTAAAAAAGCACGTGACAAAATGTTCTGAAAAGAAAAATCTTATCCACTTTATTCATGAATCAAATCAGATATTTGGCGCTGCTTTAGATTCCCCAACACAGCCATACCCCGACCTTCACTCTCTCGGAAATGGCTTCGGTCGACAAATCTCAGTGGGTGCATCAAATCAACGACCTTATTGACCAAAATGCCCTCCTCCCCGCCTCTCAGACCCCCATTTCCGTCGTCCGGCTGCCAGAATCCGTCCACGACGGCAACCCGGCGGCGTTTCTTCCCCGCCATGTCGCGTTCGGACCGTACCACCATTTCCGTCCAGAGCTTTACAATATGGAGTTGTTCAAACTTGGGAAAGCCAAGAATCTGAATTGGAGTCCCCAACTCCATAAGCTGGCAGATCAGCTTATGCCATTGGAGCTCAAAATCCGAGCCTGTTTCGATCAAACCCTTGAAATTAATGGCGAAACCTTATCATGGGTACTCCTCATTGATGGTTTGTTTCTAATTCATCTACTTCAAAATAAGTATAACAATCATCCCCTTGAGTTTCCTTTAGGGATATATTATGGGAAGTTGTGGTCTGAGTTTGAGATTGTTAGTGATATGGTGAAGCTTGAGAATCAGATTCCATTGTTTGTTCTCAATGAAATTTGCCCCAAAGAGCCCATCAACTTCTTGGCTCCTTTTATGTACCAATTTTCTGCGTCTGTTTCCCCATTTCAATTGCCCATTTTTAACCCTGAATTGGAATGTTTTGGATTCTCCTCTAATTTGCCTGAAATCTTCAATTTGTCTCACCATTTGCTACATTTCCTCTATTCTCTGATTTTACTTATTCCCGATGAGGTAGTTGTGGCTTATTGTATGCGATTGGATACTTCTTCTGCTGCTGCTGCCGAACTTCTAAGTGAGAGCTTGAACATTTTGGGCTCTGTTATTAACATAGCCTTCATTCAACAAGTCAAAGAGACCTTTGGTTTAATTCAACGCTTGTTTAGGCTTTTGAGTTCTATAACTAAACCAAATTTGGCAGAGAAACACCACCCCCCGCTCCTAATTATCCCTTCTGCATCAGACTTGAAATCTGCTGGAGTCACTTTCAAATCCACCAAAAATGGGATTCTGAAGTGTTTTTTTAATGAGTCAACGCTCACTCTAACATTGCCTTGTATTCATCTTGATGGGTTCTCTCAAGTTTTGCTCAAGAATCTAGTGGCATTTGAAGCAATGACAGAGCTGAATCCGCCTTGTTTGGTCAATTACGTTTCGCTGATGAATGGGTTGTTGAGAAATTCCAAAGACTTGAAGGTTTTGGAGAAAGCAGGGATCGTTCATAACCATTTGAACAGTGAAGAAGAGGCTGTGGAGCTGTTTAATGGGGTTGAGAACTCAACCAGAAGCTTGAAGAAAGAAAGCGTTTTGAAAATCCATCTCAAGAGTGGTCTTAATTTTGAGACTGGAAGTAAGTTCATTCAAGATGTCAAGATGAGCTATGAAATGGGATTGGGGGCCTTGGCTGAGGAGATCAACAAATTCTATGGTAATTGCTGGAGAATGAAGATGAAGAAATTTATGTCTATTGTATTCAAGTGTTTTGCCATTCTTCTTGTTGTCTTCCTCATTGTTCTTGTGATTGCTCGATTTGTTTGCAATTTCCTTAGCTGCCCTTTGGGAATATTTAAAACTAGCATTGCTCTTCATAAGATGTTCTGAGGTTAATTAAGTATCGGTATAATATTAAAATTAACTTCACCTATAAATTGATCTAAGATAGTATTAGGATAGCAAGTTCAAGAAATTTTATGTTCAAATCCAAGTTCAAGAAATTTTATGTTCAAATCCCTGTAATGTTATATCTATAGAATGTTAAAGTATTGTAATATTAAATTTAACTTCACCTATTAGTATGACTACTTGCACTAAGAATATTATTTGGAAATCACGAAGTAGTTGACGAACCTTGTTAGTATAGTTATACTGGCTATTGTTTTTCTCTAGAAAAACCGTTGTACATCATTTTGTTACTCTTGTTAAGGGTGTTACGGTCGTCTCCATTATTTCTATCTGGAGAATATATTTTTCCTTATTTGTTGCAGATTTTCAACAAGGGTCTGTTTTGGTAACCATGAAGATTCTCTGCCTTATGGACTTATTTCCTTTTATCCCTCTTATATATTTGTAATATTCTTGTCTTGTTTAATATTTTTTAGAGAAAAAAATGTGGTCCGTGAGAAGATAAAGAGTCGTGTGTATCCCTCTACGTAAGGGATGTTTCGTATACACTTGGTGTACGGCTGAAAAGTCATATTCTTTCGATGGTGTGATTTTGCAGAAAAGTTATTGTATTGATTCTTACTTAGAAGAGTCTATTTAGGGGGAGCCTAAACAAACTTGGTTGAAGGATGTTTCAATTAATAGGTGAAAAGAGTGATGTGACATCAAGATAATGAGCCCCAAGTTTAGAGGGACCTAAACGTTTTGTGCATCAAGAGAGAAAGCTTCAAGTTTAAGAGGAGTCTAAACTCTTCATTAGGAGTAACCTCTTTGGAAATCATATGGTAGTGGAGTTCCATTAGATAAGTACTACTTTGTAATCGTTAAACTCTTATTAGTGAAGTTCTTTTCATCGAGTACTCTACCCCCTGATGTAGGTGTGATTACACCAAGCTAGGTTATCAATTTCCTTGTGTTTGTTCTTTATGTTCTTTTATGTTTGATTTAATATCCGAAAGCCAAAATGATCTTAGTCTAAATTTTGTAAGATCATTTAAACATCAAGATGCTTAACATTTTACTCAGTTTGTAAGCATGATCGCAAAGAACAAGTAAAATATATAAAAACAATATTGCAAAAGGATTGTGATCGAATATGGTAAGATCGCAGCTAAAATAAATTGAGAATAATAATGAAGTAGAAGAAGGGCGAAAGAAAATACACAGTGATTTTATGTGGAAAACTCCTAGACAAATTATGGAAAAAACTAGAGGCAAAAATAGAAAAATCCCACTATATAAAATATGAGTTATAAACGTTCTATCTTATGAAGAAATAACAAGCTCTCCTGTAAGAATAAACTCTCTCTATTTAGTTCTCTCACACTTTGTTCATGTATTGAAGGATTTGGGATGATCTGGCAGTAGCCCAAATAAACCCAATAACTCAAAATTCACCTTACACAATATGAAGAATCTAAAGTCACAAATTAGCCTTAGACAATATGGACGATTTAATGGGTCACAAATTGATATTGAACTAAATATAAGATTCAATGACCCAAATTGTCTTTCAGATTCCTCTTGAATGATAGAGAAACATTTTGAGGAATAAAGAAGATTATTTAATAAACAAGTAGTCATTTAACAAAAACGGAGTTATCTAAAAAGAAACGATCAAAATGATGTCACACTCCAAAACCTATACAAGTCTTTAACAAGCTATGTCCATTAGGTTCCCATGGGAATTTTTCTCCGTTACTTTTTTTTTTATTTTTTTTTTAAAAAAATCAATTAATTTAAATCACTAATGTGAACAAATTTTAATTAAATAATTAACTTTATCACTAAATTTTTTACTATTAAATTGTTTATTATGGTTAGTTTTATATGACAATTTGAATTTAAAGATAAATTACTCAAAATTTAGCCTAAAAAAACTAATTAATTTTTAGTAGAAAGAAATAAATGTAAATCAAATTATTCACATATATAACTAAATTTAAATATTAATTTTAAACATATTCATTACCTTTCCCTATAAATAATCAAATTTGAAATTTAAAAGTAATATTTATATAATAACCTGACATTGTTCTACTATGCTCCTTCTTTTCCCCCTCCACAGTCTTTCCACTGCGCAATGTCACAACCTGACATTGCTCCTTACCTGATCCCCCTGAGTTGCGTGGAAGTTTGGTAGAACTTGGCAACGCCCCTTGCGGTCTACTTTTCAGCTCACTCGCAATCTGGCCCATTTGCAATTCGAGGTTGCGGATGGACGTAGCCTGACTTTGAAGCACTGTCTCGTTTTTCTCTATATATTGCTTCAATAGGCTCTCTAGAGAAATAGACTGCGATGGTTGTTGTGAGCTACTTGCTTGATTGCTCTGTTGATTGTTGTTGCGTTGGAAGAATCCTGGTGGCCCTTCTTTTTGCGCCACAGATTGAAAATTTTGTTGTTGATTCTTCCAGGCAAAATTGGGGTGGTTTCTCCACCTGGGGTCGTAAGTGTTTGAAAAGGGATTATTCTTTACAAAATATACATACTGTGGATTTTGCGAGCAATCTTCCATCGTATGCCCATCACTGCAAGTTGCACACCTTGTGGTGTTTTGACTTATTGCGTTGATTTGCCACCTTGCGGTGTTGGGCTGCTAATCGCCATTCCTTGAATCAAATTTATCATTGCGGCCATTTGGTTTTGTAATGAAATAATTGCACCGTTGTTTGCATCAGAATCTTTAAGTCTCAATCTCTGGTCACTCTCCCTCCAGTCTTCATGGTTCTTGGAGATGCGGTCCAGGATATTCTTCACCTCATCGTAAGTTTTGTCAAGCAGACCACCAACAGCTGCCACATTAGCAGCGGTCTGTGAAGCGGGATTCAAACCGTGATAGAAAATTTCCATTTGAAGGCAGTTTGATAACCCATTATGCGGACAATTCTGAACCAGCCTTTTAAACCTCACCCAAGCATCACTGAGCTATTCATCCATATCTTATTCAAAATTTGTAATAAGCTTCCTTCGTCTTGCGTTCTCGGTAGATGGAAAATACTTTTTCATGAATTTCTCCACTACCTGCTCCCAAGAAGTAATCTCTCCTGGTTCGATCGAATAAGCCCATTTCCTAGCCTGATCACAGAGAGAAAATGGGAACAACGTTAGTCGAACTTCCTCAGCAGAGATGTTCGGGAACATAAAAGTATTGCAGATTTCAATAAAACTTCGGAGGTGGGCGTGCGGATCCTCGCCACGCCTTCCTCCGAATTGACCTGCAGTCAGGATCATCTGCAGCATCACTAGTTTCATCTCGAATCTACTTTCATCGAGGGCAGGCCTCATGATTCCTGGAGAGAAATCGTAGAGGTTTGGCGATGTATAGTCTCTAATGGGCCTATTACGATCATTTGCCAACAGAATCGGATTCGCCATGACATTATTATCATTTGGTGCTCTACCTCCAGGCTGCTTCGCCATCTCTTCTTTGTCTGATTGTGGTTGTTGTTGGTGGTCTCTTAATCTCCTTCGAAATGTTCTCTCAATCTCCGGGTCGTAGTTCGCTAGAGATTGAGAGTTCTGCAAAGAAATCACAAAAATTACCGTTAACAAACTATTTTGTCGAAGTCCCCGGCAACAGTGCCAAAAACTTGATGCTCGTTATTTATGAAGTGGAAATATGGATGATATATGTTGATGGATTGCGTTGTTCATTCAAGTTTCCCAGCGGAATTCAAGTGTAAATTCCTCTGAGTTTCCTGGTAAGTCCAGGGTCGAACACAGGGACTTGTGAAAATAGTTGCGTTGGTGATTTTTATGAAGACTTGCGATAACCAGTTAAATAAATAAATCGTTGGGTTTGTTGTTTGCGTTGATGAAAATAAATAACAAATACGGTGGAGTTTGAAAAGATTTGGTAAACGGGAAATGCGATGAATATGCGGTGAATGGATTGAGAAAAGTTTCGGCTAACACTCCCTAGAATGCATTCATGCTTTGTGATCATGCAACATGTATACAATAGTAAACCACCTCTCGGCATGAATGCTACGTCTTCTAATACTAGAACGCATGCAATATATATGCAATAAGTCTACAGGGTTTACACATAAACCTCTGTTCCTATTTATGCGATGACGAAATGACATCCACATAAATATGCGACCATATAATATCATACCTATTCCTAGGGTGCATGCGATGCAATGTTGACAAACAGAGCTTATCTCTAAGTCCCTATCTCTTGTTTATGCAAGCCTAATCTTGCTCTTTCGAGTCCAGATTCTAACTTAGCTCTCTCGAGACATTAGGTTCTTTCTTTAGACTCTCTCTCGAGTAACTCTAAAGGGTATTTTACACAGCATAGAACAAGACAATCGCAAGCAATGAACTTTCTAGGTCATGTTAGCTTAGTTCTTCTCAACCCATTCGACTAGCTTACTACTCATGCGTATTAAGAGAGTGAGCAGATGTAAAAATAGAACTTCCATTGAATAGATATGAAGATGAAGTACAAATAACAATGCAAGTATAATAAGAAGCCTGGTAGCAATTTCTTGCTGCCAGGCGTTTACACTGTTTCTTCTTGTACTCTAAAGATAATCTCGCTCTCGCAAGAGTCGGTTCGCTTCCTACTCTTACGCCCCAAGGTTCTCTCTCAAGTTTCCCTGGGCGATCTTTGGTGCCACCACTCTTCTTTTGATCTGCCGTAAGATGGAAAAGAAAACTATGAACAGAAGCAACTAGTTAACTCGTCAACCGATCAACTCCTTTTCTGAAGAATGCACTTGGTATTTATAGAGCATCCATGGTGAAAGGCGGCTTCTCTCTCCCAGTTGTACAGATGGGACAACTTTAATTCCTGATTGACGCGCCGAATAATTATCACCGATAAGGCTGAATGTACTTCGTGATCGTTATCGGCTGTCATCTTAATTTGGATTCGACTATCATCAGCTTTCTGTCCCATCATTCTTAATTGGCCTTTCGCCCGGATGCGTCCACCATGTTGCGCTGACCAAGTTGCGGTGATCCTTCTCTGGCGAATGTTTGCGAGCAAGATCAATGCAAAGCTTTGCGGTGAAGTTGCGCTCGACCAGTGAATTCCTACGATCACCATCTTTGCATTGCGTTAACGCATATTCTACACAAAAATATAAAGATCAACTATTCTAATGCGTTGGACGCATGCGACTGCAATATTATAGAATTTATGCTTAATGGACGCAATTTATCATATTTCATCAACGCAATCTAACATTGTTTATAAACTTAGCACTATGATAACGTGCATTTCTGCCCATTATCACTCATGTCATAATATGTACGAATTAGGATCACATCGTATGTAGCACTTTACAACTCTTTGTAACAACTACAGAGTAGGCCGCATCCAATGGTGTTACCAGAATAAGGTACCCAACCTCATTTATGTACCATAGATCATTTTGACTATTTGCTCGAACCCGATCCACTCTGTATGTCTCCACATAAAGTTCAAGTACTCATACAATAGTCATGGGTCTTAGTTTATTGGATTTAGACTTTCATACAATTTATGAGATCAATAACAAGTATATTGATAATAGAAAATGTTTATCATTTTACAAACTGCGAGTTTTTAGGACATAAAACCCAACAAGAAGAATTATTAAGAATTCAAATGGACATCCATTGAAGAGCCAGGAGATTCTTCAATCTAATGAATTATCATGTGATGCTTGCTCTCAAGGTAAATTAATAATTAGACCATTGCCAGCTAAAGTGGGAACTGAATCACCTGCATTTTTAGAACAAATTTAACCCATTAAGTAGACCATTTAGATATTTTATGGTATTAGTAGATGCATCCAGTAGATGGTCACATGTGTTATTGTTATCAAGTCGAAATCTTGTATTTACAAGATTACTTGCTCAAATAATTATGTTAAGAGCATAATGTCCTGATTATACAATTAAGATCATTTGTCTTGATACTGTTGGTGAATTTACATCCCAAACATTTGATAATTATTGTATGTTAATTGGGATAAGTGTTGAACATCTTGTAGCTCATTTTCATACACAAAATGGTTTAGCAGAATCATTTATGAATCGTCCACAATTATTTGTAAAACCATTACTAATGAGAGCTAAGCTTCCTCATATGTATAGGGATATGTTATTTTACATGCATCGTCACTTGTACGTATTAGGCCAGTAGCTTATCATAAATACTCATCATTATAATTAGCTTATGGCCAATGGCTAAATATTTTTCATCTGAGAATTTTTTGATGTGTAGTATATGTTCTAATAGCTCCACCACAACGCACTAAGATGGGTCCTCAAAGAAGGTTAGGAATATATGTTAGATATGATTTTTCATCAATTATTAAATATCTTGAACATCTGACAGGTGATACATTTGATTTGCTGACTGCCATTTTAATGAGACAAAATTTTCAACATTGCGGGGAGAAATTAAATTGAAAAAAGAAATTACATGGAATGCATCGTTATTGTCTCATTTAGATCCCCATACAAATCAATGTAAACTTGAAGTTCAGAAAATAATTCATTTGCAAAATATAGCAAATCAGTTACCAGATGCATTTATAGATGCTAAGAAAGTAACTAAATCACATATACCAGCTGCACATGTTCAATTGAAAATTGATATCCCAACACAGCAAGTTGTCACTAATGAGTTTGAAAAGTGTGGTAGACCAATGGATTCTAAAGATTAAAATCCTCGAAAACAAAAAATAATTAATAATAAAAAAGACTTGGTTGGGGTTGTAAATACCCATAAAGAAATCCTTGACATGACTAGTGAGGAAGGTCAGATGCCTAAAATAATAATGAAATTTCAATAAACTATGTCATGATAGGAAAAAGATGAAACCGGACTCATGTAGTTATTGAAAATATTTTTATGTATAATGTTGCTCTTGATATTATATCTTAAAATGAGGATTCTGAACCAAAATCCGTTGAAGAATGTCAACATAGAAAAGAATGACATCAATGGAAAGAAGCAATCAAGGCAGAATTAACCTCACTTTCAAACGTCAGGTTTGTGAACCAGTAGTTCAAACACCAGAAGGCGTCAAATCTGTAGAATACAAATGGGTATTTGTGGGGAAAAGAAATGAAAATAATGAGGCCACAACATATAAAGTAAGACTAGTTGCACAAGATTTTTCACAAGACCTGATATTGATTATGAAGAGACATATTCTCCAATGGTGGATACAATTACACCAAGATATTTAATTGACCTAACTGTGTATGAAAGTCTGGGTATGTATTTTATGGATGTAGTCACACCATATTTGTATGGATCTCTTGATAATAATATTTATATAAGAATCCCAAAAGGATTTAAGGTACCTGACACATATAGATCAAATTCCTGGGAATTGTATTCAATAAAGTTACAAAAATCACGATATGGATTGAAAGAATCAGAACAGATGTGGTACAATCGTCTGAGTGGATATTTATTGAAAGAAGAATATCAAAATAATCCAATATACCATTGTATTTTTATAAAGAAATCACGATCAAAATTTTCTATTATAACTATATATGTTGATGACTTAAATATAATTGGAACTTCTGAAGAGCTTTCAAAGGAAATAGAATATCTTAATAAAGAACTTGAGATGAAAAATCTCGGAAAAACAAAATTTTGCCTTGGTTTTCAAATTGAGCGTTTAGCAGATGAGATATTTATTCATCAGTCAACTTATATAGGAAAAATTTTGAAAAGATTTTATATGGACAAAGCATGTCCATTGAACATTCCAATTGAAGTTCGTTCACTAGATGTAAAGAAAGATATATTTTGACCTCAAGATAATAACGAAAAACTTCTTGGTCCTGAAGTACCATATCTTAGTGCAATTGGTGCACTTATGTATCTTGTTAATAATACAAGACTAGATATTGCATTTTCAGTAAACTTATTAGCTAGATATAGTTATTTTCCAACAAAAAGACATTGGAATGAAATTAAGAATATACTTTGTTATCTCCAATGAACGAATGATATGAGTTTGTTTTATTCAAATAAATCAAATTTTGATCAAGTTTTTATGCATATTTTGTATATTTATCTAATCTACATAAAATTAGATCTCAAATCTATTCACATGTGGAGGAACTGCTATATCATGGCGATCAATGAAACATACCATAACGGTCACTTCCTCAAATCATGCTGAAATTCTTGCAGTTCACGAAGCTAGTCGAGAATGTATATGGTTAAGATCATCGACTCAACACATTCGTGAAACATGTAGCTTGTCTTCTAGTAAAAACCTTTCAATGTTATTATACGAAGACAACACAACATTGTATAACCCAAATCAAAAGAAAGGAGATAGAACAAAGTATATTTCACCAAAACTTTTCTACACTTATGATCTCGAAGAAAATGGTGACATCACAGTACAATAATTTTTTTCAAATGATAACCTGGCCGACTTATTTACAAAAGCATTACCTACCGCAACCTTTGAAAAAATGGTATACAAAATTGGAATGCGGCGATTCAGAATCTCAATTAATGTTTCCATGAGGGGGAGAAAATATATTATATTATTTTAGGATTGTTAAATTATATGAATTATTTACTATTTTTCCTTCACTAGAATTTTTTTTTCCATTGAGTTTTTCCTAGTAAAATTTTAACGAGGTATATTATATATATATATATAGACATCTAAGGGGGAATATCATAAATATTATAAAAATAGATGTCCAATGCTTAGTGTCCTAAAAGGCATGTGTCAATATTAATGTTGTCTATGTGCCTTGTAGTTATTCATGTTTGGTGTCCATGTAAGACCACATTCTACTTGTCACTTCGCCTATAAATAATATCATTTGATAAATCATGAAAAACACACATATTGGTGAGAAAATCCACTTCAAAATTTCACTCAAATTTTCATATGATCCAATTTTCATAATTTTAGTTATTTTATTATATTATTAGATTATATTAGATTTATTTATTTATTATTATCTTTACATATTCTTATGTTATATTTTCTCCATATCCGCGTTCCTCTTAGCTTCGTTGTACTCCTCAATTTCACAACAGTAACGACTGTTTTTTTAATAATTTTTAACAATTGTAGTGGTTAGCATATTTATATATAAGTAATATAATTTTTTAAAATTCATTTTCTTTTAAAACAACCATATTAGATAATGAAAGAAGCAAGAGACTGAAGGGAGGGTGACATATTAAAAAAATGGTAAATGAACCTTCTATAGTAAATAAAAAACTAAAAAAAGCACACGACAAAAGAAAAAGGACCTTTAATATTAATATTGTTGTTTTCAAAACTTATTAGAGAAATATTGTTGTTTTCAAAACTTATTAGAGAAATATTGTTGTTTTGAAACTTATTAGAGAAATATTGTTGTTTTGGGAGTTCGAGGCTAGAGGTCGAACGTTGAGAACTCGACGAACAAAGAAAAGTTTGGAAACAATATATAAGCCGAAACTTCAACCCTCAACAAGGGAAATCTCGCGAATCTCGCTTAGGTTGTCGAAGGTTGAAGTTTCGACACACATCCACCCTCGAGATCGTAGGTTTATTAGTTTTCTTTTTCCCTCATAGAGGAAATAAAGTAATGAGATGGTATACTATATGTATCTGTGTACTCGAGCTACTTCTAACAACCTATGCATTTTGTTATCATTTCGAATTAGATGGAGGCTTGTGGGATTGACGTGAGGGGGTGGTGATGGCTATATTTCTGGGAGCGAACTCCAGGCGAATATGAAACGCATGGATACAAGTTATGTCTTGGAATGAAAGACAATTCCGAATTAGCTTTGTCTACGAACAAAATTTTGTATATTAGGTTGTCGAAGGTTACACACATGTCGAAACTTCAAAGCGATTAAGGAGATAAGTGGGCTGAAATAGATTAAGGAGAGAGCAAGATTCAAAGCGAGATAGTAGGAGAGAGCGAGATGTTGAACGAGATTTTAAGAGAGAGCGATATTTAAAACGAGAATGTTGGAGAGAGCGAGATTTAGTTTATATTGACTAATCTGACTAACATTGAACTTGGTAAAATGAAATGGTTGAATAATTGAAAAATGAGATTATTCAAGAATACACATTGAATGCTAAGATTACGCATTGAGTTTCTGGTAGTAGATCCATAATCAAAAAAGTGTTTGTGATTGTTCCAGAAGAAATGAAAGCTAGTAATCATTAATGGAAAAATAACAACAATAACAGAGAGAGCGAGATCTTAGGAGAGAGTGAGAGTGAGAAAGCTAGATCTTAGGAGAGAACGAGAGTCTTCACTTTATTTGAACTTTTCATATAAATATATATATAAAAAAAAGAGAAAAAAATAGCTAATAATCATACTATAATTGAATAATCATTAGACTATAATTGAATATATTAGATTATTATACTATAATTGAATAATCATTAGACAATAAATTGAATATATTAGATTATTATATTATAATTGAATAATCATTAGACAACAAATTGAATAATTAGACTATTATATTTAAATTGAATAATCATATTAGACAACAAATTGAATATATTAGATTATTATACTATAATTGAATAATCATTAGACAATAAATTGAATAAATGAAATATATTAGATTTATTATACTAATAAATTGAATATATTAGATTATATAACTATAATTGAATAATCATTAGACAATAAATTGAATAAATTGAATATATTAGATTATTATACTATAAATTGAATATATTAGATTATTATATAATGTAAAACTTTATTGATTACAAAAAAAAAAAATTGAATATATAAAAAATTATAATAAAAAAATTGAATATACAATAAAATGAATATATAATAAAAAAAATTTATTTATTATTCAATCCCTAACTATCTGGAACCGTCTTAGTAACGAAGGACACTTCCTTCGATTATGTCCTAACTGGTTACAAAATCAACATCGTTGTTTGAGTGGCTGGTTCTGTCCAATCCATCTCGTTGTGATAACGTGAACTTTTCGGTCTACCAGGTCTTCTCAACAACGATGATCGGGATGTAAAGACAGACATATGAGGGTGCATGATCCAGTAATCTTCATGCGGTACAGTTTGAAATTGAGGAGAGTAACATTCAACATACGTTGACAATTTGTAGTAGTCCTCAATAAAATCTTCGTAGTTCATGTTAAAATGTGAGCAAACGGCCATAAAATGCGAGCATGGAATGTCGAATGCTTGCCACTTCTTATATGAACAATACTGCTCGGTATGATGGCTTGTTCGAGATCACTAAGTGATTTTATTCACTTGATGTTCCTGCCACTGTTAGCTAACCTCTATGATGCGAGGCGGTATTCGTGGGGTGGAGCATGCTTGGCATGATTGTATAGACAACTATGCAAAGCAACAAGACCTGAGGTTCGAGAGATAGCTAGGCCTCTCATACTTTTGCAACTATGGGCTTGGGAGCGATTTCCAACAATGGCTCCACAGCTACATCATGTTAATGACGGTCAGTTAGTTGGATGAGCCTACGGTTCTCGGTATGTTGTTTTAATTCAATTTAATTTTTATATCACTAATCTAGTTAATTTAAATTCTAAATTGTCAATTTAAACATTTAGGTGGAGAGACAAATTTTGTGTGACTAGGACAGCCACACATATAGTCAACCAGTATAGATACATGTTTGATCTGCTTCAACCTGAACAGGTACATTACACTAAACCTAATTGATTATTTTATTCACATTTTTATTGTATTTGTCTTTAATATTCTCTAATATAATATTTTGTGTTTCAGGTTATTTGAGAGTTGTACAAAATTATTATACATACTTTGCCTAATTTTTGTACGAATGGTCAAAACATATGGCGGATGATGAGTCCTCTCATATGTTTTCACATTGGTGAGTGGTATCTTCCTGACTGGGTGATGAGACAATTCGGTTTTCAGCTGGATGTCTCATCGCCTTGTAATACTGAACCCATACTGCATGATATTGACCTAAGGCTGGAGATTGGTCCAAAAAATTGTACATTTGGTAGTTCGATGGCACTATCGTGCAAGGTTTATTGCAGTGAGAATTTCTCTTGAACAATTTGACACAGATGTTACTCCAAAATATATTCATTGGTATAATAATATCACAAGGCGCTACGTCACTCGTCCGGGAGCAGCTGTGTGTCATCTAGTAAATGAATGAATACTATCTAATTTTTTTTAATTTAAATTTATTTTAAATGTTGTCTAATTGTTTTATAATTCATAGAGATTGAACAACAGTAGACTCCGTGAGGTTGTAAATGATCCGAACCAGGTTCTTGCTATATGTAGTGACAACTAAAGCTATATGGAGAAAATTCATTATATGTACGATATACCTATTGTTCCTCAACCAGCTCTTAGACGTAGAGGACCTGTTCGGGAAGAGAATGAGTTTGATGAGATTGCACATAATGTGGAAGAGTTGCCCCCTATGACGTAGACGTAGAGTCAAACTGATTATGTTAGTTCGATGATGATGATGCTAGTATTTGGTTCAGGACATTATGACTCAGAGGCTGGTCCTTCGTCTTCATACATGCATGAACATGGTTGGGGTCGTGGAGAGAATAATGAATATTTATATTATGAAGCGCCTACAGAGGTACCAGAGCAACATCAAGAAGAACCCGAGCAACCTCAAGTTCGAAGTCAACGACGACAACGACAACCAGCTCGAAATCGACGACGTCCGCCTTGTGAGACACATTTATTTTTGTAATTATTTTTATATAAATGAGATATTTAATTTATATTTTTTTATTTTTATGAGTTATTATTATTTTTTAATTTATTCTTTTTAGAGTTTAAATAAAATAATAAAATATTTTTAGAAATTATTTTTATAAAATGGAAAATTAAAAAAAAAAGGATTAGAAAGAAAAAGGTGGAATGTGTAAGAATTAAAAAGGAAAAAAAAGGAGAAATTTGTATGGTATTCTCGCTCTCTATCAAAATCTCGCTATCTCGCTCTCGCTCAAAATCTCGCTCTTCCTCTCTCTCATAATCTCGCTCGTGAATTTGATTGGGAAGTTCAGTGGCAAAAAGGAGATTCATTAGCTCGTTATTTAGTCAGACTTGCTGAGATGACAGAATCCGTAAAAATTATTTAACAAGCTTTGGAAGGAATTCCAGGGGGACTTTATGAAAATTTAGAAATACGTATCTTTTGATAGAAGAAGGTCTTCGGAATGATAATTAAACAGACTTAATAATAATGTTAGGAAGGGTAAAGTCGAGGGTTCAAAGTTCGACATACAAATGAAAGGAAGGTCGAGGGTTAAAAATTCGACCTATCTAGGTCGAATTTTCAACCCTCGACTTATTTTTTTTAAAAAAAAACAACAATATTTTTACAAATAGTTTGAAAACAGCGATATTTTTCTAAATAGTTTCTAAAAGGACAATATTTTTTTAATTTTTCCAAAGAAAAAACACCCAGATGGATTTTGGGTTGTACCCATTTTTTACCGTCTAGACAACGGTAAAAATCTGTCAAGCGCCAGATTTTTTTCACAGTGTAAATAAAATATGACGGACATGAGATTATCTGCCGTCTAAGCTCACCTACCGTGATAATGGTGAAGATTTAATAATAATAATAAAAAATAATAATAAATGGTAACTTGCATGCAGCAGCAACTTTTTTAAAAAATAATTTCAATGGTCGTTGTCATTACTCATTAGCATATTTATTTATAAATAAATATTTTTTAAAAAAATCGTTTTCTTAAAATAAAATAAAATGAAATAAAAACTCATTGAATGATGAAAGAAACAAGAAACCGGAGAGAGAAAGTAAATAAAAAACAAAAAAGAACACGTGACAAAATCCTTTAAAATGGCATAAATCTTCCTTACTCTGTTCGTGAATCATTAATCCAATCTAAAAAAAAACTACCGCTGTTTCAGACTCCCCCACTTCAACCACCCACTCCAGAATGGATTCCTCTGGATTCTCCATTCTCAACGGGACCCTCGACAAATCTCACTGGGTTCTTCAAATCAACGACCTTATTCACCAAAATGCCCTCCCTGCCGCCTCTCATACCCCCATTTCCATCTTCCGACTACCGGAATCCGTCCACGACGGCGACCAGGCGTCATACCTCCCCTGCCATGTCGCGCTGGGGCCGTACCACCATTTCCGGCCAGAGCTTTCCAAGATGGAGCTGTTCAAACTTGGGAAAGCCAAGAATCTGAATTGGGATCCCCAACTCCATGAGCTCGCAGATCAGCTTAAGCCATTGGAGCTCAAAATCCGAGCTTGTTTTGATCAAGCCCTTGAAATTAGTGGCGAAACCTTATCATGGGTACTCCTCATTGATGGTTTGTTTCTAATTCATCTACTACTTCAAAATAAGTATAGGTGTCGTCCCTTTCAATTCCCTCTACAGATATTTTATGGGAAGTTATCGTCTGAGTTTGAGATTGTTAGTGATATGGTGAAGCTTGAGAATCAGATTCCATTGTTTGTTCTCAATGAAATTTGCCCCAAAGAATCCAACAACTTCTTGGCTCCTCTTTTATACCAATTCTCTGCCTCTGTTTCCCCAATACAATTGCCCTATTTCAACCCTCGATTGGAATGCTTTGGATTCTCCTCTTATTTGCCTGAAATCTTCGATTTGTCTCACCATTTGCTACATTTTCTCTATTATCTGATTTTGCTTATTCCCGAAGAGATAGACGTGTCTAATCATAGGCGAAGAGATAGGGAGAATTCTTCTCCTTCTTCTTCCTCTGTTGAATTTGTGAGTCAGTGCTTCGAAATTTTGGGCTCTGTTATTAATTTAGCCTTCATTCAACAAGTCAAAGAGACCTTTGGTTTAATTCAACGCGTGTATAAACTTCTGGGTTTTATAACTAAATCAAATTTGGTTGAGAAAAAACCTCTTTTGATTATTCCTTCTGCATCAGATTTGAAAACTGCTGGATTCACTTTCAAATCCACCGGAGCTGGTATTCTCAAGTCTCGTTTTGATAAGGAAACCCGCACTTTAACATTGCCTTGTATTCATCTTGATGGATTCTCTCAAGTTTTTCTCAAGAATCTAGTGGCGTTTGAAGCAATGGCAGAGCTGAATCCGCCTTGTTTGACCAAATACACTGCGGTAATTAATGGGCTATTGAGAAATTCCAAAGACTTGAAGATTTTAGAGAAAGCAAAGATTGTTCGTAACCATTTGAACAGTGAAGAAGAGGCTGTGGAGCTGTTTAATGGGGTTGAGAACTCAACTAGCAGCTTGAAGAAAGACAGACTTTTGAAAATCCATCTGAAGGGTGGTTTCGTTTCTGAGTATGGGGGTAAGTTCGTTCAAGATGTCAAGAGGAACTATGAACTGGGATTGGGGGCTATGGCTGAGGGGATCAACAAAATCTATGATAATTGCTGGAGAATGAAGATGAAGAAATTTATGTCTCTTGTATTCAAGTGTTTTGCCATTCTTGTCCTTGTTTTCCTCATTGTTCTTGTGATTGCTAGATTTCTTTGCAAGTTTCTCACCTGTCCTGTGGGAATCTTTCAAACTGTCATTGCTCTTCATCAGATGTATTGAGAATAATCATGTTGATCATCTAAGAACATGATGAGAAATTAGTGGAGAATTATGAAAGGCAAGTACCCATAAAACTTCCTAGTTTCTATCTATTTTGGTACCAAACTTTAAATGAATTTAAAGAAGTCTAATCAAATCTTCAATATATCTTGGAATTTTTAATTTTGAATCTTATAAGTCCTTCATCATTCACCAATTTATAAGACACAAAATTTATAGTTTAGAGTTTTATTGAACATAAAATTGAATTTTACATTTTATTGATATTTTTTCCAAAAAAAAAAAAAAGTATAACTTATGAACTTAATAGATACTTTTAAAATTCAAGACACAAATTGAAAATTAAGAAACCAATTAAAAGCTTTTTTAATGTTTAATGATTAATTAGACACAAACCCTACCCGATTTTTAATTTAATCTTTGATTACTACTCTATAATAAACTGTTATATATAATACCAATTTGTTTGCTACAAAGACCAAAAAAATTATGACCCCATCTACACATAATTTTATATTAGTACTAGTTTTAATCACACGCAGGCTATATTTTATTTTTATTAATGAAATATTTAAATTGTATTAAAAAATGAGTGAGGATTAAATAATATATATTTTATTTTATTTTTTAAAATAATAAAATATTTATGAAGTCATAATGAGTGATTTTTCAAAATCTTTCGTATCTAATTTTTTTAGACTTATTTTAATATATCTTTTATTTATCCTATTTAGTAGAATATATTTTTTAGGTAAGTTTATTTAAATTAGGATAATTATTTTAAATGACAAAATTGCTGAAAATATTTTTAAATATGGTAAAATGTCACTATCTATCCGTGTCTATCAACGATAGATGGTAGTAATCTATCATTTTCTATCTTGTCTATCATTGATAGACAATGACATTTTGTTATATTTGTAAATATTTTGATCTATTTTGTTATATTTGAAAACAACTCTTTAAATCATGTTTCTTAAATTTTTTTTTTCATTTCTATTTAAGAAAATGAATTAAAAATGGAGCATGTATCAAATTTATACATGATTTTGGAGGTTGTATTAATTAAAAGCTTTGACTAATAATTGTATCAATTTAAAACCTTATCTGATAATTGTGTAATTTAAACATTGAACTTTCATAAGTCTCAATTTACATACTCTTCTAGATTTCATCAATTTACACACTCTTCCAGATTTCATTCAACCAATATCGTGTTAAATTAATGACTTGATTCAATTAAACTCCTAAAACTTCATAAATCAATAAATTTTATTTCGATTACCTTTGAAAATCATCTAGTGTATCGATTCTTAAATGTGTCTAGACTTCTTCAACTGTCGGTTTTACAAAATGGATCATTAGAGTAAATGCATGGACGATCCTTAAAGAAAATTTTGATTAAGAGTATAAATTGATCCATTTATGAAAGTTTAGAGGGTTAATTAATACTTATAAGAAAAGTTTAGGGGATTAATTAATACTTATAAGTTTAAACGATGTTTTCCCAAATAAAATGTAATGAGAGGTGTGAAATGAAAAGTTTAGGATCAATAAATTGATATAATTATTAGTTCAAGATTTAAATTAATATACAAAGTCCCTAAAATTTAAGGGGATAAATTGATATTTTTCCTAAAAGTTATTATAAATAACACCTCTAGATCTTAAATATTGTTTACCTTAGCATCTATTTAATTTAATTAAGTTTTCAAAACTTAGTTTAATGCATAAATTTTTTAAAAATAGTATATTTTTTTGAAAATATAAAAATATTTATACTTAGTCCTATCCTTTGTATCTTTTTCATGATTGAATATATATTTGCATTATTAATTTTATAACAGTGGTGATGTTTTTTTTCCCCTTTTAATCTCTTCTATACACTCATTAATTATCAACCATTTATATAATAATAAACATCACATCAGAAAAAAGTATTGTTGTGCGAATATCGTCATTAACGTTAATAAATAAACATTCATCTTCTTGAGTTGAAATAATTGTTTTATTTATAATTATATGTTATAATTTAATTACTTTCTTATGCATAACTCACATTATTGTGGAAGATTTTTTTTTCTTAAAAAAAAAAAACAATAACAATACAATTTAAAGAGACGTGGAAGGTTGGTTCAATTATTTATGAGAGTAATTGCAATTGGTAGCATTCTTAAGAATAATAATATAACATCATTTAAAAAAAATTACAAATATGGACAAGTCTATTAGCGATAAATTCCTATCGTTATAGACTCTTACCAGTGATATAGACTCCTACCAATAATATGGTCGGATAGATTATTTAAATTTGTCCATATTTGTAATTTTTTTTACATTACGTTATATCTGCTAATACTTTGGGTTTAATGTCTATATTTGCAACAATTTTATTTATTTATTTTTTTTTTTAATATAGAGATGCAACTTCTTATTTAATTAAAATTTAAGTCAATTTTTTAAAATATAAAATTAAGCCAATTTAAGTTAATAAAAATTCAGGCAATTTCATCTTTAAACAAAATCAGTATTTAATGAAGACAATTATTATTTAATGTATTATCATATAAATATGATGTAAGGTTTTCAATTACATTAAAATTAGTATTTTGTTCACGCCAATTACAATAATTACATTTAAACAATCGTTAAATATATTTAAAGTTATTGAGTTCACCCCTCAAATCAATATTAAAAATTTGAGAAAATATTTATGGTAGTTGGAAGGGTAGAACAAACCGTTAAGATCCCGTTTGTTAATCATTTGATTTTTGGTTTTTTGTTTTTATTTTTGAAAATTAAGCTTATTTCATCCACGTTTCTTACCATGATTTATATTTTAATTCTCAACCAAATTCCAAATTTTTAAAAATAATTTTTTGAAAGCTATTTTTTTTAATTCTTAAATTTTGGCTTAGTTTTTAAACCATTGGTGAAAAATAGATAATAAAAAAAGAAATTTAGAGGTGAAAGTAGTGTCCATAAACTTAATTTTTAAAAACAAAATGACTATCCAACGGGCGTAAAGAAAAAAAGCCATACAAAATTCATACTTTAGGCTACAAAAAGTATAAAAAAAAAGCAACAAACGAGCACAGTCCTTCATTAATCATTAATAAGACGATCAAAACAAGAAAATATAAAAAACAAGCTGTTAATAGCCGAATAAAAAAAACTTAAATGTGAATAGATTTCTATCACTTTCTGTTAATTTTATATGCTTTGTCGTACAGATGCTTTCTAAAAGAAAGCTTAGGAGGTCGCCTCTCACTCACATATTTTCTAGGAAAAATCTATAATTGAATCATTGGAAAGGAAGATGCATCTTATTGATATAGGTAGTAATTATCAATTCTTTTAAGCCTTTTTTAAACATAATGTCATATCTTCAAGATCTCATTTATTTGGACATGACATTAGTTCAGTCATGTATCTCTCCTAAACTCAGGCATTACATAGAATATATCTGTATTGTTTGTCAATTTCTGAAATTAGTAGAAAGTGATATACATCTATCATTGATAGCTAGTGACACTCTTCCGTCAATAATATCAAATTCTATCAATAATATAAAAAAACACAACTATCAAACTATTCAGCTAAAGTTAATTTCTTATCACTTGCATGTTTTGTTTTAATTTCTCTTCTTTGATTCTCTTTATCATCATTAGTTTCCCGAAAGAAAATAAAAGTTAGAAGATACATTGTTACTAAGATAGTGATTGAAATCTAGCACGATAGACAGTGATATAGGTTTACCATTAATAGACAACAATAGTAGACTATCATTGTTATCATGGATTTGAGAAAAAGGCGTTGATTTCACATGTGTTTTCTTGCAACGTGGACTTTTTAGACTTTTTACATGGACTGGAGCAAAGTTTTGCTATGTTTGTAAATTGTTTTGGGTTTTGCTATATTTGCAATTATTTTGAAAAAAATTGTAGGAAATGATCACAAATAACTAGGGGTATTCATGGGTTGGGTTAAAAGACTTTTTAGACTCGACCCAATTGTTCGGGTTGTAAATTTTTTCAACCCAAATAACTCTATAAAAAATTAACCCAACCCAACCCAACCATGAAATATTTGGGTTGGGTTAGTTCGTGTTAATCGAGTCATTTATTTAAATTTTTGTTCTAAAAAGAATCAAATGTAAATATGTAAAAATTTAATTTAATTATTTTCATATATTGAATTAAGATTAACGATTCAATTTCAATTTATATAGTGAAAAATCTTCTTTCTAAAATGTAAAGTTGTTGAAGAATAAATTAGTCAAAAAATATTGAAATTAAATAAAATTAAAATCAATATACGTATAAATAATTGTGTTATAAGTAATAAAAAAATATATTTTTAAGTTAATAATAAATTCGAGTTGATTCAGGTTAGTTTGAGTTATATTAGGTGAACCCGTGAACTAACCCAACCTATAAAATTTTCATTTATTTGAATCAAACCCAACCCAAACCACACAGATTAGGTTGGGTTGATCAACTTTTTCGGATCATCGGATTTTTTGAAAACCCCTACAAATAATAATCTCATTTTCAAAAATTCAGGCCCTTCCTTCTATGTTTTTTTTCTTCCACTTTTATCTTTATATTAATGCTGTCATAGACAATCCACCATTTATGAGAAATCTCATCCCCTAAAATGTTGGCTTTCAAATTTATATCTCACCTTTCTACATCTTACTTTCATTAAAAAAAAATTCAAAATTTTCAAAATTGTTATCTTATTTTTCCATTCTATAAATTCAATTATATTTTCTTTTTCAATCCAAAAATTGCAATCTCAGCAACCTCTAGTTATATTCAATCGTTTATCTACAACTTTCACATCAACAATTTCTGCATTCAAGTTGCACAGATCTATTGAAAATAATTATTACAAGTGATAATGTAAGTTGTGCACAGACGAACGTTTGTGAAAATCTCTACACATCTATCTTGAAGCAAGTAGGGACCAAAGAATGTGGAAGACAACTTTGAAACTAAAGAAACCCCCAATATGGAAGATTGGAAGGGAATGCAATTATCAATTGCAAGAATATGAAAATATGAAACGTTTTGATGAGCCAGTATATAGTTATCAACATTCATTAGGAGCCATATTCATTGATTTCTTCTACGGATTTATCAAGTTCATGGAATTCACCGTCATTGTCCAGTCCTGTGTCAGATAAGATGGATGTCCCTTCAAGATAGGTGAATACGAATGGCCAATTCATCAAATCTGGATCCATCCATGCCCCACCAATTCACAAAGGTTGCTTTTCTCTTCGAACTAGCTTCTTTTGCCAACTAAAGTTGATGAGTTTGTTAAAATTGTCAGTGCAAATTGAAAAGACCAAAGAGATAATTGAAGGAAGATTCACGACATTTGCAGGTAATCACATCTCACACCCACTTTTCTTCTATTCAATGTGTTCTATATGAATAACTTGCAATTTTTAGGCATTGTAATATATACTGCATTTTCGAATATATAGGAAGTTACTTTTCAATATTATGTATTTTTTTTTGTTTTTATTATCTGCCTATCGTTTTAAAGATGTCTCACATGGAGGAAATTATTTTTCGGTATATATAATGGATCTGCGAATAAATATCATGTATTTTCTTTTAATTCTACTATTCCTCTACCATATTTAAGAAATGTTATTCATGGTGTGTTTTTATATACACACTCTATTTACATAGAAATATTATTTCTTATTTATGATGTTTATAATTGTAAAACAAAAAAATAAAAATGAAACGTGTTTGTAATTTTTTGAATTTGATCAAAGATAAACTTGTTTTTTAAAAATATATATATATATATTGTAATAATGAAAATATTGTATTCTATTATTTATCATTAAAAATTTAGAAAATTTTGTGCTTTTATTTGGATAGTTGATTATTAGGTTTTGTTTTAAACTATTAGATTTATTTTAAATGATTAGATTTGTTTTCTAAATACACCATATTCTTAGGGATTTGTTAGGAAATATTTTTGTCAATTATTAAATTTGAAGTAGTAAGAGAATTAGTCATACGGCTATTTTCACAAAGAAAAATGGTTTGGACATTTTTCAAAAAGACCATTTTGTTTTGGCCATGTTTTCCAACAATCAAACCTTTAATTTATTTTTTCTAGATTAATTCTAACCTCAGTTTATTAAAAAAAAATTAATTTTTATTTCTCTTTGATCCTTAGGTTTATAGTGTCTGTATAAATTCATTTTTTTTTTTTTTTTTTACAAAATTTAGAATTTAACAATTCTATAATATTAGAGTCTTTAGTTGAAAGTTAACCATAAAAAACAAATTTAAACTAAAATACTTCTTCAAACAAACTTAATTTACAAATAATATATCATGGTTGATACGATCTATTGGTAACATTCCATTTAATGACATGGAAATAAATATTAATAATCATATAAACATTAACAACAAAACTAAAACACATGTTTTAGACTTGTGGTGAACATGTGTTTTTTAGTAAGTAATTTAGTTTAAATTTATATTTTATAACTAAGTTTTGAAGATTATATTTGGGATTGGATTGAGGTTTTCTCAATGCCCAGAAATTAAGAATGTTTGAGAATTATATGTCTGGAATAAAGTTATTGGGAATCAAGGATGACTATGTTTAGTTGTACATGAGAAAACAATGCTTGGAAATAGTATGTGTGGAAATTAAAGATAATAGGAAATGTTATCAACTTTTCCTGGGAATAAATAATATACGTGTTTTGTGTTGTATGGGAATATTATTAGATCACCCAAGTAAATGTTATTTTTGTTTAAATTGTGTGATCACTTTCAAAATTTTGTGCAATTATAAAGCATATAACTAATAAAAAAAAACTTGTCTTAATTGATTTTAAATAATTAATTTGTGCAGTTTTATTTTTATTATGAAATTATTAAAAACAACCTTAAGCAGCTGCACTATATTTTATGTCAAAAATCAAATATAACCAATATCAAAGTATAAATACTAAACGTAGACAAAATAAACATTTATATTATGTCAATATTCATAGTTACAAATAAGAATACAGTGCGACATTCATTCAAAATGAAGATACTTAGTAAGCATTAACATGATAGCTAAAAATAAGGAGTACAAGCCATTTGATAACGATAATAAAAGATATATATATATATATATATATCCATAATTGTCCATGTATAACAGAGCCATTCTAAAAATTCAATAGGGACCAAGGAGATATATGGATGATAAAATCCTCAGTTGAAAAACATGTGCAATTAATCAAAGGGCATAGGGTAGAAAGGGGAAGAAGAAGTGAAAACCCACACTTCTCAACGAATATGTAATTCCTTCACTTGTGTGGCTAAAAAAAGCCTAAGAAATGTCTTTTTCAAGATAAATAAACAAAGTCTACCAACCAAACATGGAATTTGCAAGCCCATTCCCATTCCCGCCCTTTTTTTCCTCCAACCAAACAGCCCAATGATCAAAAGACATTAATATTATACTAATTTATACCCTAAGGAACTGTTTTTGGGCATTGTCAAAATTTTAAAAATAAAACAAAACTAAAATAACAAGAAAAAAAGGAAAAAGGTGAAACCTAATAAAAATTTTAAAAAGAAACCAGAACAAAAAAAAGTAAAACACAGAAAAAAAAAATATTGCAGGTAAATAAGTTCAAATTGATGCCAGGAAAAATGTCACACTTATGTTATATAAAAAGTAGTGACATATATGAAATGAATATATATTAATTTGTTATTTTCGTATCTCATCTACAGGTTCTATGGTGTAGTGGTTAGCACTCTGGACTTTGAATCCAGCGACCTGGGTTCGACTCCCGGTAGGACCTTATTATTTTATTTTATTTATAAACAAGATTTACTCCTTTGCTTGTTTTTTTTCTCAAAAAGTTTATTTGATGGGCCAATGGAGTTGCCCATGCCACACCACCTCATTTAGTTATCTTGTAGTGATTGAGAAATTGAAATTCCACATGAAATGTTATGCACAACACCTCATTTAGTTATTGTGTGGTGATTAAGAAATTAAAATTCCACAAGAAATGTTGACAATAATTATTATTACAACACCAATTATATAAGCCGTATACTATTCAAACGTTCAATTCTTCCACATCCAAGATATATCATGCTAAACTCTTGTGTCATATGTGCTTCTTCCTTAAATAAATGGACACCACCGTCACTATAAATACTTTCGATATAGAGTTGGTCATCAAAGTTAGTCATTGTTATAGTTGGTTGTTGAAGCTCATCGTTGCCAAAAGTTGGTCATGGAGAGTTGATCGTTATTGGAGCTGGTCACCAGAAGTGGGCATCGATAGAGTTGGTTGCTGGTGCTAGCTAGCCATCAGACTTGATCATGGGAGCTAGTTGCTTGAGCCAATCACCGGGGATCATCATGAATGGTGATTGTTACCGAAGTTTGGTCGCATGATAATTATCTTCAGAGCAAGTTGTTGGAGGCAATTGTCATCAAAGGTGACTTGTGGTGGGCGATGGTAGCCGATGACAACTATGGTAAAAATGAAGAAGATGAATAGTATGAGAGTAAATTAGTAATTTTATATATTATAAAAATTAGAGAGAGATAAACTATAAATCCAAGAAGATGACACTTTATTTAAATTCTACACTTTGTTTGTACATGCTAGTTTACATATATGATATAGATTAATATGTTAGGTTAATGATCATTGCTACTATTGAGTTTTTGTTATCAGTATTGAGCATGCTTTCAAGGCATATGGAGTTAGTGAGCATATACACCAACTTGTTAAATATGACATCAATATGATTTGAGAGACCAAAATCAACATCTTAGAAAGTCGGCCTCGTTTTATAATTTCTCCAAGGATTGTTTAAATCTTTTCATCCTTAGCTTTGATAATCATTTCTCATTCGATTAAAATTAAGGTCATCGACGCTCTGTTTCTCCTTGGATTGTATGTCAACATCTCGACTCAAATAGAAAATTGTAAAATTAGTACTCCTACTCTTCCTTTACTAAACTTTGATGACCAAAACTTGTTGCTGAATGATGTAGTGAAGCTGGGAATCGAATTCCACTTGTCGTCTTCAAATCCATTTTGCAACCCAACTCTCCTAATATAAGCTGCTTGTCTGTCTTGCTATACCATTTCGGTAACTCTATTTCCCCTGTTTCTTTCGTTTTCTTTAGTCCTCATGAAATATTTGGCGAAATAATTGATCCAGATATGCCTGATCTTTCTGATGGGTACAAATCTTTGTATTCCGCATTATTTATAATTATTATCTTAGGATTTAGAGATGTGCATTATATAAACTAACTCTAGATGCATCAATTTTTTCTTCTGTATTCGTAACATTCACTCTAATAAAATTATCCTTCCTTTGCCCCTTGACGTAGCTAACACACTGTTAGTGAACCATATAAATCTGTGTGTCAATTCTTTATTCTTTTTACGTTTTTTGTATTCCTTAATTATTGATTTAGTAACATCCTAAAATTTAAAAAAAATTATGTTTTTCTTAGTAAGTGTTATTGATATTTTATTTAATTTTGTCTTATTGACTTTAAAATCCAATAAACTAACATCTTAGGCTGTCTTATGAGTCTTGAACTGTATGTAGATACATATAGGGATCAATGTTCAAGATACAGCCTAAAGGGTCTATAGTATAGGGGTAAGGTTGAGTATCTTATCTTGATAGCACTATGGAGATGACCCACTTTGTATTTGATACAAACACATTGATCCAATGCATTCGTGTAGGAGACACGTGAGTGGAAGTATCCTGGGCAATGAGTTTGCACAAGTTTGGACTGTGAAATAGTAACCACTAGATGTAACTCCATTAACTAGTTAGGTTTCTATTTCAATAGAATGACCTAAGCAACTTAGTCTTACTCCTAAGTATATTATGAACTCCTATTCATGAGAGATTGTCCTTTGATTTGTATGGGCAAGAGTGGTTAGTTTGCTGACTCAATATGCCTACCATTTTGGGGATAAGACTGAGTGGGTAGCTGGGAGCATAATCATACAAGATGAATTTCACTCCTTCCCGACTTTAGGGTAAGTAGATGAGTGTTCCATTAAGTGGTATCTCCGGGACTTGAATAAAGGGCCCTACCCTCTCATTGGTTTGAGAGTGATTTCTGTTTAATGTTTGGACCATAAATAGGTTGTTCATTAGAAGAACACTGGTACTTAAGGATGTAGAGGTAACCCATGGGTAAAATGGTAATTTGACCAAGTTGGTGTTACAAACACTTGCGAAGGACTAACTTACTGTTATTGGTCTATATCCATGGATACAGAAACATATCTTTAGTGAGAAGAGTGCAATTCTGGGTCTTTAGTAGAGTGTATCCACAGTTAATGAATATTGATTAATTTGGTTAATGAGTTTAGCCAATTAATCTCACATCGTTGGAGTTTCTGATTTGTAGATCCATTAGGTCACATTCCTAGCTTGTAAAGGGTATTGTGGTAATTTATTATTAGATTGAATTTGAGATGTTCAAATTCAGAATTGAGATTTCTTTAATGTATGTTGATACATTTTAATATAAATTTTAATTTTAGACTTTATTATTAATTTTGGATATGATTCAAAATTAATAAATGAAAGAACGAAATATTTGAAAGGAGTTCAAATATTAATTTAATATGAATAAGATTCATATTGAAAACTATAGGTTAAAAATAATGCGCATTAGATGCACATTAAAACTATAGGTTAAATGAAAGAAATATATTTGAATATGATTCAAATGAGAAATTTAAATTAAATATGTGATATCTAATTGGATGATTAATTAATTGGAGAATTAATTAATTATTTAATTTAATTGAGTTTTGAGTTTAATTAAATTGATTAAATCAAAACTATAAGTTAAAATTAATGCACATTAGATGCGCATTAAAATTATAGGTAATATGAGAGAAAACCATTTAAATATGATTTAAATGGTTATTATTTTTATTTAATTAATTAAATTAAATTAACATTTTTATTTAATTAATTAAATTAAATTAACAGTTTTATTTAATTAAATTAAATAAATAGTTTTATTTAATTAAATTAAATTAATAATTTTATTTAATCTTAATTAAATAAAATGTAACTCCTCACGTAGAGGAGTTACTAGAGATGAATCTCACGTCTCTTCACTTTACTCCATCTCTCATTCTCTCTGTATCAAAACAAAAGAAGAAAAGAAAGCATAGAAGATCAATTGATCGATATTAAAAAACTCTGTGCTTTTTTTTTGTCTTCCCTCTTCCACCCTCTTCCTCCCAATTCCAAAAGAAAAAAAAAAAAAGAATCCCATAATTCTCATCTCCTCAATTTTTCTGCAAGAATAGGGAGGATTTCAAGTGGTGGTGCCCCACTAATCCCAATTTCCAATAGAGAAATTCTACTGTCAAAAGGTTTGCAAGGTAAGATTTCTTCCCTGTATAATTATGTTTTTGAATTGCATGCTTAACTGCTAGGCGCTCCACTAAGACCGACAGCTGCACTCTTCGCACTACAGATATATTTTTGTATCCATTGGATATAACTAATCAACAGTACGATGACCCTTCACAAATCGCTCGTAAGTACAGTTGGGCCAAATTACTATTTTGCTCCTGTATTTACATCTAACTCTTTAAGTACCACTGATCCCTCTAATGAATAATAGATCATGGTCCCACTATGACTAAACCCCTTTTGGGCCAAGAGAGGGTGTGGTGCCATATTGTTCAAGACCCAGATTCAGCCCTTAAGGGAGCAATTTATCTACTTACCCCTGCTTCGGGGAAGGAGTGAATTCCATCTTGTGTAGCTGAGTTCCCAGCTCCCCAATCAGATGAATCCCCAAGATGATAGGCTTGTTGAGTCGACGATCTGGCCACTCTCACCCATGCAAATCAAAGGACCACCCTCATAGGCAGGAGTTCACAACTCACTTAGGATTAAGGTTGTGTTACTATGGTCATCCTAGTGAAATGAAAGTTTCTATTATGAACGATGTTATATAACGAGACTAAACATTTCGTGGTTCGGTCTTATACAAACTCCTTTGTATAGAATATCCTCGCTCACATGTTTAATACATGAATGATCAAGATCAGATCATTTATAGCACTTTACAACATTTGTAATACCTATAAAGCGAGCGATACTCATAGTGTCACCAGGATAAGGTATCCAGCTTTATCCATATGTTACAGACCATTTAGGTTATCACTTAAACACGATCCACTTGTATATCTCCACATACATGTTTAAGTTACAACGATAACCATGGATCTTAGTTTATTCGTTTGTGGTTAATGCAACTAAAATATTATATATTTCATAGACAAAAGTGAATGAAATATTAAATATTATTAATCACTGAAATGTTTGTTCATACAAGTATTTATAAACTATAGAACCTTACGAGATTTAGGGCATCAACCCCAACAATCTCCCACTTTTCCTAAACTTAGTGGGGTGTATAAGATAATCAAATTACAAGTACAAAAAACAATAAACTAGGGCATAAACAAACCCAGTATAAGATCTCCCACTTGTCCTAGTCCAACCGTGGTCTGTCCCATAGATCCATACTCTGCAGGTGACCCTCACACATTGTAGTCGTGAGGGCCTTTGTAAACAAATCAGCAATGTTGTGCTCTGAAGCTATCTTTTGATAATCACGTCCCCTCGATGCACAATCTCTCAGATGAGATGGTATTTTCGCTCAATGTGCTTGCTGTGCTTATGACTCCGAGGCTCACGAGAATTTGCCACAACACCACTATTATCACAATAAAAGATGTGGGCTTAGACATGTTTGGAAATGACGTAAACTAGCTTTACGACCATTCCACAACTCTAAAGGTGTTATGGCAACACTCTTAGAGGGAACATAGTTCAGGATATAAGTTGCAATCTCTACTGCAAAACCCCAAAATGAGTCAAGTAAGGAAGTGTAACTCATAATCGACCGAACCATGTCCAACAAGGTCCGATTTCTCCTATTTGATACACCATTCTACTGAGGTATACCAAGTGTTGAGAGTTGAAAAACTATTCCATGTTTTATCATATAGTTTTGGAAATTAGAATCCAAAAACTCTCCACCTCGATCAAATCAAAGCATTTTAATCATTTTACTTAATGTATTTTCAACTTCAGCCTTGAACTTTTTGAACTTTTCAAAGAACTCAGACTTATGTTGCATCAAATAAACATACTCATACCTCGAATAATCATCAGTAAAAGTGATGAAATATTCATAGCCTCCCCTGGCTCGCACATTCATCGGACCATAAAGGTCTGAATGTACTAGCTTTAGAGATTCTTTGGCCCGATAATCTGTTATAGTAAAAGGTCTTTTAGTCATCTTTTCTTTAAGGCATGACTCGCACACAAATAAAGAATTTTCTTTTAACTCGCTTAGAAGTCCATTCTGTTGGGGTTGATGCCCTAAAGTCTCGTGTCCTGTAGTTTGTAAACAGTTTGTATGAACCCTAGTGTTCTATAATCTATGATATTTACTTCACATCTTATTTTTTGCTCAGTTGTATGTTTTATTTGCTTTACCACAAACCAATAAACATAAAATCCCTGGTTATCTGTATGTAACTTAAGCATGTATGTGGTGACATACAAGTGGATTATGTCTTGAGTGATAACCAAAATGGTTTGTAGTATATGGATATAGGAGGGAAACCTTATCTTGGTAACGCTACGGATGTGGCCTGTTTTGTGGAATGGTCACAAGTGTTGTGACTTGTCACAGATGGTCTGATCTTGATCATTCGTGTAGGGGACATGCGAGCGGGGGCGTCCTATACAAAGAGTTTGTATAAGACTTGACCACGAAGTGTTAACCTCTCGTTATATAACACAGTTCATGATAGAGACTTCACTTCACTAGGATGACCATAGGTAACATGACCTCAATCCTGAGTGAGTTGGGAGCTTCTGCCAATGAGGGCGGTCCTTTGATTTGTATGGGGCGAGTGGCCAGGTCGCTGATGACATGCAGAAATGCATGTCATCTTAGGCCTTTTATTTAGAATTATGAGGGCTGTTAAGCATAATATGCGACAATTATGTTGGGAATTCATGAGAAAATGAGTTTGCGGCGTTCATCATTGAGAATCTCAGCTAACCCATTATTATGCGTTATTATGCGTTAAATTATCTATTTTTATAGCTAACGCAGAAAGTGGACGCAAACACGGAAGCCGGACTACCGCATGTAGAGAAACTCTCCATCGCAAAGGCGAATGCATTCGATCAACGCATGGGTGTTGCGGTAATCAGCCACTTGCGTTCATCGCATAAGAGCCTTTGACCAGCCACTTGCACCCATGAAAATCAAAGGACCGTCCTTAATGGCAGGAGTTCCCAACTCACTCAGGATTGAGGTCATGTTACCTATGGTCATCCTAGTGAAGTGAAATCTCAATTATGAATGGTTTTATATAACGAGACGTTAACACTTTGTGGTCAGGTCTTATACAAACTCTTTGCATAGGACACCCCACTCACATGTCCCCTATGAATGATTAGGATCAGACCATATGTGACAAGTCACAACACTTGTGAAAATTCCATAAAGCGGGCCGCATCCACACGTTACTAGGATAAGGTTTCCCTTCTATATCCATATACTACAGACCATTTTGGTTATCACTCAAGACATGATCCACTTGTATGTCACCACATACATGCTTAAGTTACATACAGATAAATAGGGATATTAAGTTTATAGGTTTTTGGTAAAATCTAAATGTGCAAAGTCAAGTAATGAAGTAAATATCATTTATATTATACATCACGAGTGTTCATACAAATTTGTTTACAAACTACTGGACACGAGACTTTAGGGCACAAACCCCAACAGTTCGTGTAGAAGATAGTTCGTTTAGCTTGGAGATTTGAGTAGACAGTTGGCTTGGAGTTGGAGCGATGGTGAGAGGTGCTGCTCCAAGTGAGAGCGAGAGATAAAGAGAAGAAACATTCTTCAAAGGTCAGTCTCTTGTTCCTTTGTATTAATTCGTTGAAAGCATGCCATAATTTGTTCTAAAATGCATAACTTGTTTGTTTATTTGTGAATGCTTGTTTTTCTGTCACAATGAATTTGGAATGATCTTGCTTCCGCTCATAGGTACTCTTTGAGAAAAGTTCCTTCATCTGCCTCAGGGTCAATTCCTTCGGAGTCGTTTGTTTGCTCTTGTTGCGCTTCTTCAGGTTAGCGCTCACTTTCCTCGCCAATGCCAGATCCAACGCTTGTTTCAATCCTAGGCACTGGAAGGTTTGTGTCATCAGCAGTGAAACGTGGAGGGCTTTGCGGTCTGGATGCAAGAGGAAGGATTAAAAGTGGTTCATCTTCTGGGGCTAGTGGTGCTTACTTTTCAAGCGTTGGTGGGCAAAGTTTGAAGTCAACGCCAACCTCGACAACTTCAAGGTTTTGATGTAGTGAGGAGTTTCTTAATTGAGGCGACGGGATTATTTGCTCTTCAATTTTTGAGGCGATAGACACTTTCCTCTTCTTGCACTGGGATGCCTCTAGGGTAGACTGAGTTTGAGGGTTTCGCTTTACCTGCTACTTAGGTTGAATTTCTTGTGCAGGCAACCTCATCAGGCGGTGAAGAGATTTTTTTGTCAATGTGCTTTTCACCGCCAAATCTTCTTCTTCTTCAAATCACCCCTGAGCCACGCATAGCTCCGTAATGGGTGAAGGGAAGAAGAGCTGCCCCCTTGGTCTAGAGAACAAGGCCCAAATCTAATTTGCAATCAGGAGACCAACGTTGATCGAGATTAGCCGTATGATGCAGAAGATTGCCATGACCCTTTCTCTGTAGACCGAGTGATCATGCATTGTGGGGAGTAACTTTCTCTTAATGAAGTAAAACCACACGTAAGCATCCAACGTTAGGGTGTGTGGCGACAATGTATTTACCCCTTTTGATGAGACTGTCCACTTTATCTCAGGTAGTGCTATTACCTTCAATACTTCTTTTTGCTCTTTGGGCGTTGGGTTGTCAATAATTCTATTTCCTTCGGCGTCAACAGTAATATAGCAGATGTCTGGTCTAATGTAGAGCATCGCATACATTAAACTGCCAACGACAGATGCATATGGGACCCATCTCAGGTCCTCAACCTCTTGAGACGTCTTAGGACACATGTCCTTAGACAAAGTGACTCCATGCTTGAATGGTAGTGGTCCTTTTTGGAGTTATGCATTGAGTACTTGAGCAAGATTTTGTCAATATATGATGCCTGAGACAGCGCTAGCACTTTGTTCTTACGATCCCGAAAGATCTGTATACCCAGAACAAATTGAGCCTCTCCCAAATCTTTCGTGTGGAATTTGGTCGCTAGCCAATTCTTAACTGCAGTCAATAGACCTACATCATTCCCAATGAGTAGTATATCGTCTACATACAATAGTAAGAAAGCTACTGAACTGTTGACTAATTTTTTTTTGTAAACACAAGATTCATCAATGTTTTGGTCAAAGCCATACGATTTGATCGCAACATCAAACCGAATATTCCAAGATCGAGATGCCTGCTTCAGCCCATAAATGGACCAATTCAGTTTGCAAACTTTTTGCTCTTGACCTTGGGCAATGAATCCTTCAGGTTGCACTATGTAAATGGTCTCCTCAAGATTGCCATTCAGAAAAGCTATCTTGACATCCAATTGCCAAATCTCATAATTATAATAAGCTGCAATGGATAGGAGGATGCGGATCGACTTTAACATGGCAACAAATGAGAAAGTCTCCTCATAGTCGACTCCCTTCTTTTAGGTATAAACCTTTGCCATAAGTCGAGCCTTGAAGGTTTGCACCTTCCCAACAGTACCCCGTTTGCGCTTGTAGATCTATTTACAACCTATAGGTCTTACCCCATCAGGCTGATCTAAAAGATCCTATATCGAGTTGAAGTACATCGACTCCATCTCGATATTCATGGCTTTGACCCATTCATCCCGGTCAATATCCTCCATTGCCTTTATAGGACAACGGATCCTCAACGTCGCCATCTGTCACCATAGTGATAACTGGTAGAAATACAAGTTATTACAGCTCAAATTAGTAAAACAATGGGAGAAAGCGATGGTAAAATAGGCGATATTATGTTTGAAAGCGCCAAACTAAAAGGAATTGCGATTGCTAATGCTCATCGCATAAAAGAAGTTAATTTACCTATTCTGTGTAGGTACAATGCGATGGCGCATATGAAATTGTGATCCAAGGGCATAATAGAGACGTCGCATCAAGGTGACAACATAATAAATCATGATGGGACGTAAAGCTAATAATGCTCAATCTCGAAATTCAGTTGATAGCCATTAAAACCATCATTTGGAAGTACATTGAACTTTCAGTGACTTTCAGACGACACAACAAAATAGGGAAATTAATGCTGCCCATCTTTGCAATCATTAGTAAGAAGAGTTGCTTCACCTTGAAATCTATAAATACCTAATGCTACCAGAGAGAGAAGGGGGAGATGAATAGAGAGAGAAAGGACACGAGGCGAAGACGAGGGAAATCGCTTTCTGGATAGATCGAGAGACTGCCAGAAACCAATACAAAGGAGAGAAGTCCAACCCTTGCGAGAGCAAGAGTCCACAAACTGGAATAGAGTTGAAGTGATAAAGAGTAGTGTAAAAGGCCACGGAAAGCAACACATTGCTTACCTGGCTTGTTATTTATCAATCCATTTGTTGTTTTGTACTCAACACTCTATTTGCAAAAATGGAAACTTCATTTCGATTTTTTTTCAGTCTCTCCACACCATGCATGAGTAACTAAATTTGTGAATGAGTTGAGAAGTACTTAGCAAGCATGACTTAAGCTATGTATTTTATGTGATCATCTTGTCTTATGTATGCATCATTCATCATTTGAAAGTACTTGAAAGAGTAGTCTAAAAATAAAATCTAGGCTCGAGAGAGTCGGATTAGATCACATAAGCAAGAATAGAGACTTAGAAATAAGTTCTATCTGCTGCTTTCCATACACATCGCATGCGTCCTAAAAATAGGAAATGTGGCATTATGATTTGAGAAATGTAGTACTAATATTTGTGTATAGCATGATCACATGACTTGTAGACAATCTTGAGGAATTTTAGCTAAATCTCTTCTCAATCCCTTCATCGCATACTTGTTATAACACTACGCTTTCATCACTCCATGTTCAACTCCATCGCATAGGAAAGTCTAAATCAAAACACCATCTACTTCTTTATCACCATCGCAATAGAATCAGAGAGTCCGTCGCTTGTCTATTTAGTAGTCTCTGTGTTCGACCCTGGACTTACCAGGAACCTAAGAAGGCTTATACTTGGGCTTTGTTAGGAAAACTTGTCTGATATCACATCCATACACCATCGCATGATAAATCAATGCATCAAATTTTTGGCGTTGTTGCCGGGGACTACGGTATAGATTGCACTAACATCAAACCTCTTTGATCTTTGTAGCTTTTGACCTTTGTTGCATAGCCATTCCATCTGTAGAGGAAGGAGCAAGTGTCGCATGAGCGAAGGACATATTCCTGAGCTCAACTACAACTCAGAGATCAAAAGAACCTTTCGCAAAAGACAGAAAAATAGACGTAAACAACAAGGAAGAGTTCACAAAATGGCTGAACAATGTGAAGAATGAGTAGCAAATGAAAAAAACATAATGGAAAATCCTATCCTACTGGCAAATGATCGCAATAGACCCATCCGACACTATGCATCACCAAACTTCTATGATTTCTTCCTAGGAATAATGAGATTAGTATTGGATGGATCAAGGTTCAAGATGAAGCCAGTCATGTTAAAAATGATACAAAAAGAAGAACAGTTCAGAGGACGGCGTGGTGAAGATCTGCATACCCATCTACGAAGCTTCATTGAAATTTGTAACACTTTTGTGTTCCCTAATATTTCCCCAGAAGAGGTTCGACTCACATTATTTCCATTTTCACTATGCGACAAAGCATGAAAATGGGCTTACTCTCTTGAACCAAGAGAGATAACTCCATGGGAGCAAGTTGTGGAGAATTTTATGAAGTATTTTCCTCCCACAGAGAATGCCAGAAGGAGGAAATTGATCACCAATTTTGAATAAGAAGAATATGAATTGCTCAGTGACGTGATACGTTATTTTATTGTGATGAAATAATGGTAAGGATTATGTTGGTGGAAAATGCGTTGAGCATGCAAGTTTTCTCAGTAAGATCCAAGTATAAATACTACTGAGTTGCCTGGTAAGCCCTGGGTCAAACTCAGGAACTAAGGAAAACAATATGCGGTGGTAAGTTTTAGATCACTTTGCGGTAACAAATAAATCAATGGTTTTGTTGGTTTATTGTTTAAGGTATAAAAATTAGGCGGCGGATTTGAGATATAAGTAATTACACGACAGATACACTGAGTATGCGGCGGAACGGGTTGAGAAGGTCTTTAGCTAGCATTTCCCGAGAATGCATTCAAGCTATGTGATCATGCTACACTCATGTTACCATAACTCATTTTCCAATGCAAATGCGATGACTCCAAATTTTAGGACGCATGCAATGAATGCGATAAAGTCTATAGAGCTTATTCCTAAGTCTCCACTTCTTGCCTATGCGATGATGCAAGATGCACACAAGGATGAGGTGACCGCTTACAATCATAACCTATCTCTAAGATGCATGCTGTAACGCCCAGATCCTTAAACCTTATGATCCGACCGCTACGACATGCATACTTAGACTTTTCTATCATGAGATGAGTTTTGGTTGAAATTTCAAAAGAAAATATCTAAATTTTATTAATTAGATAGAAAAACTATATTAGAATTTTATTTATCAAAACACCAGGATCCATAAAACATTAGCGTGGTGGTAACAAATGCATGTGTCTATAATAGTGAGTTTGATGGTTGGCCATTTGAGCGACGTCCAACTCTGCCCTCTACGCTGTGTTCTTACCTACAAAGTCTGTAAAAATATAGGATGAGTACATAATATACCCAGTAAGTAGTTCTCACGGTAGGGTAGTGACCAAATGCACAATTCACAAAGCAACATGTCATGAAAACATATGATTGGACCGAAAACGTTATAATAACATGTGGTGGTCGGTTATGCTTCCAACATAAATCTCTCCGCCCTGATAGGAAGATGAGGACCTAAGCGAAACTAACCCATCTGATGATTAGCGGGTCATGCAGTCAGTAGGGCCAGGAGTCGCATCCAACATCAACCATTAGCATAAACGTTATGCTTCCAATATAAATCTTTCCGCCCTGATAGGAAGATGAGGACTTAAGCGGAAACTAAACCCATCTGATGATTAGCGGGTCATGCAGTTCAGTAGGGCCAGAGTCGCATTCCAACATCAACATTAGCATAAACGTTATGCTTCCACACATAAATCTTTTCCGCCCTGATAGGAAGATGAAACTTAAGCGGAAAACTAACCCATCTGATGATTAGCGGGTCTGCAGTCAGTAGGGGCCAGAGTCGCCATCCAACATCAACATTAGCATAAACCATAAGTATTAAAACTGGAAGCATAATTACACTAATTAAAACTTTGTTTAACGTTAATCGTGAACAAACATAATGCATGGGGTTCCTTGTAGAGAAACGTGTGTTCTAAACATGTAATGCAATTATAACAATTACATAACCATGCAATATAATAAAGGTACACTACCTAGAACATTTAAAGAGAGGTGAGATAAAACTTACTTACCTTGGCGGTGATATAATTATTCCTTATTATTCTTTATGATTTGATCGTGTAGAGCTTTCCCTTTTTTTAAACTAGAAGAAATTTGGCAGCACCTTACCCGAGCTTTTCTCTTTTAATCTTCAAGAACTCCTCACTCACACTTACTTTTTCACACGATACTGATGTTACTTGAGATTTGTTTGAGAATGGGTTAAATCTTCGCAAAGAGGTGCCTATTTATAGTAGTTTTCAGCATCTTCTCAGTTGTGACAAATCATCGTTACGTGGCTTCTTTTAAATTACTTATGGTTTATGGATTTCTCCCAATAAGACACCTAATTTTGGGCTAACGTTTGCCCTTACGTCATCATTCTTTGTTTTGTATTCAATTTTAGGGTTTCCATTGTATAATCTATAAGATCGTGGCCAAATTCAACGCATAATTCGCGCTTCTGTCCAAATCTCGCTCACTCTGCTCTTAAAATCTCGCTCTTTTCCCATTTTCTCGCTAGGAATTTACTCTGGAGCTTTCTTGCTGGAAATCCCGCTCTCTCCACTCTCGCTCTCAATTTTTCTCTTCCGTCTCGCTTCTCTCCAGCTTTCTCGCTCTCGCTCCCGTTATCGCTCTCGCTCCTACTCTCGCTCCCATTCTCGCTCCCTCGCTCCTGCTCACTGCTCTCAACTTTTTCCTTGCTACAATTCTCGCTCTCTCCAATTTTCCTTCAATCTCGCTTTCTCCAGGGATCTCGCTCTTTCTACTCTCGCCAGCCTTAATCTCACTAGCATCGCTCGCTGGGTTTCTCGCTCTCCAATTCTTCCTTCGATCGCGCAGCTCTCTTCTCAGAATCTCGTTTTCTCTAGTTTTCTCGCTGGTGTGGCTCTTGCTCTCTCCCACTTTCTCGCTCCCGCTCGCTCTCTTATTCATTATCTTTTGGATAATGAATAAATTTTCAATTTTCAATTTATTTATTTATTTATTTATTATTATTATTATTATTATTTTATTTTTCTAAATTTCCACCCCTTTAAATAAAATTTTGTCCTGCTTATTATTTGATATTTAATTTCCTGTATGCGTACAAATCTGGGTCATTACAAATGTGATGCGTTAATAGCAAACAGAGCTTATTCTTAAGCTTCTATCTCTTGATTAAGCGTTTCTAATATGACTTTTCCAAGTCTAGATTTTATCCTTAGACTACCCTCTCGAGTATCTCTAATGGATGAATGACGCATACATAATACAAGATAATCGCATAGAATGAAGATCCCTGGTTATGCTATCTAAGTGCTTCTCAACCCATTCGACAGATTTAGCTACTCATGCGTAATGTACAAAGAGTGAACAGATATAAAGATGTAGTTTCCATTTCCATAAATAAGTTCATAGTACAAAATGACAATGGAAATAAGGGTAGAGAGCCCGTTAACAATTTCTTGCTTCCTAAGGCTTTTACACTATTATCTCTATTCTGCTCAAAAGATGTTCTTGCTTCCGTAAGAGTTGACCCTCTCTTTGATCTCGACGCTCCCAACACTCTTTCGAGTTCACCGGGATGATCTCTCAGAGTAATCTCACTTCACTCGCTTTCACCTTCTAAATAAAAAGAAAAACTATGAACAAGGCTACTTCTATCTATAAGGAAAATTCTGTAACTTCGCGAACTTCTTCACTGAAGGTGGCCTTCGGTATTTATAGAGTTTTGAGGTGAAAGGCTTCTTCTCTCTTATGATTGCACTGATGGGATCACATTAATTCTCTATCTGATGCGCCGAATATTTGTCACCGAAAAGTTGAGTGTACTTGCTATAGTAGGTCGTTAACGACTTGTCAACTTAATTCGGAATCGACCGGCATCAGCTTTCTGTCCCATCGTGATTTATTACGCTGTTCACCCAGATGTGCTCACCATGATGCGGCGGCTCTACGCGGCCACCTTATTGAACAGATATTTGCGAGCATAAATTGTCGTGTAGCCTTGCATCAACGCAATCTCTTAATGCGCTCGGACGTAAATTTCTTTGGATCGCATTTCCGCCTTGCGTTAATGCATTTTCTGTACACAAATACATAAGTTAGCTTTTTTAATGTGATGGATGCATGCGATCGCAATGTTGTGAACTTAATACTTTTGGACGCAATATTGTATATTTTTATCATTGCAATCTTGCATTGTTTTATAACTTTGCACTGTAATAACGTGCATTTCTGTCTGTTATCACATCCCCAAATTTAAACAATGTTTGTCTTCAAGCATAAGCTAAAGATTTTCTTTTGAAAGTCGACCGCCTTCTCTTTCCTAGATTTCTCAAGGATGTCTTATTCAAATCCTATGCACCAAAATTTCCTTAATATTTATCCAGGTCTCTTCTTAAAATATTTCTAAAATTTAGGGACCGCAAGTTTAACCTTCAAAAAGACTTTACCAAATTCCAGGGCATCGCATGATTTATTCCATAAAAAACTTTTCACTAGGGTGTTTTCAAATGATTTTTATCCTTGCATATTTTAGACATTTTTTTATGACCTTGCGCGGATCCAAGTGCCTAGCCTTCGTTTTGGCTTGCCCCCACGTGTGTGATGCAGATATCTAACTACGAGCAAGACGCTCTTTCTCAGTCTATACTCATGCCTATTTGGCAGCGGAGTTGCGATCATTTATTTATGCGTTGATCACGATTCCTACCTTCATTTTGGCTTGCCCCCACGGGTATCATGCAGACATCCAATTATGAGTAGGATCCGATCGCAGCGTTATGGTTTTTTTTTGTAAGGCTAAAAAAATAACAAGGTCGAAAAATAAATACCGCACTCCCAAATTTAAAATGCGGCAATGTCCTCATTGCTAAAAGGTTGAAAGAAGTCATGCGATGCTCTTAAGAAGTTTCGTAAAAAGTCAATTTGAAAGAAAGCTAGCAGACCACTAACTTCTAGAAATATTTCATGAGGTGACCGTCCTAAAATTAAGTTAAATCTAGTATAAAGGAAAAAGATAGAGGCATGTGTTTCATCATTGAAATCATAATTGAAAAGAAGAAATAATGCGGTGACTTACTAAATTAATCAATGTTAAATGATTGCGCCGACCAAAGAGGATACGATGCTAAAGTGATCAAAGTTAAAATGCGATGTGATAGTGCAAAATTTTGGAATAAATATAGGCAAATATCACCACAAGCAATTCTTTTTCTGTGGTGGTGTAGTTTGTTTGAGCAGGATTCGGGGTTTTACTCGCATATGCGATCGGATATAGCATTGTTTTTCTCTTCTGTGCCAGCACTGCTTCTATCGCATAACCGCTTGCGTCGCACATTAATTCAAAGGGTAGTTTCCAGTTTGGTGCGAACAACACAGGTGCGGTCGTTAATGCATTCTTCAAAATCATGAATGCGTTGAGGCATTAGTGATCGAAGTCAAACTTTCTACCTGCCTCCATCAACACACTAAGTGGTCGTGCAATCTTTGAAAATTTGACAAAACGCCTATAAAATCCAGCATGTCCAAAGAAGCTACTGATAGCCTTTACACTCGTTAGAGGTGGGAGCTTTTCAATTGCTTCAATTTTTGCATTGTCCACCTCAAACCCGTTGATGACATGCAGAAATGCATGTCATCTTAGGCCTTTTACTTAGAATTATGAAGGTTGTTAGGCAGAATATGCGTCGATCATGATAGGAATTCATGAGAATATGAGTTTACGTCGATCAGAATGTTGAAACTCAGTTAACCCGTTATTTTGCATTAATTATGCGTTCAATATTCTATCTTTGTAGCTAATGCAGGAAATGAACGTAAACGCGGAAACCGGACCACCGCATAGATGACCGCATGCAGAGAAGTTCTACATCACGAGGCAAACGCATCGATCAATGCATGGGTGTTGCGGTGATCAGCCACATGCATCCACCGCATGAGGATTGCGCTCGCCAAGCGAATGCGGTCATCGTGTAGAGTTACGGTATTAAGCAAATGCGACCATTGAATGATTGCGGCTACGCGACAACGCAAACTAATGGATCAACTCAAGGTAGGTGAAATGAACGCATCAACGCATCTACCTCGAGAAAAGCTAAAGCTGATGTTGACATTTCACCTTTCATGTCATTAGTGGCAGAGGTTTAGAAAGGATGAACGGGCCGAACTCAGACTCAGAGCAGTCCAATTAATGCTGTGGGTGACCCAAGCTCTATAAATAGAAGCCGATGAGCTGAAATTCATTTTATCCAAGGTTTTTGTTTGAGGTTTGCCTATGGCGGATCCTTGCGATCCAGACAAACACGTGAGAAGACGGCTGAGAGTCCTTCACTTCCTTCATCCATTCTGAGTCTCTTGACCTAGTCTAATTAAAAAATAATAAAAGAAGAGGAATATGTCGCATTAAATGTTGAGTTAAATTTGATAATTTTTGAAAACGGAATTGTTGTAATTTACCCGTATTTAAATGTTGAGTTATAACTTGGGGAGAATTGCTGATTTTTAATTTATAATAATGGCGAATGATTCAATTGAGTTTGGTGAAGGGTATATGGAAGAGCTAGAAGCAGCCATAAGGTCATCGCCTTTCATCTTTCAACTGCCTGAATCTGTTCGTAGCGCCAACCCAGATGCCTTCCTCCCTCGCATTATCGCTTTGGGGCCTCACAATGCGAAGAACAAGATGGAGTATTACAAACTTTATATTGCAAACAAGTCTCATACGGAGCTTCATCTTCCTGAATTCGACCAACTCCAGACCCAACTTAGGCCATTACAAACCAAAATCCTAGTTTGCTATGACACTTACATGGAAATCGACACCGACCGATTGGCTCGGATTATGCTCGTCGACGCCTTGTTTCTCCTTCGACTGTTTCGGAACATCTCAGATCAGATGCAAACTTCTCAGAGTCTTACTCTTCCTTTACCAAACTTCGACGACAAAAACTTGGTCAAGAACATGTTGCTGCGCGATGTGCTGAAGCTGGAGAATCAAATTCCACTTGTGGTCTTGAAAACCATTTTATCCATGTCTCCCAATCTCAACTCTCTGCTTGTCTTTCTATACCATTTCTCTGAATCAGTTTCTCCTTTTGCTTTCGATACCGTCAACACGGCTGCTATTGTTAGCATAATTCATCCAAGTTTACCTAATTTTTACAGTTGGGAGATTTCCATTTTTTCCTAAATTCTGAATCAATCTCATCATCTGTTGCATTTTACTTGCTTAGCCATTTTAATCGCTCCCAGGCATTTTGATGTGTTTGTCCTTACCAGTGGAAAGTCTTCTTCCATTGCCCCGACATTCCAGAAGTGGCCTAGTATATTGGGACTTTTTCTGGACATTGACTTCATCGAACAACTCAACCAAGCCTTAGGCCTCATCCGGGAGCTATTTGAGCTACTCCGGCCGATCCTTCGAAAACAAACATATGCTCCCAAAACCACATCCTCCCCTGTCATACCCTCTGCTTCCCAACTTCATAAACTTCTCTTCAACTTCCAACCTATTGAAGATGGAGGAATTCTGTCCACTAAATTCATCAAGCATCCAGGCACTGCAACTCAACTTGTTCCTACGTCCACATATAATGTATTCAGAAGGGTTCAAAAATTCCCCAGGAGGGTCCAAGTCCGACTACCACCCACTCTCTATCTACCTGTAATTACAATCAATGCTTTTACTGAAACTCTGTTCGAGAATCTGTTAGCCTTTGAGACAATGGCTAACATAAACCCACCTGTGCTTGCCCGATATATTGAGTTGATGAAGGCTTTGATACTCACTCCCAAAGACTTGAAGATTTTGAAGAATGCAAAAATCATCAAAACAACCCATGATCTTGAAAATGATGAACAAGTGGTGAAACTCTTCAACACAGTTGGGAATTCCATCTTTAATTTGAACAAGCCAACAAATGACAATCTCAATCATCTGGATCACCCATACGAAGTGTCGACATCGGAGTCGGAATCAGAAGCAAAGAAGGCAATTTTTGAACAGATCAACAGGAATTATGAGAGGGGGTTGAAGGGAATGTTTGAAGAGATCAACCAATACTATGACAGCTTCTGGATTGTTAAGGCAAAAAAATATGTGACAAAGTCTTTGAGATTTATGGTGAAAATGGTGGCTATTCTCGGGATCGTTTTCAAAATATTATTTTTGGCCCAGAAGTTGGTTGGCATTATTATTGGAAGTGATAATGAACCCAGATATCAAATAGCACCAACCTAGCTCTAACTTCTGTCCCATATCCCGTATTTTCTTCTTTAATTACCTCACGTACCTCCCTCTCTACTTGTATGTTTAAAAAAATAAGAAGAAAAGGAAAGCTTTGGTTATTATTCAATATTTTGGGATGGGAAAGAAGTAATTTAAAAAATAAATATAGAAAGCCAAAAGCAAAAGATGGAAAAAGAAACAAGGAAAGCTTTAATTAACTTCGATGATTTAGTTAAATTAGAAAGAAAAAGAATTAAGAGAAACAATATTGTCAGTGTTGCTGCTCAGAATTAGTGGAAATGCTGCTTATATTTGAGTTCAAACCAAAGTTTAAATGGTCGATTTCGATTGAAATATTCAACGATATTTCTGACAAAAATATAAGAACAAAAAATTCAAAAAAAATTAAATTAAATCAGTATAGATATTTTATGGTTTTTAAACAAGTTAATAGGTCTATTTATTTATATTACATTTACATTAATGATATTTCGTTGCTTATTTTTTAATACTTTATAGATTTTTCTTATAGTTGGTCAAATTTCTTATAGTTGCATTTGGAGTGTCGAGTTTGATTGCGGAGTTGTGTTAGATTTGATTTATTTATTTGTTTGTTTTACTATTTTAGACCCTTTTTTATCATTATTTTTTTTACTTGATAATTTGACTATGATTGATTTTCTTCCTAATTTTAATTATATTAATATTTATACGATAAAAATATTTAAAAATATTTACATTTTATAGTAAAAAATTCCAAAAGAAGCATTTTTGAAACTTTTTACTATAAAAGTGTAAATATTTTTAAAATTTTTCTATTTATAAGAATTTTTCTAATTATAAAATATATTTTGTTTAGTACAATAGAAATGGGTGACTCAAACAAAAAACATCTAAATCATAGACATACATGTATGTCATTTGAGTTATGCCTACCTCAACTGTTGTCCCGGATGACTATGATCAATTTGTTTATAATCGTAAACTACTTAGAATTAACGATCAAGACTCAGGGAGGCTGTATGGTTGAGACTTCAAAACTCTTCCATCGTTTACTTGATGGCAGCTCAATCGTGTAGACGAAACTCCAAGAACTAGACGATAGTTCAATTATGTAAACGATAGAATAAAGCACTAGATGATCGTGTAGACAATAGTTGATTAGAGCTAAACGATCGTATAGACGACAGCTAAAGAGCTAGACAATTGTATAGACGATAAGATGCGGAGATAAACGATTGTGTATACGATGCGATAGGAACTGAGCGATCGTGTAAACGATACTTAAGTAAATGCTAAACGATAGTAGAGTAAGAAAGAAAGAACATAAGAGTTTAAGTGGTTCGGTCAAAGGTCTACGTCCATTGTGCAAATCGGGAGAGTCTCTTTTATTACTTCTTCTTCAAAGTTATTATAGAATGAATGTCTTACTCTTTCTCTTACATTATTCTCACATTCGTTTTCCTTTTATATACAGGCGCTCAAGGTCAACGATGAAGCTCTGGTGGTTACAACAACATAACAGAAAGAAGACGACAACATTTCAACTGCTTTGCAATCTTTATTTCTTATCTTCGGTTCTTTCTGTAACATCAATTTGAATGAATTTAAAATAATTTCTTAAGTGAACTTAATAAGTCATTGAATTTTCATACCTAAAAGGTTCAACAAATTTTAATTAATGTTAAATTCTTTATCTTGGAACTATAGCAAGGGCATTTGGTAAAGTGCTTTTATATACACACAAGAAAGAAGATGGCCTTTTTGAAGTTTATCTAGTAAAACTCATTGATTGCTAATTGTTTTGTTTGTTTGTTTCGAATTCATAATCACTTGAAAGTTGGGTTAGAAAATATTTTGTTGTTTCTAATTAATTTTAATTCTAATTTTAACATCCAAAAATCATGTTATCCTCGATCGAAACTTTTATTTTGAATTCTAACTTCACAAAATCTTTATCTTCATTTTTTTTTTGTTTCCTTCACAATTATCAAATTAACTACATTTCCTTTTTAAAAAATAACAAGTACCTTTGTAAAATTTTAATATTACTTTCATTGACTTTAAAAACCATGACCTGAATTTGAAACGCAAATGTCAACTTCAACATGTCATACTTTTGAACTTGTCATACTTTTGGTATTTAAAATATAATTGTGAAAAATGAAAATGTTATATTTTGGTATCTAAAATAAGAGTTATTTATTTATTTTATTTTTATGGATGACTCATTATTCACAAACGTATTTATGATTGATGATCTGCCCGTCACAAATATATGAATTCTAACATTTTGCTTACGTGATAGTGCACTACCGCATTTTATAATTTATCGCGTTAGGAATGATCAAGTTTATTGCAAGCCCAACGCGATGTCATCTCTATTACAATAAAATCTTTATGTTGTGTTTTCCTCATTTTTCTCACAGTTTGTTGCATTTTTTTTATGAGAAAAAAGGGATCACAATAGAGACGATCATCGCGTTGGGGCTACTGGTTGGTAGAATTTTTCGCCTTATTTCGGACAAAAGAAAATAATTGTTCCTACTAAATATGTAGTTGTGACAGCATGAGTCGAACATAGAAATCGAAGATCAATTTCCCGATTGTATGATTCATAATCCAAAGTAACCGAAGTGGGGGCTTGAAATTAATTTGTTTCGTTGCGCAAGAAAATAAATTGCAGAAAATTTAAAGAGAAATTGATTCGAAGGATCAAGCTATCGAGTTTAGGCTTTTGAGTTAATGCTCCAATTTTGCAACTTGATCATAGGTCCAATGGGTACATCCTATATCATCTAACCTTAGCCAACTCACCCAATAAAGCTAGATGAGAGCCCTAAATATCTAATTAACCAATTCATTTGATGAAAAGTAGCCTAATTAATTTGGGTTAACTTCATTAAGATGAAAGCATTTGCAAAAATGGATTATTAATAGGAAAAGCCTAATTAGTTGTTCAATATACTATTTGCCTAGATTAATTAATCAATGTTTGTCGATATTAACAACTTACAAATTAATTTAACTTATTACTACTTCGGATCAACATGCAATTTTATGTCATATATTGCAAAATAAATCATAGTGATTTGATTATACGTCCTCAAGCAAAAATACATCAAATATTATTTGTAATATGAGAAGGAATTGAAAGACAATACAAAAATTTAACATAAAAACGATCTAAACCTCGCAAGTGTGCAAAATGAGAAAAACTACTCTATGCCTAAATTAGAAAACGTTACCTTACTTCATAATATTCATGATGGAGATCAAAGATTTGTTTGAGCACATTTAGGAATCAAGAAATCATAGAAAAAGTAGAGAGAAATTGCTCTGCAATAGGCTGAGATCGTAGACTCCAAACCCTATTGACAACCTCTTATGATTGTTTCTAGGAATGTCCTATGTCTCCACTCGAAGTGGAAACTGTAACTATTATGGAAAGCCGAAAAATGGCTTTGTCGTTGGAGCTTTCTAAGATTATGATTTTGTTTGATTCTTCTTCGTTAGTGGCTATGCTTAATCAAAGGAAGCCTGAGACTGAAATTGCTCATTTCTTACTGGATGTTGTGCATTTAAACATCCCTATGAACTGTATTAATTTCTGCTGCATTATGCAGCTTTCGATCAAGACGCAAGATCTGTGGGCGCATTACTAAATTGCCTTTTTCATGGACTTGTAATTTTCCTTCTTGGTTGGTGTCCATCTGTCTGTCAAGACACGAGCAAATTTGTAGCCAGTATGGCTTTGTCTGTTAATGAAGTTCTGGTTTTGTGTAAAAAAACACAATTGATTGAAGGTGAAGTGAATCAATATATATCATTGTTGCTGCAGGTTTGCAATACGAAGCGACCGTCGTTGTCCCCGAAAGGAGAAAAATGGAGTCGTCACTAACCTTGATTTAGAGGGTGTGATTGGGTACTCAAAATATGCTAGATTGATCTACAAAGAAAAGATAAAGAATGTGAAGGTCATTTGTGTATAAAAAAGGTATTAACACCCCACAACAATCATTCCAAGAATGAGATTTTATTTTTTTCTCCTGTAATTATAGAAATGCTTTTTTTTTTTGTAAGAAAAAGTTTTTTTTTTTTGTTTTTTTTGTCTCATATTTTACCAATGGTTTATTATTTTATTGAACAATAATTATGAGTGGCATTAAAAAATTGTATTTTGAATTTAATTTGGCATTCCAAAATAAATTAATCACCTAAAAATACTAGGAAAGTCAACACCTTGACTTCCTAATCTCCATCATATAAAAGATTTTTTTTTAAAAATATATTATCTCCATAAGATGTTAGGAAAGTCAATATCTTCCTCGATCTAGAAGAGTTTTTTTTTGTTGGAAATATATTAATAAGATGATTATAATTTTATTTATTTAAAAGTGTGAAAATAAATCTTTTGCAAAATTTTTTTAGGAAATGATTATGTATGAAATCCATCTTAAATTTGGTTTATTTATTTTCAATTAATTGGGGAAAGAAATCCTGTTTAAGAAACCTATTTCTTTTTTAAGGAAAAAGGAAAGTTTATGGAATTCATTTTTCTTTTATGTTTGTTATTATTCAAGAAAATATTTATGGATGACTTTGAAAATATTTAAAATTTATTATTTAAAAACATAAATGCCTTTTTAATAATGCATATTTTCAACAAATATATTTTTCATTATACAAGAATAATGAATAAAATACAAATGAAAAAAATGATTTTTTAATTACATTAAGTTTTGGCATCCCAAAACATTGATTATTTTTTGCATTAGCATCCCAAGTATTCTAGATTTCGTCATTGAAAAAGTTTACTTTTGGTAATATAGAATTGATTCGAAAAATAAATTTAACTACATATCATAGATTGAATATCACTAATATAAGAAGTTTTTTAGATAATCAATCTTAAATATTTCTAAAAATCAAACAATAATAATATGAAAATAACAATAACTAAAACAAAAACAAGAAAACAAAATATTCTAAAGATTTAATACACACAATAAATATATCAAATATGTGCAAGACTTCATAAAACTTAATATGTCCATACGACTCAAATGGATAAAAAAGTGTTAATTAGATCAATATTTAAACAAGTATCACAAAACCTAAACAAACAAGCATATAAATAAAGAGAACATAAAAAAAAAAAAAAAGAAATAAAACCACTTACTTGAAAAAATAGAGAAAAAGTGAAGATGAGAAATAGAGAACCGTGGAGATTGTTGGAGAAAAGTGGAGGATAATGAGGAAGGAAAAAATGTGTGTGATGTGTTTTTAGGGAGAAAAATACACGTGTTTAGGGAGAAAAATTATTAGAAAAAAATGGAGAATGAGAGAAAAAGTAATTGTGATTAGGAAAACAATTTAGAGAAATATAGTGGTTCTGAAACTATTTAGAAATCTATGTTTGTTTTGGAGTTTTCGAGGTGGGGGTATATTTTGTCGAGGGTTCAATCCTCGACCTGTCGAAAATTAAAGAAGACGTCGAGGGATTGACCCTCGACCTAAAGGAAATTAAAGGAATAGGTAAAAATTTGAAGAAGAGGTCGATGGCTCTCGAAAATTAAAGAAGAAACACTCGACCTAAAGGAAATTAAAGAATCGTTCAGTAATTATACACGATCGCACACAATTGTTTAGTAAATTACAATGCGATCGTTTAGTAATTATACACGATCGCACACAATCGTTTAGTAAAATTACTATGTGATCATTTAGTAATTCTTTATTAACGTAACAATAGGTGCAAACTTCCAGAAAGAACAAGTGAACGATGAACAACTTCTTTATTAGACGATAGGAATCAAACAAGATTGATCGGTCGCTTAGGAGACGCTAAATTATTGTTACAATCTCTCCACGATCCCTCAATATGACTAAACGATCGCTTACTATTCCTCTGCGATCGGCCACAAACTCCTAACATGAATCGCTTAACTATTACTATTACATGATCACTTTCTCAGAACCTATACGATCGCATACCTTTTACTATACGATCGTCTGCCAAGTGCTACACGATCGCTGAGCTTTACTACAGGATCACCTAGTGGAAGTAAACGATGAGCGGCACGCGCAATGGCCTCTTCACGACGTCTTCTAAAACTCCCTCTCGAGAGCTCTTTTCTCACTACACAATTGCCCAAAACTTGTATACATCACTTAGCTATTACAATTAGACGATCACCTTCTCAACCTATATGATCACCTACCTTTTACTATACGATCGTATACGCAAGTGCTACACGATCGCCTAAGTGGAAGTACACGATGAGCGCACGCTACGATGTCCTCTCCACGACAGCTCTTTCGAAATCCACTCTCGAGAGCTTCTTTCCTTACTACACGATCGTCCACAAATCCTACATGATCGCTTAGCTATTACAATTAGACGATCGCCTTCTCAAACCTATACGATCGCCTACCTTTTACTATACGATCGTCTACCAAGTGCTACACGATCGCTCAGCTTTACTACACAATCGCCTAGTGGAAGTACACGATGAGCGGCACGTTGCGATTGCCTTCCATGACAACATCTTTCGAACTCCCACTCTCGAGAGCTCTCTTTCCTCACTACACGATCACCCACAAACTCCTACATGATCACTTAGCTATTACTATTAGACGATCGCCTTCTCAAACACTATACGATCGCTCACCTTTTACTATACGATCGTCTACTAAGTGTTACACGATCGCTGAGCCTTTACTGCACGATCGCCTAGTGGAAGTTCACGATGAGCGACACGTTACGATGACTTCTCCATGACG